>NW_005366314.1:453194-462920 GCF_000412655.1 Myotis brandtii | reverse complement strand
CTACCTGCTGCTCCTTCGCTGTGGCGGGCCTGCTTTTCTACTGTCCCTATCAAAACTCTCTTCACTCTATAAAAGCCTCTTTCAAAGGCCACCTCTTGGTGAGGTCTCCCTTTAGCGCTCCGGTCAGACCAACCCTTCCCCCACATCCCCAGCAACACTTCTTTCCCTGTGGTTCTCTCCCACTGTATTAAGAATATCAAGGGCAGAGTTGCTATGGCAAGTAGCAGGGTTATTTAAAACAAAAGATTGTAACAGGCACCCAAGGCAGCTCGATTGCCCTGCACTCCATCCCTGGGGGAAGCGAAGCAAGGCCTCCTGATCCTCGCCCACTGCCTCGCCATCTCTGCAGCAGCCCACCCAGGGGTCAGGGGTCAATGAAACTCCAAAGCCACAGGCAAAACTGTGTCTGAGCCACCGTCAGCACTCTCACCAGAACCTGAAGATGCGTGTGATTCGAGAAGTTGAGGCTGTTCAGACCCTACTTCACAGAACAGGAAAAGCAAACCAGTTACGTTTTAAGCGACTAAGAGTTCATCCCAAAAACACATTCCTAGCTCTCCAAGTTCTGAGGGGAAATAACATGGACACTGGAACTAGCTAGAAGTCAGGCGAATCATAAGGGAAAGAAGTCATACTCATGGTTCTGTGAATTTCCGGGATCACATAGAGTATAAAGATAACTCTCTAAAGTATTAACACTCAACAAAGAGTTTTGATCAGAAATTTAATGTGTATTTCAACCTAAAACATGGAATTAAAAATCTGTTTTAGCCTGGCCGGCGTAGCTCGGTGGTTAAGCACTGACCTATGAACCAGGAGGTCGCAGTTTGATTCTCCGTCAGGGCACATGCCCAGGTTGCTGGGTCCCCAGTAGGAGGCAGCTGATCAATGATTCTCTCTCATCACTGATATTTCTCTCTCATCACAGATATTTCTCTCTCTCCCTCCCTCACCTTTCTTTTCTGAAATCAGTAAAAATATAATTTAAAAAATTGTAGTGAAATGTTATGGTTTTCTCATTAAAATGGCTTTATTCAACAGTCTGCATGAAAAATATCACATAACCTATTCTAAACTAGGATTGTAAACTATAAATAAGTATTAAACATTCCTTTCAGTATAACATGAAGACATTTATTATTTCTAATGTTAGTAACAGCAAACAAAACCTGCACTTGAACCTCTTGGCAGAATTACATGGTCCAAACCATCAGTGCCTCTGACTTAACACACAGGCCAGTGGTCGGCAAACTGCGGCCCCTTGAGTGTGGCTCTTCCACAAAATACCACATGCGGGCGCGCACATACAGTGCGATTGAAACTTTGTGGCCACACTCAAGGGGCCAAAGAGCCGCATGTGGCTCACGAGCCGCAGTTTGCCAACCACTGACACAGGCTTAAAAAACAGAATATATATGCATCTTTAAAGAATAAATTATATCCATTAGTAGCAGGAACATGTCAAAATATAAAATTCACATTTGTGTTAACTGTATCTAAACAAGATATTAAGTTTTCCAAACATCAAATGAAATACCACACACATCAACTTCTAGTTTCCAATGAATAAAAATATCTAGAAATATCCAGTTTTTCAAATAGCTAATATATTCAATAAGTGTTATGTGTATTTAAAACTGCCAATTAGCCCTAGCTTATGATAGTCCATAAGAAATAGTCATATGCCCTAACAGGTTTGGCTCAGTGGATAGAGCATCGGCTTGCAGACTGAAGGGTCCCAAGTTCGATTCCTGTCAAGGGCATGTACCTTGGTTGCGGGCACATCCCCAGTAGGGGGTGTGCAGGAGGCAGCTGATCGATGTTTCTCTCTCATCGATGTTTCTAACTCTCTATCCCTCTTCCTTCCTCTCTGTAAAAAATCAATAAAATATATATTTAAAAAAATAGTCATATGTATTTTTAAATATATTTGAGATCCGAATAATATTTTATTTCACTATAAAAAACCATAGTGCAGAATATTTTCAGCATTTTATTATCAAATCTAAAGATGGACTGTGGGAAGGTTGTGTCATTATCTATCAGATCAAGTTCTAAAAGTAAAAAAAAAATTCAAACTTTGAAAAATAACCTCTTACTACAAATGAGATCATAGAAATGCTTCCCATACTGCCTTTCCCTGGGAAACAAAGCTGAAGGAGACCCTTCCCGCCCTGCCTCTGAAGCCTTACACTTTCCACGCCAGCTGCTGGGAATCAATCGTCATAAACACATGAAGCGGGCGCTCTGTGAAGCAACTATCTTGAACCCATCTGTCTAAGCAATTAAACTATGTCCTACTTTGCCAAAAAGTAACAGCAGGAAAAGGAACAATGGCATTTGAGAAAATGATGACTTCATTATCCCAACAGAATCTACTGTCCACCCAGTTAGAACAGAGTTGGCTTTGCACTGAACAGCCACACCAGCCTCATTCAGCCCACTGTGCACAGCCGACAAGGTTAAGGTAAGACAAAGCCCCTTACCTCTGTTTCCCAAACTCCTCCCAGAGGCAAATCCACTTCTCATGAAATGATCTCTTCGAGAAGGTCCATCATCCATTTCTAAAGCAAATAACATTATGAAGGGAGTCAAAATAGCAAGGATCTTGGTGGTATGCAAACTTCACACCCTTTTAAAACGTACCCACTCGCATGGCAGAGGAGGAATTGTAATTAGGAATGAAAAAGATGGCTGCCGAGTGGAAAATGGGCTATGAGTAAGAGCAGGCAGCTCTACTAAACAAGATAAATGGTGACCCCATTGCAAGCGCTTCACCTTTACAGGCCCAAGTCCTGCTCCCTATGTCAGGGACCCTGGCAAGCCCCTAGCAGCCTGACAGCCAAACATGCAGCGTCCAGGTCGGGCAAAGGTTTTTGGTGGTTTTTCCCCTTTATTGTTGAGAGTATTACAGATGTCCTCCTTTTTTCCATTGCTCCCCTCCATTCAGTTCCTGCCCCACCCCAGGTCTTCACCACCCTACTGTGTCCATGGGCTATGCATATCTATACTAATAAAAGGGTAATATGCTAATTAGACTGTAAAACCTTCCAGGGGACCTTCCGGACAAAGCCATGGTGGTGGGGCCGAGGCAGAGGCTGTTAGGGGCGATTGGGCCAGGAGGGGAGGGCAGTTGGGGGCTATCAGGCCAGCAGGGGGGCAGTTGGAGGCGATCAGGCCAGCAGGGGGGGGCAGTTGGGAGTGAGCAGGCTGGATTGGGCCTAAACCGGCAGTCGGACATCCCCCGAGGGGTCCCAGATTGGAGAGGGTGCAGGCCGGGCTGAGGGACACCCGCCCCCCTGCACGAATTTCGTGCACCATGCCACTAGTCTATACTAATAGAAGGGTAATATGCTAATTAGACTGGGAGACCGGATGTCCTTCCGGACAAAGCCATGGTGGCGGAACCAAGGCAGAGACGGTTGTTGATCAGGCAGGCAGGGGGGCAGTTGGAGGCCAGCAGGCAGAGTGGTTAGGGGCGATCAGGCAGGCAGGCAAGCTGTTAGGAGCCAGCGGTCCCGGATTGCGAGAGGGATGTCTGACTGCCAGTTTAGGCCTGATCCCACAGGCTGGTAGCCCCACAGATCGCCCCTGATCGCTGGTCAGGCCTAGGGACCCTACCCTATATATTGGGAACAGTCACTTAGATTTAAAAATTAAAACCTGACAAGGCTACTCTAACACTAAAAAAACAGGATGATGCAACAATGACATGCCTGGACTCTGACTTGCACATTTTTTGGTGAGCCCTGATTCTGACACTTATAACTGTGTGACAAAGCCAATTAACTTCTCTCTGCTTCAGTTTTTCCACCCATAAGATGGAAAAAATGGTACTATTGCCTCAGAAGGATCTTGTTATGTAGTACTTTTTATAATCAGGGCAAAAAAATGTAGCTCCCCATACAACAGCAAGATGCCTTTCACCTGTATGAAAAGTATGGTCACTGGTGCATGCAGCGTCCTGGGCGAGAGGGATCCAACTGCCAATATAGGCCCGACATTCCCCGACGGGTCCCGGATTGTGAGAGGGCGCAGGCCGGGCTGAGGGACCTCCCCCGCCCCCATGCACGAATTTTGTGCACCAGGCCTCTAGTATGCATATAAATTCTTTGGTCAATCTCTTCCCACCCTTCCCCCACCCCTTTCCTCTGAGATTCCTCAGTCTGTCCCATGCTTCTATGCCTCTGGTTCTATTTTAATCATCAGTTTATTGTGTTCCTTAGATTCCACATATAAGTGAGATGATGTGATATTTGTCTTTCTCTGACTGGCTTATTTTGCTTAGCATAACACTCTCTAGGTCCCCCTGCTGTCTCAAAGGGTAATAAATCCTTCTTTTTATAGCTGCATGGTATTTCACAGTGTAGATGTACCACAGCTTTTTTGTCCACTCATCTACTGCTGAGCACTTGGGCTGTTTCCAGATCTTAGCTGCTGTGAATGGCACTGTTATGAGCATAGGGGTGCATACGTTCTTTCTGGTTGGTGTTTTGAGATTCTTGGGCTCTTCCTAGAAGTGGACGGCAAACCCCCTCTATCAAATAAAGCTGTCCATAGCACCATACTCTCTGTTCTCCCCCTTCTCTAACTGGAAGTGGCCCCCACCCCAAAATAGCCCAATAAGACAGTTCTCACTAGGGAATCTTCAAAGCGTCTCCAGGAGCTGTCTGCCAGGCAGCCCCTCATTCCCAAGGTGAAGCCCTTCACCGGACAGGACTCCTCCTTCCGGCCTAACTCATACCTGACGATGGCACTGGCGTCCTGCTGAAAGTGTCTCCATTTGCTCCAGAAGAATACCTATCCTGTAAGAAGAAAGACTAGTTTTCTACTGTAATAGAATGCATAATCTATTTCACAGATACTAGAAAATTTTAATAACTGGCTTTGTTCAGAACAAAAGAATGGTAGACTGTTAAGATTTCCTGGGTCACTGATGCTCCTTTATCAATTATTCCAAAATCTTCAAGTAACATTGTATGCAGAGCATATTAACCTATCACTTAGACCCTAGCCAGGCAGCTTAGTTGGTTAGAGCATCATCCCCATACGCCAAGGTTGTGGGTTCGATCCATGGTCAGGGCACATACAAGAGTCACCCAATGAATGCCTAGATCATGTGCATTCCCTCTCTCGTAGCCAAAGTATTACTGGCTGAATCGAGCACCAAAAAAGGGCTGGTTTTGTAAGTGTTAACACGCTGGCACTAAAGACCTGAAAAGCTGTTACTAGACGATCTTCAGGCTGTGGATGTAATGTCCTATATACATGAAACTTATTCATTTCAAGGAAAATTTTGAAACAAGACACCAAAAAATGTTTTTCAGCATAATCATTTCATCATAAACCTCAACCTTTTTCATTACCTTCAAAAGGTCAACTTCCTTCCTATTCCCCTCCAGCTACAGCACCTCTTCCCCGACCCTCCTAACACTGCTGCCTGCACCCTCTCATCCTTCCTTTCTTTTTAGATTCATATTTTATCTTTTTACTTATTATATTTTGTTTTGGTTTTATTTTTCATTCTTTCTTTAAGCCCCCAAGCCTCGCCTCCAGCTTAACTCCGCAGGGAATATGCCTCCAATGAGGAAGTGAGGCAGTGCGATCAGTACCCTGTGCTTCACCCAGAGGCGCCCTCAGCAGCATCTGAAATGAGTTTCTTCCTCCGACAACGTTCTCCTGGCTGGAGGAGCGAGCACACACTGCCCTGGCTACTGCCTGCCTCTTCAGCCCCTTTGGCCAGCTCCTCCCCGCCCAGCCTGTGAAGTTGGAGTGCCCTGAGCTCGCAGCAGATCCCTCTAAGTTTTACTCTATTGAACTCTACCCAGTCGCATACCTTTAAATCCCATTAACATGCAGATAACTCCCAATTTTCTACCTGTAGACTGATCCCTCTCCTAAGCAACCAATTCATATAGTGACTGGCATCCTTACTAATGTGTGTCACAGGCATCTCAAACTGAACCGAACAAATAGAGAGTTCTTAAAACATTTTTCCTCCCCAACTTATCCATCTTCCATAGATTCCCTCTCAGCAAATGACATCACCCAGGAAATCCACACTCACCTCCTCATTTCACAATCTTCACTCACACATGGAAGAACTTTTTCCAGATAAGGTAACACTGACAAGTTTCTGGGACTAGGAATTGGTATCTTGTACTTACAAGAGAAAGGCAAGGGCGCTGAAAGGACCCAGAGCAGACCCCATGCAGACGGAGCAGACAGAGATGCAGCCACCAGAGCTGGAGGGGCCATGGGTTCTCTCCGGCAGCCTCCCGGGCACACCCTGCTGACCCGACCGCTCACCTCCCGCCCCAGGCCTGGGAGAGAACCAGCGTCTGTTGCCTGAAGCACCCAGCTGGGTCCCCTGGCTTCAGCAGCCCTAGGAACCCATACGTTGATCTGCCTCCTGGGGCCCCGATGGCCAGCTCTGCTCCTCCTCAGGACCTCTGCACATGGCGCGTGGGGCTCCTCAGGGCCCAGGCTGAGGCACCGTCCCAGGGAAGCTTGTCCTCTCCATTTCCTCTCCACCTCATCTTAATCCACCGTCTGTCTGTCTCTCTCTCACACACACCCACCCCCTCTCCATCCACACACACACTTTCCTCAGAACTATTCATAGCACTTTTCACTATAATCATTCGGTTCTCAAGTGTGCTTATCCTGTCTCCCCTGTAAAACATAACATCCAGGACAGCAAGCACCTTACTTACAGTGTTTACCACTGCCTCCAGCACCTAGTAGGGCTCCATAAAATTTACTCAATGAATCACAGGTCTTGTCTTACGCTCACTTTTAGAAGACTTCGCTGTAAACCATTTATAACCTTTAAACCATCCATATGAACCAATTTAGAAATTTCAAAATGTTTACACATAAGAGCATATGCACCTACAAATATCCCTCAGGTGCAGCTGCAAATAATGTGTGCATTTTGATAAACACATTTCTTTTCCCCTTGTTAGTGCTCTTATTATTTTCAATCAGGAATATCATAGCTTTTTAAAGTCTTGTATCTTTTCCAAGCAAATAAGTATTTCCCTCACATGGTAAGTTGTTTTTCCTCTTAAACCTGGCGAGGTTTGGACCTCAAATGCTTGTCAGGTGTGCCACCCAAATAAGCTCCCAGCTGGACAACTGATGACCCTTGAAGATGCTGCCTCCAGCCCAGGTTCGTGTCCAGTGCGGCAGCTCCATGTTCTCCCGCCAGCCCCCGAGGGCCTTGACAAACACCGCTTTCATGGGATGCCCAGACTCCCTGAAATGCATTCGAGGATTACATGGACTTGTCCCGAAGACCAGGATCTCATCTCCTAGTCTCGGTTCCACGTCAGACAAAGCTGAGTAGGCTGCCCAGACAGGCTGACCAGGCCGGTTACACAGGTAGTTTGCCATATAAATTTAAATTCTGAACAAAATACATCTCTCCTCCTTTGGTCTCACACAAATTAAAGTCCCAAGATACAGACAATGCCACCCTCCACCCCTTCTTCTGATCCAGCGGTGCCAGCCAGATCAGCCCCTCCTGCCCCAGCTGAAGCCTGGTTCCTCCGACAGCACCTTCCGCAGCTGCTGTGGGGAAGGACTGGGCCCCCCTCCAGCACCTTCTGAGCTGCAGAACTCCTACCTGAGTCCCACGTGTCCCACACAGACCCGAAGTGCAGCAAGCTGCCAGGTCTCACAAGAAAGAGCAAAGCACCTCAACATTTAGAAATAACCACCAAAGCCCAGAAACAAATGTGACTGTTGCAAGAGCTTATAATATGTAGGCCCTGGTTTCGGTGTGAAGCCCTTTTTCAAATAAAAGTAATTTCCCCAAACAAAAGCATTTAACAATCCAAATTCATAATGTGGTGACCAACGACAGGCTGCAGCAGAACCACCATCAATGAGGGCAGAGTGTAGACAAGAACAGAAGCAAGGACAGAAGACTCGGGGTGCAGCTCCTCCCGGGGTCAGGCATCCCCATCAGCTGTAACCTGCGGGCCCTCCTCCAAGAGGGCTCTCCCCATCTCTGGACCAGCTCAACCGCCGGGGCCATCTCCTTAGCCTTTAGGGCCTGAGGATGAGACACTGCCCATCTCCCACAACTCGCCCTATTCAGCATCAACGAGCTCCCGTGCTCTCGATTAAGAGACACTCTTCCTCCCACGTCTCGCTGATGACTAGGCGCAGAAGTTGCCAGAACTCGCCCTGGGGCTCCAGCACGCCGGCCTCCTTAGTTCTGCCAGCTCCGTGATGTCCGGGGGCCACATCTGTTTCTGCTACTTCAGAACCACAGCGTGATGTGAACAGAGAAGGTGCGGACTTTATTTTCTTATCCAAATCATTTTACAAACTTTGCTGCTCCCACTTTATAAAATTATATTTGTGGATGGACTATTTCAAGCTGTTTCCATTTTAATCCTCAGAGTATTTGCTTTCTGGATGTCCCAACCAGCTGGCACGCAGGGACCAACGCCCGAGCACCGAGATGTCTGCCGTCCCGTGCACTTGTTAGATGACCGACTTTTCTTCACCTCACATCTCACTGTTCTATCCTGAGGTGGTGCACTCGCCTCAAAATCTAGACTCTCAAAATCCTAAGGGCTACCAGAACAGTGGCCAATTATTCCAATTTATATAAGCATGTGTCAACATTAAATCTCCGAATAGAATCCTGAGCAGCATTCAGAAAGGCTATCACACACATTAAGATGATACCAATTCCAGACGGTCTCAGAGCCACTATCAATGTAACAAAAGGGAAACCCAGCTGTCTCTACAAATGGAAACTGGGCCTGCAAAACCAATCAAAACGGTGCCTAAGAGAAACTGGGCTGCATAAAAGACCTGAGCCCTCCTACATTAAAAATACCATTTTAAAAACTCCCACGTTCATCCCTAGTTTCTGTACTTTTTATTCAACCAAGGCAGGCAAAAAAGCTGTTAACGGCACCACTCCCTTCAAGGCAAATAGGCCATATAACCACCAAAAAAGCCAGCACCAGGTGTTAGTTTGCAGACAAATGCAAAAATTTGACTACAAATTGGACCCACACAAATATGTATAAAGAATCCTAAGGTAGATTTGTTAACAAAAATTATATTCAAGTCAGTATCCCCAAATCATGAAACAAGGTATGTTACTGAACAGCACAAAAATTCGAAAAGGCTGCACTGGCGAGACCCGAGTCAGCCATACGAGACGTCAAACACCGTCTGCAATCAGCGCGCACAGGACGCTGCCTGCTGGGTACTGAGGAAATGTAATAAGGCAAAAGCTTGAAGGAAGAAAAAATAAAAACTAGACAGGTGACTCAAAGTCCACTGGAGAAGGTGTATCTGTGAATAAAACTTTACATCCTGACACTTCTATTGAGAACTTGGGGTAGGGGGGAAACAACCATAAAATGTCCTTTGACCCAGTAATTCCATTTTTGGAAAAAACAAAAAACAAAACAAAAAAAACCCTCCCAAATTAAAACAAAGCATAAGCCTTCGATAGATATTCGTAACACTATTACAGTGAGTAGCTGCCAGCGTCTTGACTCCACGCCCACAGGAAGGCCATGCTATCGGGGTCGGTCCTGCCCAGGAAGACGCGTGTGACCCAAAGCATCGCGTTCAGGAAACAGCGACGTGGAGGAGCAGAGTGAACGCGCTAGCCCCACTGTCACACCATCCGGACAAGAGCGCGCTGGAGGGAGCCGGTGGAAAAGGCCCGGGAAGGGGGACCGAGCT
>NW_005366314.1:451648-451852 GCF_000412655.1 Myotis brandtii | reverse complement strand
GCCAGCCCACGCGTGTCCCAGGAGGCCCGGTTGTCCGGAGGTGCGGTCCACGCCTTTGCAGAGGAGCCGCCCCCTGACCCGAAGGAAGAGGAAGTTGTGCTGGGACCTGTGACCCCGTTGACCCCAGGGGCACAGGTCAAACTAGAATGGCCCATCCGTCACGTGGTCTGCGGGCGCACCCCCGGGCACTGCCCGTCCCTCCCA
>NW_005366314.1:446069-451511 GCF_000412655.1 Myotis brandtii | reverse complement strand
TCTCCGGAGCCGCCCGCGGGTCCGTCTTCCTCCAGGAGCCCGGCCGGTGCGTCCAGTGAGCAGGGGACGTGCAAGATTGTCCTCCAGGTGCATTGTTTCCAAAAGGTCATAACGAAGGTCAACCCGGAATGCATGTTGGCGTGACCGTCATTATTAACAACTTCCGGGGTGGTTTTTAAATGTATTCTCGTTGAGCCCGGCGGCCTGGCGCAGGGGTTGAACGGCCATCTGTGACCTGGAAGGTCCCGGTCCGATTCCCCGTCAGGGCACTTGCCCGGGTTGTGGGTCCGACCCCTGGTGTGGGGCATCCAGGAGGCAGCTGATCCATGATTCTCTCTCCTCCTTGATGTTTCTCTTTCCCTCTCCTTTCCTCTCTCTGAAATCAATAAAAAATATATTCTGTTTTTATCTTTTTAATATATTTTTATTAATTTCAGAGAGGGAGAGAGAGAAACATCAATGCTTAGAGAATTATAAAGCAGCTCCCCCCTGCACCCCCCACACTGGGCATCGAGCCCGAAACCCGGGCCTGTGCCCTGACCCAGAATCGAACGGCGACCTCCTGGTCCCTAGGTCGAGGCTCAGCCACTGAGCCACACAGGTCAGGCTTAATAACTTGTTTTTACACCAGATTTTCGCATCGTGTCCTCGAGGTGGCTCTGTGGGGACAGCCCGGGCACCCCTGGTGCTCTGAATTCCTAGGCAGGCTCCTCTGAAGTGTCTTAACCAACTTTGCATTGAACGTGGTTCTTTTAAAAGGTCTTATGTTAAATGAAAAGAGCAAGATAAGAAACTGTAGATAGAATAACCAATTAGATTTTTTTAAAAGATGGACAACTTGGAGATATTTTCTGACATGAACATATTTTTTTTTAAACACAGCAAACATTCTCTGCTATTCACCTAAGGAGATATTTTCTGACATGAACATATTTTTTTAAACACAGCAAACATTCTCTGTTATTCACCTAAGAAAGAATAGATTTTGTTGCCTTCAGATATTACAATAAAATGGTTCTTTAACACCCAATTTATATGACTTTTGAGAGCTAGCTCTGGTTAAAAAATAAGTGAATTCTGATGAGAACTGAAGTGCAATATTGAGGAAAGGAAACGGATGGGAATAATAAAACTCAAAGATGTGAACATCAAGTGAAAAGGACGAACACAGACCAGGCAGCACGTGCTCCTTGATGTGGGTCCCCAGAAACTGAAGCCAGTCCATGCTATTGTCTGGTTCTGCCTGGTGGGAAGCCTTAAATTGGGGGTGGTAATAAATTGCAACATAGAAAAAGACAGATGAAACTCATTGAGCTGTTAAATAGGCTTTAAGTGAGCACCTACTGTATGCCAGGCGCTATGCCAAGGGCTACAAGTGAAATTAGCCCATCTCTCAAGGAGCCGTCTAGTGAAAAGCGTGGCGGTGGCCAAAACCTTAAGATTCCTGTCTCAAAAGACTCACTGGAAAGCTTACACACAGTTTCTCCAAATCCCATGTAATAAGGAAGAACAAGAGTTTCCTCAAAAGTGTCTCACAGTTTGGAAGCAAACTTTACAGGTCAGACGCTTCACACTTTAGAAAGAGGCACTAAATCCTCCAAAGCAATGCAGATTAAGAGAACTGATATATTAGACGTTTTCCGCAGTATCTCCACGTCATCCAAGTAATTGATCACCTTTGCAAGATGTGAGGCAACCAACTCATTTTGGAAACGTGAAAAGAAAAACAAGTTTGATAACGTGATTGGGGGTAATAAGACTGTTGAGGCCAAATTCTTCCCGAGACGAATTCCAGCTGGTAAACAAAAATCCCCACTCTGTGTCCTCTAGGCCAGGGGTCAGGAAACGAGGGTCCTGGGGACAAACCCAGCCGCTGCTGCTGCTGCTGTGAATTGGAAGACAGCCACGCATCTGTTTACATGTGCTGTCGGCTGCACTCGCACCATATGTTCAGTAGTAATTGTTCACAGACGCTAAATGGCCACAAGGCCTAAAATATTTACGACTGCGCCCTTTACAGACAACGCTTGCCAATGTTTGCTGTAGGCCAGGAAAATCATGGCTAGTGACCCGCCTCTCCCAAACTGTGAACGCACCATGGAGACTCGCAGGGACACCAGAACATTTTAAATTTTTGAGAAAAACACAGCAACCTCTGCCAGACACCATGTGAACTCCCAGCCTGAGGTAACGCCCACTTTCAACATTAGGTCACGTCCGTGCGTTGGGAGAACATCATACTCTGCAAAGCTGAGTGCTCGGCAGTTGCTGTGACCCCAAGCCAGTGTGCAAAATCCACCGTGGGCCAGGAAATGGGGGTGGTGGTGTCCCATCTGATTTGAGGAAGTTGTGCAGGGCCCACATGCGTATGCATCCCATTAGTAAGCAATTGTGGTTAAGAATGAAATAAAATATTTTTCTTTCAATTTATATATGTTTTTAAATGGCTACTAAGTTGTTAGGACCAAAGCACATACTACTTTGTTTGGACTTAACTACTCACTAAGTAGACAGAAACTAAGGGCACCGAGAAAAAGTTACTCAGACATGGAGGGTGGCATGAACCTGATCTAGCAGGTGATCATCAAGGTCTGGTGAAAAGCTGGAGAGAGGAACTTAGGAAGAAGCAGTATCTGAGCCCACCGAACAGTCTTAATATCATCAGTGAAAGACCTGTGCTTCCTGGTGTGGTGGGAAGTACAAGACACCACCCGTGGAGGCTTGATTTAAAACACCAGGTGTGCCCGGCCGGCGTGGCTCAGTGGTTGAGTGTAGACCTGTGAACCAGGATCACAAATCGATTCCCTATCAGGGCACGTGCCTGGGGTTGTGGGCTCGATCCCCAGTGTGGGGCGTGCAGGAGGCAGCTGATCCATGATTCTCTCATCATTAATGTTTCTATCTCTCTCTCCCTCTCCCTTCCTCTCTGAAATCAATAAAAATATATTTAAAAACACACACATCAAGTTTGAGTATGATCCAGGTTTTAAAGTTGACTACCAGTCTACTCATCTATAAAGTCTGCATTCTTTGTTGTGTGGCACTGAAGTCTCTGTCCCAGTAGCTTAGTGGTCAGCTAGTGATTTAACAGGGATGTATTTATTAAATGCCTGGAAGCAAAACATGAAAAATTTTAAAAAGAATCCAAAATGCAAACAAACTCTCCCAGTCTTTGCCAATTAGCCATGTATTGGGGCGCTCCTTCAACGCTTAGTCAAACAGTGTGCAACTTGCCTTGGCCTTCACTTCCTGCTTGCAGAGCCAGGTCAGCCAGAGGTGAGAGCTTAGGGCCTTCGCAGGTGTGTTCTGAGCAGGTGTCCAGAACAGTGCAGGCGTGAGGCCTTGATTTCCCAGGGTAAGAGGGAGCATTTCCAAACCCTGTTCCTCCAGGTGCCTGCTTCCCCAGTCTCTCCCTTCCTGGGTTTTCTGGTCTGTTTATCGCTTTCTGGGGCTGTGAAACTTCACCCCAGTGGCAGTGTGAGACATTTCCTGTAAGACTTTCCACAAACACAGCCTGGGAAGCTACGCTGGGGTGGCTCTGAGGCCGGCAAAACAAAGGCAAGCCCTTCAGCCAGACCTTCAGGGAACTGCCAGGTAGGTCAACACACACTATTAAGTTTCTTGAGAATTAAGTCCATATTGCTCCCTTTGGTATCGGCAACCCACACCAAGAATATGGGTTGCTGTATTCAAGGCCACTTCCAAGATGGGAGTGTAGATGATCACAACTCTCTAACCAAACTTCACCAGTCTTCCCTACATTCCAGTGTTTGTTTTTGACTCCAACAGTTTCTCCAGTTCATTTGTTGCTTTCACAGAGGGACAGTTCTCAAGTTCCCCACTCGGCTATTTTCGCTGATGTCATTCCATACCACTTACTTGGTGCGTCTCAGCCCTGCCTAAAATTATTTTCTCAGCATGGAATGCAGAGAAAGAGGAAAATTTTGCTATCACTGAAGCCATCCTAAAAATGTACTGATTTGAAGGCAGGTCAAAGAGCTGTTGCAGAAGTTTTTGAGCAAGGATAGCATCAGCAAAATAACTTTCATCTGTCTTCAAGTAATTACAGGTGCTCCTCAACTTACAGTGGGGTTATGCCCCAGTAAACCCATGGTTTAAGTTGAAATGTCCTGTTCATGAAAAATGCATTTAACACACCTAACCTGCCGAACATCGCAGTTCAGACTGGCCCCCTTCAGTGTATGTGCTCAGGCCGCTGACAGTAACCTGCAGTGGGCACAGCCACCTACCGGGATGAATTCGCTGTAGGGTATTGGTGACGTACCCCCACTGGTCACACTGCTACTGGGACCTGCAGCGCGAGAGGGTATCACTAGCCTGGAAAAGATCACAATTCAAAGTACAGTTTCTACTGAATGCGCACCACTCCCACACCATCGTGAAGTCAAAACATCGCATCTCATTCCGTTGCAAGTCGAGAGGGTCAATCTCCACCATGTCACGTCCCATGCAGTTTGCCACGCCTTCCATGGCGGAGGCCCCGCCAGCTGTTGTTCGAGCACACGCTTTGGAACGCCGCCTCGGCTGGAATTCCAGCTTATCTGCCACCTCATAGTTTCTGGCCTCGGGCAGGTCATCCATTCTCTAGGGCCGGTTCCTTATCGGTAACTCAGGGACAGTAGCCGTTTCTGGAGTCCAGCTACCATTAGCTGTTTATGACAGGGGGACTCATGCATTCGGCTGATCACGTGACAGTGCAGGTGCTGCCATGCGCTCTTCAAGGACGCGCCTGGAGCTGCCTTTCCCAGCAAGCGCACTGATTTATGGGGCGCACCGACTTACTGGGGCGCACGTTTACGTGAGCGGCTTTGGAGAAACGGTAGGGATGGCAGGAGGGCGCTCAAAGCCTCCCAAGCCCCTCTTCAGCCGAGATTAATGTGTCCACACACTTAAAAGTGGGGGGGGGGGGGGAAGCTCAGTGTCTAGACCTGGGATGAAGGGTGCCAACCAGACAGTTCTCCTCCAGCCAGCTTCCCTGGGCGTCCGTGGCTCACGCCCTGCCCAGCGCAGGGACCGCCACCAGCAAAGCCCGAGGGGCAGAGCACGGGCGGTCCCCCTCGATGGAGATGCCGCAGCAGCCCTTTCCCACGAGGCCTCCGGGCTGTGAGGACTGCAGGCGACGCCTCCCTCCTCCTGGGCCTCTGGGAGTTGTAGTTCGCAGCTGCGGCCCAGCGCTCTCAGAACTCCATTCCCCGCCGGCCCCCGCGGTCAGGCTGTGGCCCCTTCCTGCCGGGGTACAGGAAACCGGGCTGCCCCGAGTTCCTAGGTTTGGGGAAGGTTCCCACCTTGGCCCCTGAGCTCTGGAGGCGGAGGGCCTGGCCTGCTCAGGTAGAGCATCTTCCCTCATCTTGCAGCCCGCCTGTCGGGAGGGAGCGGAGGGGAAGCGGCGGAACGGCTGAGTCGGCGGAACGGCTGAGCTGG
>NW_005366314.1:424881-445648 GCF_000412655.1 Myotis brandtii | reverse complement strand
TGAGGACGCTGCTGGGTCCTGCGCTCGGACCGCAGGTGGGGCGCAGCCGGACAGGTCCGGCCTCCCCGGCTTTGCGGGCTCCGTGGGGAGAGCGCGTGTCCTGGTAGGAGGTGGCCTGACCTCTTCCGTCTAGAATTCAGGCAGAGCCTGGAGCCGCCGCGGGCCCGATGGAGCCGCCGCAGTGAAGCAAGGCGCACGAACTTTTTGGTTTCCCAGCCCCTATAAGAGCCGTGTTTACACTCCACTGTAGTCTGTGAAGTGTGCAATAGCGTCATGTCTAAGAAGCGTACATGTCAATGGAAACACTTTATTGCTAAAAAGTGCTGACCGTCCTCTGAGCCTCCCACTGGGCTTAGTGTTTCTGCCTCCAAGGTGAGGGCGGAGGTGGCGCCGGCCGGGACAGTTGTTAACGCAGTGAAGTCTGCCGCACGGATTGACTCTTCGCTTCTAATGATTTCTCTGTCGCATGGGATGCGGGTGTTTTGTTTTATTGGTTTGGGGTTTGTTTTTTTTTTTTTAGCATTTCACCCACCATAGAACTTTGCAAATTGAAGGCCGTGCTCCCACACCCTGCCACTGCTTTGCCAACTCAGTCTATGGAACATTCCGAATCCTCTGTTGTCATTTCTACAGTCCTCACAGCGTCCTCACCAGAAGGAGATTTCTTCAAATCTGAGATGCTGGTTCATCTCGAGAAACCACTTTCCCTGCTGGTCCCTAAGAAGCACTCCTCCTCCGTTAAAGACCTGCCGTGAGATTGCCGCACCCCAGTCCCATGATCAGGCTCCACTGCAATTCCCGTTCTCTTGCGGTTTCCACCACACGTGCAGTCACTTCCTCCACCGAGGTCTTGAGCCCCTCAGCCCTGCATGGGGGTTACATTAACTTCTTCCAAACGCCCGTTGGTGTTGGCATTTTGACCTCTTCCCGTGATTGTTCTCAATGGCATCTAGATGGTGAACCTTTCCAGAAGGTTTTTCATTTACTTTGCCCGGATCCATCAGAGCAATCACTCTCTATGGCAGCTATAGCCTTGCGAAAGGTATTTCTTAAATAATAAGACTTGAAAGTCAAGGTTGCTCCTTGATCCATGGGCTGCGGAATGTAGGTAGTGTTGGCAGGCATGAAAACAACATTCATCTTACTGTCCATCTCCACCTGAGCTCTTGGGTGACCAGGTGCATTGTTAGTGAGCAGGAATGTTTTAAAAGGAATCTCTTTCTGAGCCATAGGTCTCAACCCTATAATATATTGTTTGTTAATTCTGCTTGGATTCATTAAGCTTCTTGAGTCTGCAGATGATCTTTTATGGGCTCTAGAAATTTCTCAGCCATTATCTCTTCCGATATTGCCTCTGCTATCTCCTCTCTGATTCTCCAGTTACATGCATGTTAGACCTTCTCACTCCATCTCCCATGTCTCTTAATCTGTTCAACATTTTCTGTCCCCCTGTCACTTCTGGATAGTTTCTTCTGATTTAATCGTTGAGTTTATTCATTTTCTCATCAACTTTTAAACCTATTCATTGAGTTTTCAATTTTGGTTATTGTATGGGTCCTTTCTTTTTTTAATGTATCCTCACTCAAGAATATGTTTATTGATTTTAGGGAGAGAGAAAGAGAGAGAAACATGGGTCTGTTGCTTCCCTTAGGTATGTGCCCTGACCAGGAATCAAACTCACAACCTTTTGGTGCCTGGGACAACCCTCATCCAGCTGAGCCACCCAGCCCACTTGGCCTTGAAAACGTCCGCCCAGTACCCCTGGTGCAGCAAACACCCTCAGGGCAGAAGCAACTCCCTTAAGCCACTTGCCTCTCTAACATTCCTTAATGTTACCAACAGTGGGCCTGATTTTTAGTTGTTTTCTGCAGGAAAATGGGTCCAAATAGCCGAATCTGTTTTATTACTGGAAAGGGATTGGTCCACTTATTTTTTAGCAAGCTGAAAAATAAGCAGGAACTTCAAGTTTCTGATAAAATAAATGTCTTTTAGGCATAGACTGCATTAAGATATCTGCAGCAGATTCCTGTATTTTTCCAGTGTCTAATGCTTGCAAATGTATTAGTTCTTAATAGTGAAATGAATTTTAATTAAACTTTAAATGATCCATCTTTTCTGACTCATCTAGGACTGACTGCTGCAGTGCTCAGAGTCGGAGGAAATGGCAGATCTGGACAGTGATTCCAGGCAGCTTCTCGCCCCCGAGGCGGACCGTGAAGTACATCCTGGGCCCATGAATATCCAGTTTGACTCATCAGATCTAAGACCCAACAGGTGAGTGTTTAAAGTAAAACACTTATTTCATAATTGGGTTTTTTTAGTTCTTAAAATAGAACTAATTATAACCAAACATATAGAGCTTTAGTTATCAAATACCCAGTTTCTTACAGGATCTGTAAGATCCTGAATACTATTTCCTCATTTATATTTGACTTTTTCAACTAAACTCAACATCTCTGTGGGGAGGGGTTAGTTTGATGAAGATGCATTGATGTAGTTTAGTAATATGCTAGGTGCTGAGCATAGAACACTGAAAGTAACACAATCCTGACCTTCATGGGGCTTAAATTACAGCGCATTAGTTTAAGATTTCAGTTTAAACTTATTTTATTGCATACTTGGGAAACCCAAAAGAATGCCCTGAAAATTTGTTATAAATAGTAAAAGAATTCAGTAAGGTGGCTATTAATTAAATAGGCAAAAATAAATAGCGTTCTGATGAAAAAAATGTAATGGAAGAAGATAAAATACATAGGAATAGCCCTAAGAACGTGCAAAATCAATATGAGAGAAACTTTGAAATACTACTGAGGGACTTAAAGTAAGATGATTTCTTCAAATCTGAGATGCTGGTTCTAGTTGCACTGTGTACATACATACAGTGCAGCTTAGAATCTGTGATAAACTGTGGCCAGTACTTTCGATGCAATATTCTCTTAGGGCTTAGTTGTGTGTTGTGTTGTTTTTTATTTACTGAAGGAACTCTTGGACTTATTTGGCACTTTATCCTGTTCATATCTTTTGTGCAGCTATAAAAATGAAAATCTAAACCGTATCTCAGTTAAGATATTACTATTCTGATTCTCCTCATTTAGAACGATTCTTCCAAATCACTTTTTGGAGTCATCAAAATCAGTGTTCCCCCCCAATACAAAATTGTTCTTTGTACCATTAAGAGCGTTGATAACATAGCATTTCTTGAAAGAATTTTCTTACAAATCATGACACCTTTAGTTTTGATGCTTGCACTTTCCTGATCTTTCCAGGAGGTGTCACCAAAGGTTTTCTAACAACAGCATGGCTCCTATTTCTTCCTTAAATGGCCCTCAAGTGTTTTGGTGACTGGAGTGACCAGGGATGACACTTGCCTGTCCTGCCACCAGGAGTAATTACCGGCTCACAGAGGCTGAAAGGTGTCCTGGATCGTGCGGTGCATCCAGAGTTTGGAAATGTTTACGTGTGTGCGCGAGTCAGGAAACGGTGACGTGTGACAAAAGGCCTTTTCTGCTGTCAGTGGACTAACATGGGGCGTCCTGCTCTTTAAATTTTAACCCATAAATGTAACGTGATCCCCCCCAAATTGCCAGCAGCCAATTCAAAAGTTTATAGAGCTCAGCCCGGCCACATGCGGGGCAGGCCGATAGTCCGGGAGCAACAGGCTGCCCCAGACAGCCGAGGTGTGCAGGTGGTTCCTGGCTGGTGCCACAGGCAGTTTCCTTCCCAGCACTCCTCAGTGTCAGTCGTGCGTGTGCAAGGCTGTTCGGCGCGGTATTTTATAATCGCCAAAGACTGAAAACGACCAGGAGGTCCTTTTTATAGGGCGGATATGTGGCATGTTGATACAATGGAATCTTGTTGCCCATTAGAAAGAAGGAAGTGGCTTTCTTACGTATCAAAATAGAACGAGTCCTCCACTTCTCCTGTTAGGTACGAAAGGGAAGTGCAGGGCAGTGTGCACAGTATACCGCCGTTCGGGTAAGAAATAACTCGATGAAGTAAACACAGCACAATGTGCATGAGTGACTCTACAGGGACAGTCGGAGCGGAAGAGTGGCGGCTCCTCAGGGAGGCCGAGAGCCGAGGTGGGGTCGGCAGACGCCGTCGGATGAACACCCAGCAGGAGCTCAGCAAGCTCCCCTGGTCTTTGCCCGCAGAGCCCTGACTTTGTTAAGGGTCGCAGTGGTTACAGTCCCGGAGGTGAGGGGCGGGTTTGAGCCAGTCTCCATATCACCTTCCCGCGTTCCAGAGACAGTCAGGCGTCGCTTAACGCCCGGGACGGCTTCTGAGAAGTGCGTCGGGCACACATCACAGAGGCCCTTACACACGCCTGGACAGTCTAGCCCTCGGCGTGCCCAGGCTGTCTGGTGCAGCCTGTTGCTCCCGGACCATTAGCCCGGCCGGCATGTTCCTGGGCTGAGCTCTGCAGGCAGTGGTAGCGTGTGGTGCTGTGATGTCATGATGGCTGCGATGCTACTAGGCGAGGGGGGTCTTTCAGCTCCGTGATAGCCTTTTGGGACCATCGCCATACATGCAGTCCGTCGTAGTCCAAACGCCGTGATACGGCACGTGATGGTACTTCACGTTCTTAGTCTTTCCTGCAGCTAGAGGTGGCAGTGGAAGGTTATCGCATGGGAAATTTATCGCGGCGTGTGGGGTGCCCGTGATAGGAGAGAGCGGATCTTGTCACTGTCACTTGTCTACTCCCACATCAGGGAGGACAGAACGAATGCACGCTGATGCGATGCTGGGGACTTCTCTGAAACCTCTAAGTTCCATGAGAAGTAATTGGCCACTGTGACACTAGAACCCAGGGCGCCCCCGCATTCCACCGCAGTGAGCGGGCAGGAGTTGGGAGGATTTGTTTAACCCTGGAGATGACATGGACATCTGTTTTCTGTAATGAAACTTGGCAAAATGAGAGGGCAGCGACTTACAATCATGGGATAACCAGCTCGGTAAGCACGTGTTAGGGAAGGCAGATATTTGTACAGACTTAGCAGTATTGAATGTTCATCTGCCTGTGAAATAATTTACGTTGAAAACGCTGTCTGACGAAGGAAAATGTGGGAGTACCTGAAAACATTGTTATTTCTGTGAAAATATGAGGGACTTCACTTAACATATGAAAATAGAAGTCAGACACCCTGAGGGGATGTGTCTGCCATTAGAACAGTGGTTCTCAACCTTCCTAATGCCGCGACCCTTTAATGCAGTTCCTCATGTTGTGGTGGCCCCCAACCATGAAATTATTTTCGTTGCTACTTCATAACTGTAATTTTGCTACTGTTATGAATCGTAATGTAAATATCTGATATGCAGGATGTATTTTCATTGTTACAAATTAAACACAATTAAAGCATAGTGATTAATCACAAAACAATATGTAATTATATATTCAATATGTGTTTTCTGATGGTCTTAGGCGACCCCTGTGAAAGGGTCGTTTGACCCCCAAAGGGGTGGCGACCCACAGGTTGAGAACCGCTGTATTAGAAGAACCAGCCCAGGCAGCTATTTCGAGAACTGCAGTCATTTTTGAGTGACCCTATGACTTTGGTGAGATTCCACAACTGCCTGAATCATATTATAATGTAGTGTATTTGTTAGTTATTAACTTTTATTATTTTTTTTATTTTTATTTTTTAAAATATATATTTTATTGATATTTTACAGAGAGGAAGGGAGAGGGATAGAGAGTTAGAAACATCGATGAGAGAGAAACATCAATCAGCTGCCTCCTGCACACTCCCCACTGGGGATGTGCCCACAACCAAGGTACATGCCCTTGACCGGAATCGAACCTGGGACCCTTGAGTCTGCAGGCTGACACTCTATCCGCTGAGCCAAACCGGCCAGGGCATAGTTATTAACTTTTAAAAACTAGGGTTACTTTAGCCTCATCTTCACGTACCTGTGAAATGGTGGATTTGAAGCAGCGCATTGCAATCATACCGAACAGCTACAACACGCCCGGTGCTCCCGGACTCGCCCGCCGACAGCCGCTCTTGGGAAACTGTCGGGCTGCTAAAGAGCAGCATCCCCCAGTGAACCAGGCTCTCACCGCCCTCACCAGCGATCCTGACCCGGCCGCGTCCTGTGCGCACCTGGAAGGCCTCTGAGGAGCTGTGCCCAACGGGAGGGTTTAGCGTCAGGAGGGACACAGCGAGGGGGTGGTTGCCAGGGAGCCAGTGACTGCGGCCAGGAGGGCGCCCTCCGAGGAAGGCCGGGGTCTGGCAGGCGGTGGCCTCCCTGGTGCTGGCGGTGATTGCAGACTGACGGGGCAGGGCGGCCTCCTGGGCGAGGGAAACGCACCCACGGCGGCTGGCTGCTGCGTGGACTCAGTGCAGTGCCGTCCTGTTGGGCCTGTTTGCTGTTTTTAACCGAATGTAGGAAACAGCACCTGATGCTGAGCTGGTCACTGGTGGTCATTCTCTCCCTTCCTTTTGTGGTGGAGCCGGGTCCTGTCACCTGTCCGCGCACATCACAGCAGCGCTTACACACCTGGACGGGAGCCCTCCTCCCCCCCCCCCCCCCACACACACACACACATCTAGGAGGTCGCTTGTCCCTGCGGAAGGCGCGGCAGCATTGCCTGGGACCTGGGAGCTTTTGCAAACTGCAGTCCCTCTCCCTCTGCGGGCTTCCACCCTGCCCTGGTTTGGGCTTGTGGGGTGGGGGTGGGGTACAGGAAGGTCAGGCAGTGCTGCTGGTGGCGGAGTCCCTGGGAGCAGTGGTCTCAGTGGCTGTCCTGTGTCTCCAGGCCTTTGGTAGCCACAGAGCTGGTGTTCCGACTGCCTCGTGCCCTCCCTCCGCGGCTCTGGGCGGCCCTGCTGCCAGCCACACCAGCTGGGAAGGGGTCTGCTGCTTGGTTTGTGAGCTTCCCTTTTTAGTTTTCTCCAACTCCTCCTCCTCCCATTCCCCAGCCCCCCACCCCCCGAGCCTCGGCTTTGGGGCTCCTCTCCGCACCCCATTTTCCCAGGGGCAGAATCACTGGGAGGCCTTCCTCCTGCCGTGCCCGGTGGACGCCTTTCTGCAGCTACTCCTCCCACTCTCTTACCTTCCCCAGTGTCACTCCGTCTGCTAAAGGCTTAAGGGACAGCCGGGCCCGGGTTCGAGAGGCTTTAACACAGAGATGTGACGACTGGAGTGGGATCTGAGCTCTGCTCCGTCAGAACCTGTCCTCTCTGATCCTCACATGTCTCCCCCTCTTCCCGATGTCTGCTCCCTGCCCCTCGCCCTCCACCTGCTGCCTGTGTTCTGTCTGATTCTGTTTGTTTCTATTTTGCCTACAAACCAGCTGCGGTTTATTTCTTCCCCCTCCTCTTCCTCATTCCCGGTGTTTGGAGAAGCCTGAACCCAGAGGGATCCCGGCCGAGCTGGCCTGGCGCGTTGGGTGCGTGAGAAGTGTGTGTGGAGGGAGGTAGAGGGTGGCTGTGGGGGAGGAAGACCCTCCTCTCCTCTGGGGTCTGCCTGCGGGCCCAGCCTTAGATCTTCCTGAGCGATTAACACGAGAAAGTGACCCCAGTTCGTTACAGACGCATGTGTGGGGGCCACACACACACACACACACACACACACACACACACGACAGGCAGTCACCTGGAGGCACAGGTGACCTGAGGGGGACAGGTCAGGGGCCTGGGGCCTGGGAGGGGAGCCAGGACCAGCAGATAACAGAGCAGATGCTCCCTGATTAGAGGCTTGCTGCCAGGACAGTCATCCTGGGCTGACCCGCAGGAGCGAGGCCCCTCCTCCAGTCCCTCCAGGCGCTGGCCTTTAGCCTGTAGCTCAGAACTATCGCCTGCTCACCTGGCCAGGCCTGTTCTGAGCCAGCTCAGAGCCACGGAGCTGAGAAGACAGAGGAATAGTGAGCCCTGAGTCAGACAGAGGGTCCAGCGCTTCCGCAGGGACCTGCCCGCCCTTCACTCCTTCATTCACTGAGAGGCCAGAGACCTGAGCCTGACAGCCCTTCAGGCTAGACCAGCAGTTCTCAGCCTGTGGGTCGCAACCCCTTTGGTGGTCGAACGACCCTTTCACAGGGGTCGCCTAAGACCATCCTGCATATCAGATATTTACATTACGATTCATAACAGCAACATTACAGTTATGAAGTAGCAACGAAAATAATGTTATGGTTGGGTCACAACATGAGGAGCTGTATTTAAAGGGCCAGTTGAGAACCACTGTTCTAGAGGGAGACCAGGCCCCAAACGCTGGGTCGGAAGCCCCAAGCTCTGTACGCTCAGAAGGACGAGGGAACTGGAAGTAGAATGGGCGAGACTTAGCTCAGCGTCACTCACCTCACTCCCCAAAACTGGACGAAGGCAATCTAGACTCGCTCAGGTTCTCGGATTGGCCCCCAAAGCAAATGTGACCCCTCCCTGATGAAACCAGGATCACCCTCGCCTCCAGGTCCTTATACTCCATTCCATGTACTCGTGGAACACGCCCGGCACCTCATCAAACCAGCCAGGCGAGCAGGAGGTGCCCCCCGTGCTTAGGAATGGGGGGCGGTGCGCAATAGAGACCGGCAGGAACCCAGAGGGCGGAGTGACCAGAAACAGACTTTTAGAGCAAAAGGTGGAGAGAAATATACTCAAGAACCAAATTCATGGAAAATGTTTGTTGATAAAAAAAAGAAGCAAATGGAAATTCTGGAACTTAAAAAAAAAAAAATTCACCGTGGCCGAAGGTAAGATACCCATGACGGTGACAAGTCCTGGTCGTTGGTGAGCGTTAGCTGCGGGCACCCCGCTGTCGGGCAGGTGGCAGCTGGACTCTGGCCTCCTTGGTCTGTTCTGTGGTTCTGGGACGGGTCTGCCAGTCACGGGAGTCCTGCCAGCAAGGGGTGCTGGTCCGGCGGCTGCAGTGTCAGCCCCCTGGCTGCAGAGCGAGCCTGGTCACCTGGGGGACCCTTTGGTGGCCTTTGCCGCTGTGTCCCCAGGGGCAAGGCAGACTTCCCCGCTCCCGCTCCCGCTCCCAGCCGGAGAGCTGCCGGGAGACTCCTACGGCTCCCTTAGTGATGGGAGAGGTGGGAAAGGGCTCGGGCTGTTTGGGGCCCATTTAAAGGGCAGCTACGTTTTATTCTGTGTTTTCAGTGTCTCTAACTGGAGTCAGATAGTGAAGAAAGCAGTTTTCGTGCTCATTGGAAGAATCACATGTATATATTACAAGTAACACTGATCTCTCTACACAGACTTACTGAATTCTTTACCGTTTTCATTACCTTTCCAGTTTTTTTTAGGAAAGGAAGTTTTAGTTAAAATGCTGGCCTGGCATTGTTCTCTCTGGCAATTGTTTTAAAAATGGGGGATAGTTAGGTTATGAAACTCGAAATGCCACTTTTTCCCAGAAATTCTCCTGATAGATTTGTGTAGGGGAGTAATCATTGGCACGACGCTGCAGGCGGAAGCCAACCCTTCACTTAGAATTAAGACAAGCTCTTTATTTCCACAGACTCAGCTGGTCATCGTAACTGACTGCATTGAGGTCAGGGCCGCCTGGGATCTGTTTGACCTTCTTGTCCAGTGGCTGAGGGAGGAGCCGCTGGGGGAACGTGCCCTCCGGGGAGTTTTCCCACATCCGGCCTTTCTTTGTGGAGTGTCACTGGCCGCGTCCGTGTGGGGCTGCCTCCCTGATGGGCTGACAGCTGACGTCCAGGTGCTGGGCCACTGCTTCTGGGCGGCCGGGAGCTGACCTGTCGGTTGGTATGACCTGCAGGAGCTGCTGAACTGGACCCTCGTGTTCCCAGCGTTTCCATTAGCCTTCAGCCTCGTGCTAGGCTGACAGCAGGAACACAGCACCAGAGCCCTCACCTTCCTCTTGCCCGTCACTTCGTAGCCGTAAGAGAAGAGAGTGTTTGTTTGCACGACAGTAGAATTAAAACAACTTATACATATTTTTAAAACCAAAATTTGAAGGCATGGCTTGCACTAAGAGAATTTGAAATTCATTCTTAGCTCAGCGTTTTTTCAGTCTGTATGTAGCTAAGAGTTAAGGGCCTGAGATCCACGGTCAGGGAAGTTCCTGTCCACACGAGGTGATGAAGGTGTGTACCCGCAGCGAAGCAGCAGCCTGGCTTTCCAAGGTCAGGAGCCTGCGCCGTCGGCACTCGAGTTTCGTCAGGCCTCCCGTGCAGCTCAGAGCGATGGGAACAGCCTGTAAGAAGTGGGCCTGCCTGTCCACACGCGCGTGCCCGTGCGTTTGAGATTATGTATGTGTACTTACCTACATCATGAACCATGAAAATGCACGTTTTAAAATTGTAAGGTGTCATAATTAACCTTGAAAAATTACCTCTTACTTATTAACAGTGCATTAAAACTTTTGATTTCCCTTTATAATGTTATCAGTAATAATTGAATATGCCTTCTTTATTTTTGAAAAGCGTTTAACTGTGCCACACAGTAATTCAGACGCATGTGAATTCCGCGTCGGTCTCATTCAACAATCACCTCAAAGTGTCTGTTGAAATCGCTGGTAAATTCCCACCCTCCGTGGGGTCGCTCAGTTCTACGTCAGTGGCTGCAGGGCAGGTCTGTGTGCGCGAGGACTAATGTTAAACCTACGGAAAGTAGATGGATTTGAGAACCAATAGAAACAGAGAGGCTGGGGCGGCTGGGCCTCTGGGGACAGTGTGTGGGTCGAGGCGCCGAGCAGTGCTCTGTGCCAGGATGTCGTGGGCATCAGAGGCGGCCCAGGTCCCAGGGCGTCCCTCAGCGGGGACTGGGACGACGCTAGCTCAGCTCCTCCTGCCGCCTGAGAGCCGCTGGCAGACCCGCAGGGCCCCGGCAGGAGCAGCGAGCACATGGCCGTTTTGGTGCGTGTTTATTGGCCTGATATTTTTTGAATCCTTGATCCCCTTCTCATTTTTAAAAAAATATATTTTATTGATTTTTTACAGAGAGGAAGGGAGAGGGATAGAAAGTTAGAAACATCGATGAGAGAGAAACATCGATCAGCTGCCTCCTGCACACCCCCCACTGGGGATGTGCCTGCAACCAAGGTACATGCCCTTGACCGGAATCAAACCCGGGACCCTTCAGTCCGCAGGCCGACGCTCTATCCACTGAGCCAAACCAGTCGACTCATTTTTTTTTTTAACGCGCGGCCCCTCGGCAGGTGGGGGCCTGGGCGTCGGCCATGCGCAAGGGCAGCTTCAGCCCAGGGTCTTCCTCCGGAGGGTGACCCTTCCCGGGGTCATGCTTGTTCCTAAACTTCAGAGGAGCAGCCTGGTCGGCAGGAGGGTGGAGGCAGGTGCAAGAGCCAAAAGTGCTTCAGGAATTCAAGCAGCGGAAGCTAGAAGAGGCGCCGGGTAGAAGTAAGGTTCCTTCGTTTATAAGGACGTTAAATGAAAATGTGGGATTTTGAGTCATGAGCTAAACTATTTTTTAAATCTTGCTGAAGGTTAAACGCCCTTTTTCTGCAGCGCGACTGTAAACAAATAGCATGCGAGACGAACGTCACGTCTAGTGAGGTCTCACGCCTTCTTTGCAGTGGGCAGCCGGGCTCACCGCGGGTGGGAAGTCCTGGGAGGAAGCAGCCCTATGAGCCTGGGCAGTGAAAGCCCACGCCTCGAGCCCTTCTCCCGAACAGCGTCCTCCGGGTAGAGCGATTCGTTGTAAAAGTGTTTTCAGGTCCAACGCAACTTCAGTTTGGAAATGTAAGTTCTGTATTTGCTCTGTGAGATGAAGCTCTAAGCATCTGTTTCTAATAATTCCGTTAAAATATGCGGAGTTGTATATTTTTAGAGAATCTGTTTTGAAAAGATGCCCAGATATTTGTTTGAACAGGCACAGAGCATCTCGATGGAAACTGTTGGAAAAGGGAAACTTTCCGAGTCGTTCCCGCTCAGATACCCGAGCCCACTGAGCGGGTAGCGGTAGCACCTGGGTGGGTGCCGGGCAGCCAGCGCGGTTCCACCTGACGCCCCCGTCCCTCTGTCGGTGCCGCGCTCCTTGGTCCTGTTGGTGCGCTAGGGCTGGTCTCCGTCCCCGCTCTAAGGCGACATCGAAGCTGTAATTCCTCTTGAACTTCGGGGTGTCATTGCTGCAGAACAAGGAAGCCCTGTAGGATTCGACCTCCCAGGCTGATTACATGTCTCCCGGACATACATTTTTTAAATGTTTCTTTTGATTTTTAGAGAGAGAGGAAGGGAGGGAGAGATAGAAACATCCATGAGAGAGAAACATCATCGATCGGCTGCCTCCTGCACGCCCCATGTGCTCAATCCAGGGCACATGCCTGGATTGAGCCTGCAATGCAGGCATGTGCCCTGACCGGGAATCAAACCAGCAACCTCTTGGTTCATGGGTGGATGCTCAACCACCGAGCCACGCCAGCCGGACAGACATCATGTTTCTACGTTGCTGCTTAGTACTGCTGAGTGTCACAGTCCTAGTCTAAATTACACAGGACAGCACGATGCTGGGGGGTGGGGGGCGCTTTCTCAGGCTACTCATGTGTAACCAGGGCCAGTGTATTCCGCCTCTGACCCTCTCGTTCTCCTCCTGTCCACGTGAGGTTTATGGAAACCACTCGCTTCGCTTCGCTTCTCTGCCCAGTTTAGAGAGCAGGTCACGCGGTCTCGGTACCCATGTGTTTGCACTGGTGAGGGCTCTACCTCGATGTGTGTTGGGTTAAAGTAGAACGTACCCTCCATATCCGAGTGCTCTGGTGGGGAATAAATAATAAAAGAAAGATTCAGAGATTCTGTGCTAACTAGAGAGACTAGACGGCGTCTCACGTCTATCCCACCGTTTCTCTAAAACAGCAGAAATTAGACTTTAGTCCTAGGTTCCCAAGTGTTTCCCACAAGATCAGCAGTGTCTTCAGAGATGACTCCGTTCTTCTCTGCATCCTAAGCTTCCTTCAGAGCTGTGAGTGCAGAGCAGTCACACGGAACCAGACAAAAGCCCTGGTGGTCTTTCCCTCCTGAAATGGCAAATTCCTGACAGTGTGGGGTGCAGATCGTGGTGCCCCGGGGCCTGGGCATCCGCAGAGGAGGGAGTCCTTCCGTGCCTCTGCCTGGCCTCCTTGGGGTAAGGGGACCCCTGGACCGTTTGAGAGCAGACGGGGGTTTCGGGAGGCGCTGAAGTGATTATTGAAACACAGAATCTGAGTTTGGGGGACAGGGTATGAGGAGGAGCTCACATACTAGGGTGCATCACCGAATTCCAAGCAAAGTAGAACTCGGCACAAGTGAGAGCTGGCGTCTGGATGTTCCATTGGCCGGTCCCCGGGGTCAGCCGTGCAGGGGATGGTGGGTCACTCAGCCTGGTCCGGGGTGACCCAGCCACAAAGGAGGAAGGAGCACAGGGACCTTCTTGTCCATCGTTTCTCTGACTCAGTGCCAGCAGCTCTGTGGGAGAATCCCGAGCTGCGTCTGAGTTTGATTGTTGAAAACTGACAGCTGCTCTGTTTCTTTGTCAGAGTGGCGTGGAGCTCTGTGTTCTGCCTCCTCTTGCTGAATGTCTTAAGTTTAAAAAAGGCAGCGCAGCGGCCTGGCGGCGTGGGCAGAAGCGCAGGGGCTGGAGAAGGCTCCCTTTGTGCGCTTCCTGCCCGCGTGGGAGGGAGCCTTGCCCGGCGCCTCCGTCTCCCCGGCCCGAGGCCTTTCCATGGAGGGCAGGACGTCCTTGTCTTCAGCCTCCAGGATGTTCTTTGTCAAGTGCCTTCCCTCCTCAGGCCTTTCCACGTGGAGCCCACCAACATCGTCAGCGTGAGTGACGTCCTGCAGCGGGTCAGCGACCGCGCCTCGGCCATGAACAAGAGGATTCACTACTACAGCCGGCTCGCGGCTCCCGCGGACCAGGCGCTGGTAAGGCCGCGTTCCCCGCCTGGGCTGAGTCGGATGAACATGAGCAGCACCGGGCGGCTCCAGGGTTGGACTTCGCTGGGCACGTTCCAAGGGTGGCGTCATGGAAAGTCCGACGGGTTCGCTGGTACACGCCGCCCCTCCCGCTGGCTCCTTCCTGCGGGGCCTGGCACTCGAACAGCCTCTCCGTGTCGACAGCAGCCGGGAGTTTGCTGTAGGGGAGGCTGCTCACCCCGTGCTGGGGGCCCACGGGCCATGGGCTGCTGACTCTCAATCTCCTAAGGTCCATATTGCTAGTTTAGGATCACAAATACTTGTTTTAAGTGACTTGGTTGCCTAGAAGAAGTAGCACATTTGAGATATTCAGAAACTTCAAAGCTTAGAGAAAAGCGGAGACTTTCCGGGAGAAAAGACGATGCTTTTTTCTAAGTAATAATAAAAGTGGAGGAGGGAGCAGCGTTCTGTAGACTTGCTGAGGGGCAGGGCTGGGCCAGTACTCACGTGCATAGCTCACTCAGCGTTGGAGGGATTAAGACCTTCTGAGTAGCCAAAGGAGGGGCTTCCAGAACATTCTGGAGGAGATGATTTCCCCAGCTTTTCACTTGTTCCTCCCCGAGGCCTTTCCATTTGTGGTGGCGATAAGTTGTGGTTTCATACCAGGATTATGTCAGCCTCCGGGAGCGAGACGCAGCCAGTATCTTCAGATCTGGCCAGATGCCTCCAGGCTTGGCCTGTGGAGGCAGCCGTGGCAGGGCCGGCCGGTGTGTGGTTTGCTGGAAACTGAGTGAGCACACACCCCGGGGGGCCCTGTGAACGGGCTGTGGGATGACTGGTGTGTCCAAGCACATGAACAGTTGGTCTAAAATTAGCAATTGATACAACCGTTTTCAATGAATGTGTTTATCCATCATCATTTTTGAGAATCCCAGTTTCCAAAGGACTGTTCTGGGGGAGGGGGGGGGGGCGCTAAATCCCATCAGGAAACGACTTTTCCTCCGAAAGAGGGAGGCAGCGTTGGGAGGACGTGGACGGAGGGGGGTGGGCTCTGTGGTGAGAGCCCCCGTCCATCCTCCTCTCTCCCTTCACCTCTGCAGGCCCCTCCCTCTGGTCTGCATCCTCCATCCTTAAGAATCCTTGCGTGGCCTTTTCCTTAAGCTGCTCTGGCCCACCCTGTCCTTCAGCCACCACAGCGTCTGAGTGGTCTGCCCGCAGTATTCCTCCTCCCCTGGCGGCTCCTGCATCCCTCACAGAGGGAGTCCCCTCCCGCCTCGGGTCGACCACCCCCACTAGGAGTCCAGTCACCCTCCTTCTTGACGTTCCCCCAGGGGAGGCCAGGGCTCAGCTGGAGCCTCCTGACCTCGGTCTCCCCGGCCCCCTCTCCTCTCCCCTAAACTGAAGAGCTGGGGACTCGCCTCCTTTCGGATGGAAGGTCTTCGTGTCCCGTCCTCACTGCTCGCTCCTGTAGGCGTTCACTGTGTTTAAAGGAGAACTCGAGTGTGTGAATCGGGAGATTTCTGTGGTTGGCTCGTGACGCTTGGACGTGCGCTCGGACGTGCAGGAGACGCCCTGCGTGGCTGTGCCAGCCCTCAGTTTGTGTGTCCATTTCACAGGTTGCCCCGGACCACGTGGTCCCGGCCCCGGAGGAGCGCTACGTGTACAGCCCGCTGGGCTCCGCGTACAAACTCCAGAGCTGCCCCGAGGGGTCCGGGAAGAACACCAGCCTCGTGACCATGTGAGTCGCCTGCTGTCTGCGCAGGACTGAGTGCGTGCGGGAGCTGCTGACGGCTTTTCTCTAATGAAAGCGTTTGAGGAGTCAGCTCCCCTCCCCCTGCTGTCGCTCTCTTTTCAGTTTCATGATCTGGAACACCATGATGGGGACCTCGATACTCAGTATTCCTTGGGGCATAAAGCAGGTAATGTCCTTTTCAGCCTAATTTTAGCCTGAATTCTTTTTCTTTCTATGTGGTAAGTCTTGCAGTAGAGGTTTTAATAAATCCACATCAATTTTTTAAAAGACAGTAGATGATAATACTTAATTTTACACGAAGTAGAATGTTTTCATCGTCATTGTTTACCAGGTTTTTATCATAATTACTCTGGGCAGCGTCACATGGCAGCATGAGTGTTCGCTCTAACGCAGCGGTTCTCAACCTGTGGGTCGCGACCCCTTTGGCGGTCGAACGACCCTTTCACAGGGGTCACCTAAGACCATTCTGCCTATCAGATATTTACATGACGATTCATAACAGTAGCAACATTACAGTTATGAAGTAGCAACGAAAATAATTGTATGGTTGGGTCACAACATGAGGAGCTGTATTTAAAGGGCCAGAAGGTTGAGAACCGCTGCTCTAACGCATTTTATTTCCCACAGGCGGGATTCACGACCGGGGTGTGCGTCATCCTGCTGATGGGCCTGCTGACCCTGTACTGCTGCTACCGGGTGCTGCGGTCACGAGCCACGATACGTAAGCGCAGCCCAGCGAGGACAGGAGGGCAGGCGTAGCGCGTCCTGTGGAGGGGCCGCCAGCCTGTGCCTCCTGTTGGGTGCCTGAAGCTTGCTGCTCTGCTCCTGGCCTTGGGCTGACCGAGGGCCGCCCTTGGGGTCAGAGAGGCCGAGAGGTCTCTGCAGAACACACTCACTTGGAGTTAGTTCCTTAGAAGGAAGAGTCACGTTGGTAAACTGAGGTCTTTGCAGGAACTAAACGTAGAAATCGATGATGCTTCTTCAGTTAACGGCGACTTGTTTTGACCTATCCCGACCGAAAGACCTAAACGTTGGTCTCTCCTAAAAGTAGAAAAATATGAAGATGTGAGCAATGTGTCCCTTAGAGCGAACTCTAAAAATTACACCAGCTCATTTCCTCCACTCATCTCTGCACACCCTGGACCAGGGAGACACCTTCTTGGATTGTGTTAAAGTAACAGGCCCTAAACAGCACACATTATTCACTTGACTCTTAGCCAGTATGAGTCAGCAGCCCGGCACCGCCCAATTGTTTTCTGTCTCTACTGAGCGGTGGTGTATTTTCCCTTAATTGTATTACTTATTCATATCCCTTCCCTTTACCCACAAGTCCCTTGGTGCTCTTGTAGCTCTGCCAAGTTCTTTATATGATGTAGCCATTAGCCCTTTATCTATTATTTCTTGTCAATTTTTTCCCATCAGTGTTTGAATGGCTTTTTTATTATATGGGTTTGTTTATATCTGCCCATCTTTTCCATTGTAATTCAGTTGGTAGAACATGTGATTCATGTTCTGTTTCTACACTGTCTTCTAATTTTTCTGTAATTTAATTTTTAAAATTCTTTTTTTAAAGTTTTTTTTTTATTGATTTCAGAGAGAGGAAGGGAGAGGGAGAGAGGGAGAGAGAGATAGAAACATCAATGATGAGAGAGAATCATTGATCGCTGCCTCCTGCACATCCCCTACTAGAGATCAAGCCTGCAACCCAGGCATGTGCCCTGACCAGGAGTCGAACCATGACCTCCTGGTTCATGGGTCACGCTTGACCACTGAACCACACCAGCCAGGCTAATATTTTCAATTCTTAACTCAGTTGTGTGAAGCTTAAATTGGCATGTGAGGTATAAAGTATCACCCAAGAAAATTGTTCTCCTCATTATCTAAGCGTGACGCCTTCTGTCCCTTTACGAAGGGTTTTGTCTAGCTGGGGCTTATCATGTGCTTTTATTCGTGACACACTGTTACTACACCGTTCTCTGTTCTCAGAGTATCTGTCCTCTTCCATTGACCTACATTTATTTTTATGTGTTTGTTCTGTGTTCTCATTTCTGTTATTTCTTACTGTGATCTGCTGTCGGGTGCTGTAACGCCCGCCGTCTTGTACTAAACATTCTGAGTTCACCTGGGGGAACAGATGAGGAGTGTGGACTGTGGGATTGGCACCTGATTTTATCCTCCTCCTCTTTCCTCAGCGTCGGTGGACACCTCGGCCTGGGAGTTCCCCGATGTCTGCAGGCACTACTTCGGCGCCTTCGGGCAGTGGTCCAGCCTGCTGTTCTCACTGGTGTCGCTCATCGGAGCCATGGTCGTGTACTGGGTGCTCATGTCTAACTTCCTGTTTAACACCGGAAAGTTCATGTTTAGTGAGTACCCACCGCACGTGCTTTCAGTTACTGCGGGCACAACAACAACTGTCACGGTTCAGTTTCCACCGTAAATTCTGGACTTGGGATAAATAAAGAAAAGGTATCACGTGTAATTCTAGAAAATACGCTTGATTCAGCTTGTTTTCTGTGGTTATGATCTCAGATATAATGTGTATGCTCATTGGCAAAAACTAATTTTTGAATCAATTATGTTCCTTCCAATTCTCTAATTAATATAAAATATATTAAGCTCCAGCAGGTGCTTTAAGCACTGTTTCCATCTCTACCCTGAGATTTTAGTACGACGCAGCTCGTGGGGTTCACAGGTGTCTGTTGCTAAAGAATTGGACGTGTAGAGTCTGGGGAAGCAAACTCCAGTCACTGGTCTTGAGAGCATTAGGGTCTCAGTCAGGAAACAGAGCTGTGCACGGCTCCTGGGCTGGGCGTGGGGAGATGCTGTGCCGCCCGGGCGCCTGTCAGGGCTTTCCTGGCTCCTGGCCTGCGTGACATGGGCGTCGGGACCGCCATGAAGATCCACAGCTTCTCATCTCGGGTCGCTGGCCACCCCTGGAGAGGCTGTGAAAGCCCAGAGCACGAAGCTCCTTTCCTTCTGCCCTGACGCGCGTGCGATGGAGGCGAACCAGTCACGTGTTTAACCTACTTTATGACCTTGAGATTGGATCTAACATCTTTACTGCCTCTCTCAAGCTTTAATCAAACAGGCTTATTAGTGCTTCCTGGGTTATACAAGGTTAGCACCACGCAGAACAAGCGAGCCTCTCAGGCCCTGCCCGGCCTCCCATGGTCCTCACCTGCCGGCTCGGGGTGCACGGGCGCTGTGGGCGCTCAGGACCACGTGGCCTGGTCTGTGAGAGCACCTGCTGTGCTGTGTGAACTTCAAGTGCTTTTCCAGATCAATTGGCCCTTGGGTTGACTTTCCCTTTTGCGGACTTTAGACCCTTCTGTAAGGTGTGACCAGTTTACATGTGTCAGCGAGAGCAGAGGGGGAGGCGCACGCATGATCTTTACCCGGGGCTCTTACCTAGATTCAGCCTCTGGCAGATGTTTAAGAACCTCGGTCAAGTGCCGTTTCACAGCAGGACAGGGACGCCAGGGACTCGCCTGTGGGAGGAGGCCAAGCGGCCAGCTGTGTGTGGCTGAGGGGATCTGGTTCCGTGGTCAGCAGTGCTGCCCCCCAGACGTCCTTAACAGGTCGTTACAGATAAAAGGCTTTAGCGGTGATCAGTTTAGCATCTCATTCAGGATATCGAACTCTGTTTTTCCTTAATTTTCAGATTTTATTCATCACATTAATGACACAGATGCTGCACTGAGTACCAATGATAGCAACCCTGGTAAGTAGTGTGAAACTTAACGTTTAGCTTGTTTTTTTTATTCCCCACTTTGCTTCAAAATAGATTTAAGGTAGAGATTATGACTTGGTTTTAGGTAAATGATGATCACAAAACCATTACCACTGTGTTAACTGGGCCACTATCAAATTGGCCATCAATGTGTTTTAAAAAAGCGCGAGAAAGCCAGCTCCACGCCAGGTTGTGCTGCTGTGAGGTGAGGGACGCAGGGCCTGTGCACAGCTCACAGCGTGGCCACCTTGCCGGCCCGTGTTTGCCTGTGGACACTCAGCACGTGTTTCACGCACCTGGACCCCTGCCCAGGTTTGGTCCGGGGCACGTCCTCAGTTTGCTGACTCGGTTTTAGGCACTTGGGGCTCAGTCGCTGATATTAAGGCACACACGCCTGTATCCTGTGGAGTAACCCCCGTCCTGACGGTGAGCGGCAGTGAACACGCATACACTGGCGGTGCGCCTGCGCTTCCTGCGGGTGGCGCTGAGGACGCCGCCCTGTACGTCTCACGGCTGAGTTCTCCCCGGAGCAGCCTTCACGGGAGCCGCTGAGCCCGGGGCAGGGTGGGCTGGGTCCCACCCGAGGACAGAAGTTGCCACGTCGTCAGTGCTAGGAAAACAGCTTCACTTCCCCGTTCCCTGGATAACATCTGGGCTCCCAGGCTCCGGGCTGCCATGAAGTGGGATAAATTCCAGGAGAATGACTCTGGATTCCTGGAATTGAGGATTCCTACGCTCTGACCAATGATTAGGTGTTGGCAATACCGGGACAGCTACTTCAGCGATGTCCGCGTTTTATTCCAAAACCAGAGATGACTTCACTGTGAGCAGAAGCCTGTCCTGTGGCCGCGGGGGGCCGATCGCAGCACAGCTACCCTGAGTGGTGTCTCTGTTGTCATACACATGAGATCAGAGGCTGCCGCCAAAATGCTGGAGCCGATAAGATGCCCCACCCAACGCCTTTGGTCCCAATATCTGCTCTCTGGCCGTGGAGTCAAAGGGTTTGGGGGAGCATCTCATAGTTCCCAGTAGAAATGAGGGGTGTGCCTGCACATTCTCTAACATTCTTCCCCCTCCATTGTGCCTAGGTAAGAGGCTTATAATATCTAAGGATAAGCCTCCGTCGTTTCCGGAGAGGAGGGACTGGGTGTTGGGGTGCAGGCTGAGGCTGGGGCCCGTGTGTGCCTCCGGGGGTCCTGTCTGCTCCCCGCGCTCTCCTGACCGACGCCTTCCCGTTGCAGTGACCTGCCCGAGCGCCGGCAGCGGCCGTCCCGACAATGGCTCTGCCGTCTTCTCCGCCAACGCCACGGGCCTGCAGCAGTTTGAGAGGTGGTGGGACAAGTCCCGGACGGTGCCCTTCTACCTCGTAGGGCTGCTCCTGCCGCTGCTCAACTTCAAGTCGCCGTCCTTCTTCTCCAAGTTCAATGTCCTGGGTGAGCTGAGGTGCGAGGCGGGTGCAGGGAGCCTCCTGTGCCCC
>NW_005366314.1:415474-424800 GCF_000412655.1 Myotis brandtii | reverse complement strand
CAGCTGATCCTCTGTGTTAATTATTCAGGCTCACATTTCCCTGCTCTGGGGCTGGCTTTTTGTTTTGTTTCGTTTTTTTTTGTTGATCCTCACCCCAGGATATTTTTCCATTGATTTTTAGAGAGAGGGGAAGACAGAGAGAGAAACATTGATGTGAGAGAGACACATCAACTGGTTGCCTCCTGCACACACCTCCCACTGGGGCTGGGGGTCAAGCCTGCAACCAAGGTACGTGCCCTTGAGCGGAATCAAACCCGGGACCCTTCCGTCCGAGGGCCGACCTTCCATCCACTGAGCCACACTGGCTAGGGCTTGGGCTGTCGTTACGGACTGGCACAGAGGAGACGATGATGACGGTTTCAAATCCAGGTCCCTCCCAAGGCCAGTCGCTGAACCCCCACTGCCCTCCCTGCGCAGCCCTTCCCGCTCCCTCTGTGGGGGGGAGGGAGGGAGGAGGTAGACGAGTTTCGGGGGTTGGGGGGCTCAGTTCCGAAGGCTGGCAGGCTGGCAGCGTTAGCGCTCACTGAGGGAGGATGTGGAGTGGTTCTCCACGCTCCTTGTGAAGAGTGTAGCGCAGACTCGTCACCCGACTTTCCACCTGGGTGTCATCTCTGCTCACTCCTCAGGCCTGTCTGCCTTAGCGCTTCCTGGCGCTTTTTCTTCCTGGAACACGGTTGCCTCCTAGAGGGGCAGCCTTCCTCTGGGCGCCTGTCTCGCACGTGCTTCTGAAATCACTGAATGCAATCTGCCCGTGTCTTCTCTTACAGCCTTAAGGTGACACAGGCACCCGGGTGCCAGCTCTGAGCTGGTTAACTAGACGAGGGTGCCATCATCAGGAGGTGACGACTAGCTAGAACATAGCATCTCACCTCCCTGTCGGTCCGATCCCGGGAGGCAGCCTGGAGTGTAAACTCCTTAGACTCACATCACGCTGAGCAGGTGGCTCTCGGGTTCCCAGCAGACGGACGGACGAGGGAAGGCTGTCCCTCTTCCCTCTCGGCCTCAGCAGGACGCATGCTCAGACCCAGAAAATGAACAGTCTTGTCCTGCCAGCTGGGGCTCGTGTCTGCAGCCTCCCTGCAGCCCCCTCCAAGCCCACAGTGGCCTTAGTGGCTCGTCTGTGGTTCCCTGACTCGCCCACCGACTTCCGAGGACCAGGTCTTTGACGGTGAGCAGTGAACTTGGAGGAGAATGCGCTCAGCTGGGCAGAGCAGTTGCCAGCCTCTCACCAGGCTGATCCTTTCCGCCTCCTTAAGGACAGTCTGCCTCTGCCATTTTTCTTGGTACTTTTCTTTTAAAGCTACTTTTTGAGAGAAATTAGCACCTGATTTCCCTAGAAACCTCCTGGACTCAACTCCATTATGACTGGACCTAATTCCTTACCGGGAGCGACTCTCCGACTCCCAGGCTGAGACGTTCGAAGCCCCGCCCCTGTGCCTGATGTGGAGGCTGGACCGTCTCCCCCCCAGCAAGCAGCTCCCCTCACAGCCTCCCCCAGGCCCAGGCAGTGCCCCCGGGCTCCCGGCCCCTCGCCTGGCACGGGATGTCATGACTGACGTTCCCAGCCTGTCGATGCCCGAACCTTCCAGCTCGAAGAACGAGCCCCTTTTCTGCTGTCTGTCCTCCTGTGTCACCTGGCAGTTTTGTGATGGAGTCTGTGGCCTCCGCTAAGCTCAGCTCAGGCGTGCGCCGGGCAGTGGGCGCTGGGCAGCGGGCGATCAGCCATGTCTGAGGCCCTTCCTCGGGTTCTCCCGGGCCTCCTGCATCGCTTTCGCTCTGTCTTCTGCTAACTCGCCACGCCCGCTCCTGCCTTAGCTCCCACCGGGCGTGATGGGACTCGGTGACGGTGACAATGTCCCGTCTTCGCCGAGAATCCGGGTGAAACCCCTGCAAACAGGAGAAGATGCTGAGTGGCTCTGACCTCTCCCTCGCAGGCACCGTGTCCATCGTCTACCTGACGTTCCTCGTCACCTTGAAGGCTGCGCGCTTGGGGTTTCACCTGGAATTTCACTGGTTTACGCCAACAGAGTTTTTTGTGCCAGGTGAGCTTCTCTAAAGGAAAGAATTGATAGCGGATCTTGAGGTTCACTACCTGGACTGTTGCTCTTCTAAGACGAGGAGCGTCTTGCTGACGCTGAGCGTTGTCATGGATGCTATTAAGCGGAAACAAGTCCCGAGGGCCCTGGCTGGTGGCTCCGTTGTTTGGGGCATCGTCCTGCACCCGAAGGTGGCGGGTGCGAGTGCCGCCAGGGCGCCTGCCTGGGCTGCAGGTTGGATCCAGGTCAGGGCCCGTGGGAAGGCAGCCGGTTAGTGTTTCTCTCTCCCTCCCTCTCCTCTCTGAAACCAATACGCACGCCCTCGGGCAGAATTTAAAGAGTCCAGCTGAAATAAATTACTCTGCTCTTCCTAGTTAGGGAGCACGGGGCCCTTTGTCATCTGTGCCTGGGAGGGACATGCATTCAGGTGACCACGCACTCAGCAAGTCGAGGTCGCGTTGTCCAGACGTCACCGAGCAAACGTAGCCCTGGCATTTCAGGGACTTCACACGTGGTCCGCGATGCACATGCGTGGATAGCACTGCTCGTCGCATCGCTGATCCCGTGGGGTTCCCATCGCTGTCTCTCAGGCCGATGTCACTGTTACGGGTGCCCTCCCTCTTTCTTCCTCATGGTTATAACTTGGCGATTTCTTAAGTTTCACCCAAATGCGAGGGTTTGGACATGACAAAAGCACCCTGAGGCCGAGGTGGGTCGTGCTGAGTGAGGAGACAGAGCACTGAGCAGGGGTGGGGAATGCCTGGCCGGGCCACAGGAGGCCCAGGACATCACGTGGTCTGGCCCTGCCCTGAAAGTAGGTGAGGTAACTGGTGACCAAGCAGAGCAGCTGAGGGGCATGTGGTGTGGCCACAAACGATGTCATCAATCCCTTGGCTCTTGGCAGAAAGAAGGTCCCCACCCTGGGCTAGAGCGTCCTGACGACGGAGGAGGAGACGGGGTTCGCGGACGGCTCCTCCCTTCTTCAGCGCCGACCCGCACATCCGGTCCCCCCTCCACCTTAAAGCAGGGTCGCCCTTCCCCTCGGAACCCCATCCTCTGGTTCTCTTACAAAGCGGCACCTTCTCATGTTTCTCCCTCTAAGTGATGGACTTACCCAGGGTTTAGCGCTCAGACCTCTTCTCTCTCCGCCCTGTTCCCTCAGCAACGCCTCCTGGTCCCCTGGCTTTACCTCTTGTCTCCATGGCGACTAGTCTCAGTCTTGTGTTCCAGCCCCGAGCTCTCCGCTGACGTCCCCCCCCCCCCCCAACCCCCGTGAGCACGTCCGCTCTGCTGCCGGAGTAAAGCGGAGACCTGGCCACCTCTCGCTTCTACCAAAAAGAACTCGGTCACGCTGCCAACCTCCCTGGGCGATGGGAGCCTTGACTAGTCTCACTGGGCAAGAGGACAAGAAAACTCCCCCAAATTGCACCCTCAACATGTCATTCATGAGACGTTTGGATATTGAGGAAGGAAAGAGGGAAGGAAGGAGTTCTGTCTTGGAAATCAAAACTAGAGCAGCGCGGAGTGGGGATTCCGGTCAGCGGATCTCAGGACCCCCCTCCCCCCGAGTAGACACAGAGCAAAGCTCACCCTCCCGCGTGAAAGCAGTTATGGCAGGAAGTTGTCGTTGAGACTGAGGGTGGCTGACATGTCCAAGGAGTGTGACGGGGACCATGCGCAGCGATGGCAGCCAGAGGCACAGACCCCATCGGAGCTGGGGGTGGGCGGGTTGGAGGGGCAGAGGGACTGGCGTTGTCGTGTGGAAGCCTGGGACGGGGACGAGGAGCGGCCGTGTCACCTGAGGCAGCCGCTGCCGTCCCTCCCCGGCACCCGCTTTGCTCGCCGTGGAGAGCATCTGCCCATTTTCCCGGGAACTTTCATTAAATACCCTTCTGCTCGGTCAGAAGTGTACACAGTAGAAATAAAGATTCAAAGAAAAGTGTGAGATGCAGCTAACTTCCCCAAAGTGACGTGAAATCATGGACACTTGGATGGACAGATATGTGGGGGGAGGAGGGAGGGGGGAGGGAAGAAGAAAGATAAGAAAACCAGAGCATCGCTCAGGTGGCCCAGTACCCAACTAAACATAGTTCCATGGAGAAGAGGAAATGAAGGGGATGAAAGTCAAATAACTGAAGACCTTTCCCCAGCGCTGAAGAGCATAACTTTCTATGTGAAGGGCTCCACGTGCCCAGCTGGGACTGAGACCCACCCCACAGGCCACCGTCAAATCCCAGGGCCCCGGGGAGGGCAGACACCGCAGCCTGCAGGTCCGGGTGGGGGCGGTCTGAGAGCTACAAGACACCAGAAGTGTCACCAAGGCTCAGAACAGGTTATTTTCACCTAAAAGTCTAAGCCCCACCACGCTGTCTATGCCTCTTCAAGTCTTTTGCCCAATTTTCTGTTTTTTAAATTGATTGATAAGCGTTCTTATGCATTCTAGATGTGCCTCCTGGGTCAGATTAAAGTATTACAGCCCCCCCCCCCCCCCGATTTCTTTCTTTCTTTCTTAACATGTCTTCTCCAACGAATAAAGTAGCAGCTTGAAAACGATGGTCCATTTGGGGCTCCTTGGAGAGCACGTTGTCAAGGAATCTGTGTTCCTTAATTCACTGAGCAGTGGTCGTGGGCTCCCCTCGGAATATTTCCCCTCTCACCCCCACTTTCCGTCCATCCGTCCGTGTGTGTTGTTCAGGCTGCAGCAAGTCCCTGCAGGCACGTGGGTCTTGTCTTTTTAATCTGTTCAGCCTCTCGTGTCTGTGTTTGGAGAATTCAGTCTATTTACACTTTAACTATTGAAAGGTGTGGCCTTCCTCTGGCCGTTTTGTTCATTGATTTCTCGTGATTCCTTTCTTCCTTCACGATTCGGGGACTTTGAATTCTCACTAAAGAGTTTTCAATTGTTTCTCTAGACTGAGTATCTGCAAATAATGTCACATGTAAATAGTAATTTTATCCTCTTTCCCAAATCAGCGCCTTGATTGTAATTATATAAAGATAACGCTGCCATTGAGGTGATGTCATCTTTACTGCTCTCCTTCAAAGTAACTTTGCGTTCATTGCAGAAAATTCAGAGCATAGGGAAGGGTTACTTTAAAATAAATCCATTCGCCAGAGATAACCACCAGCTGCGCTTTGGGGTAGTCCTCCGATCCTTCCTTGCACACACATGCGCGCAGTTTTAAGTAAAAGTAAGATCCTGCCACACGTGCTGCTCGGGTCGTGAGCACTCGCCGTAACAGACAGTCTCCTCCAGAGCATGTTCTCACACCTGCGTGTCCCTGACAGCTCATCTTCCAGAGGCCATTTCCCCGCCATGCCAACGTTCACGTCATTTCGGTATTTTTAAGTAATGCTGTGCAGATCAGCCATTAAGAAATGTTAAGTGACCAGTTCTCCCTCCCATGATTCCTTTTCTAAAGGTACTTTTTTTCTGGAAAATTAAAGTATTAGTGTTATGCCCAGATCTCAAGATCCCCAAAAGACCACACCAGGAGCCAGCCAGTCCGATGCAAAAGCAGAAGGTCCTTTATTGAGCTAGCTAGCCCGACACCCTCTCCCGGCCGACGCAGCGACCAGAAGCAGAGTGAAACCGCCTGGGAAAACAGGGTTTTAATAGGGGGTGGAGTGAGGGGAGGGGAGCTGACTGTGGGCCCCGCTGATTGGCCAGGCGCAAGTCGGGTCTTGTTACACAGGATGTGGTCATCTCTATGGCGCGCACGTCCCTTGATTGTCATTGGTTAGTTTAAAATCCCGGGCGTGGCCAGCATCGGCCTGGGCTTCCGGGAAGAAGGAGGTCTGAGCACGTGGCTACTACCCCAACATGGAGGGCACAGCCCTCGCCCCTTCAATTAGGAGAGGGGACTTGAGGGTCCCTCAGAGCCTGCATTTGAATCTGCTCTGCCCCCCCCCCCCTCAGGTGCCTCAGACAGGGACCCTGTGAGAGGTTCCCTCCCGAGGGGTCACTCTCTGTGCTGCTCCTTTCCCTCTCCAGGCACTTGCTCAAGTAGAACGAGAGCCTTGGGGAACTTTATAAAGAGGTTTTGTATTCTTCCTCCCTTGTCAAACTTACGATCATTTTCTGGTTGTGGTGTTAATGCGGTTCCCCACTTTCTCTCCTAGAGATAAGATCTCGGTTCCCACAGCTGACTGGCGTGCTGACCCTCGCTTTCTTTATCCACAACTGTGTTATCACACTCCTAAAGAACAACAAGAACCAGGAAAACAATGTGAGTAATTACCCGAGGAATGGAGGCTTGCTTCTGGGTCTTAACTTCTAAGTTTAAACCGTAGACAATGGTCAGCAGACTTCTTCTGTGAAGATTCAGGTGGTAAATATTTCAGGCCTTGGGGGCCATGTGATCTGGCATCCCTGCCCCAGGCCTGTTGTGGCCCGAGTAGCCATGGGCAATATGTAAACAAGTGGTGATGGCTGCGGTTCAAGGAAACTTTATTTACCAAAACGAACAGCTGCCGATTTCACAGGGGCCACAGTTTGCCAGCTCCTACTTAAGCAAGCACTAAAAACAGAGGCAAGGCTAATAGCCAGCAGTGGTGATGAGAGCTTTAAAAATACCCCAGTGATCTGAAAGACAGGAAAAGGGAAAGGAAGACTAGATGGGACAGATAGAAAACACACAGCAAGGTAACAGCTTTAACCCCAGTAACACTGATAATTACATTAAATAAAAATAGTCTAAATATTGCAATCAAAAGATAGGGATTGTCAGAACGATTTAGAAATCTACCCCTATGCTACCTATAAGAAACTTACTTCAAATAGAAAGATGTACCATAAAGACACTAAACAGAAAAAAGGTAGAGTGGCTGTTTTCATATCAAGGTAGACTTCAGAATGCGGAGTATTGCCAAAATAGAGAGGAATATTGTGTAATGACCTTTAGGGATCGATTCATCAAGAAGACATAATAATCCTACATATGTGTGCACCCTATGACGGAACTTCCCAATAATGAAGCAGCAGCTCTCAGAACTGGAGATTTCAGGACTCCTCCCTTAGTAACCGAGAGGACAAATAGAAGATAAATAAGGCACAGGAAACACGAAAAGCACTAGCAGCCTTCGTGATCTCACTGCATTTATGAAAGTCTCCTCTCAGACAGCAACAGGATGGACATTCATCTCAACTGCACGTGGAACCTTTACCAAGATGGACCATGTACTGAGCAAGTCCCAATAAATTTGAAAGGATTGAAATCATACCAAGTATTTCTTTGACCATAGTGAAGACATCAATAACAGAAGGAAATTTGGGAAATTGATAGATATTAAACAACATATTCTTAAATAACCAACGGATCAGAGAAGAAATTACAAGAAAAAATAAAAATGCTTGGAGATTACTGAAATTGAGACAAAACATACCAGAATTTATAGGATGCAGCTAAAGCAGTGCTTAGAGGGAAATGTATACCTGTAAACACCTGTATCAGAAGAGAAGAAAGATCGCCAGTCAATAACCTAACCTTCTACCTTAAGACTCTGGGAAAAGAAAAGCAAACTAAACCCAGAGCGAGCAGAAGGTAGCCAGTTACTGCGGCCTTGTCTGCGGATGTTGGGCTCAAGGTGATGGCTTCTAACCATGTAAACAAAGTCACGATGAAGCTCTCACCGAGGTCCACACGCTGTCGCTGAACCACACAGGAAGGAAGCGCTCTCGGGCCTCGGGTTCTGAGGAGGCTCCAGGTAGCATCGGGCAGAGGCGTCAAGACGGCAAACATCTTCCTCAGTGGAAGGAAGTTAGCTGTCAACCGCGGGCAAGAACGTAGGTCAGGCTCATCGATCTTCATCTTTCCTGTCACCTGGGGACATGCATCTGGCATATGACCTGTGAGCGGAGTTGGGATTGAGTGAATCTGGATTTTCCAACGTTCCTAACTTGGTGACCTTCAAATTACCTTGTCTTCCTATGAAATAATAGTCTGATTTGATGCTGACCCTCAGGGTCTTCATCATAATTAAATATTACAAAGGAGGAGAAGCGTCTCTCATGGCCTGGGGTGGGGTGGAGCTGGACCTCCTTCCTTCCTCTCCTGACCGTGCAGACGGGATCTTGTGAACAGGAGAGTGTCCCCCGCAGGTTCTTCTGGGGCCTTTAGGTTGTATAACGAGGACACGTTCGCTTTCGCCAGGACGCCCTCCTGCGATTGAATGAGTTAGCTCCCAGGAAAGCCCTACCTGGGCCTCCTCGATCAGCCTTTCTCTCCTCTCCTCCCTGCCTGCTTTCACACGGTCTCGTCATACTCAAGAGGGAGCGGGCAGACAGAGGTGAGAGCGCAGCGAGGAAACAGAAGTGCACGCGCTGGAGTGGAACCGGGTCGGACACAGATGGGGAGCAGCAGCGTGGGGGAGCCGTGGGGAGGGTGGCACAGCCGCCAGGTGGCAGCCCGAGGGGCAGGGGCTGTGCCAAGCTGTGCCAGGCTGCGGCAGGAAGAGGAGAGGGCCCTGATGGGAAGAATGAAGGCACCAGAGCGAGCGACAGGCGCTCCGGGCAGGTCACCTGGGAGGGTCTCCGACTGCACACACTGAGATGAGGCGGAAATGTCGGGAGCGACGCCCACGTGGAAGGAAGGAACGACGGCTCAGCAAGACATGGGGAGGTGCTGCTCTGTGATGACTGCGTGAGGAGGGGTCCCCCCGCCCTCAGCCCTGCCCCCAATGCCCGCAGACGCCTTCTCCCTGAAACGGGTGGACGTGCTTTCCTGGCGGAGAACAGCCCGGGCCCCACGGAGTCAGACGGCCTGCCTGCTTTGCTGACCCTTATGTAGTGTGCACCCTGCTTAGTTCCGTAAAAACAAGTGGGAAGGCTTCGTATCTTCCTTTCTGCCTCCTGGTAGGAACCTGGGTGTACGTACGGCACACCAGCAGGAGTGTCGGCGACTGTCAGGTCGATCTGTGCTCAGCTTCCCTCATGTTAGTAAAGGCCCCGGGGGAGGGTTTTCATCAGCACTGGCGGGGGGAGGGGGGGGGCAGGACACGGGACTGTGTGTGAGCAGCGGGCCGTGCACAGGCCCTGAGCCGACGGTGCTGTCGCCATGGCCCGTTCCAGGAGGAAAGGTGTCCGCTAGCAGGAATGGCCCCTCATCCCAAGTGGCCAGGCTTCTCATTGCGTTAGACAGTGTTTCCTCACCTGCTTTCTTAGCTTTCACAGCAGTTAGTGTTTAACATGAAAAGTGAATAGGCCTGTTCCTCACTGAGCTGCTGAGCGTCGGCCCGGCCGTGGGGGGACGAAGGCCAGGCCCGTGCACTGCGGGTCGCTCTGCGGGTCCA
>NW_005366314.1:403282-415443 GCF_000412655.1 Myotis brandtii | reverse complement strand
GCGGGGAGGAGCGTGGCCCACTCTGCGCGGCGCCCGCATCTGTTGACCAGCCCAGCGTCACGCGGGGCAGCTGTTTGAACAGCTGCTGGTGAACTTCCTGCTGTTGGCTGTGGATGAAGCTTGTCTTTGGTGCCTGCTCACTGTCTGCTCTTAGCGTTTCTTCCTTATTTAACACCTTCTGTTCTGCACCAGGCTCTGGTCTGCACAGGCTTTGAAGATGTGGGCTCATTTACCAAACGGAGAAAATGTTAATTCTGAGGGTCGTCCTGAAAGTGGCTTATTCTTGCTCTCCGGTAGTCCCTTAGCTTTATTATTTTAGTTACAACTTAATCATTTGGTAAACAATTTGCTTTTTGAACTTCAGCCAGAATTTCTCTCATCTTAAACCATCATTTATGTTAACTTCCTACGTCTGCCCATCGGTAGCTCTGTGTGCATCCCCAGAATAGTGACCACATGTCAGACTGACCCAGGCACGAGGGTTCTGTTTTACTTCCCTTCTGTGAACAGACGGGACCTAGAGGGGATATGTACACACGCACACACATGTACGCAGCACGTGCACACACGTGCACACATGCACACACACATGCACACACACGCGCGTGTATGCACAGCCAAAGGTAGACCTCGTGTTTGCCAGTCTCTTTGTCCTGTTGGGACGCACTTCCTGCAGGCAGAGCCGCACTGTGAGCTGCCGTCCTCTCTCCACAGGTGAGGGACTTGGCCGTGGCCTACCTGCTGGTGACGCTCACCTACCTGTACATCGGGGTTCTGGTCTTCGCTTCCTTCCCGTCACCACCGCTGCCCAAGGACTGCATCGAGCAGGTGAGGCCTGGCACCCTCCGTGGGATCAGACCCGCCCTTCGGAGTGTGAGCGACGCTGACCACTGAGCACCCGCAGGGCCAGCACTTCTCCGATGGTGCAGTGGGAGGTGCGGTGTGAGCGTCACGGGTGTGCGCGTCACGGGTGTGAGTGTCACGGGTGTGAGCGTCACGGGTGAGTTGTAAAGGTGGCTCCAGCATGATTGTGTTGGTCATGTCTCATTTGGTAAGAAAACAGGTTCGAGTGGCTGCTGTGACGTGAGCCTGGGACGTCCCTCCCCAAAGCCTTTGGCTACCAGGCATTTGCCGCAAACTCCCCGACGCAACAACCCCCGTAAAGCCAGTCGCCACCAACAGCAGTGTCCGTGGGGTTTTGTTTGAGGCGGCGGGGAGGGGGCTGGGGGGGTGACTAGCTACTTTTTTAAGAAGCCAAACTAACATGGAGAAGAGTCATGAGAGGAAATAGAGAAACCCTGTTCTATTTGACGATGGACTGAATAGCAGTGACACGGGGACAGACCTGCTCCCCCTGCTCTGTGCTCCTGGCTGTGGGTCACACTGAGAGGGCGGCCATGCCCCAGGCAGGGCAGGCACAGCCTCCGTTCAGTTGCCATTAAATACACGCGGATGGTCATGTGGGCCTTGGGAGCAGGCTCCTCCGCGGGCGAGGGCAAGGCTTTTGTTGTCGTTCTGATGCCACATCAGCTGCAGGCGGATACTTTTTAAAAATATATTTTATTGATCTCAGAGAGGAAGGGAGAGGGAGGTTCCTAAACACTTTCCGTTCCTGGACTCAGCTCTCCGAAGGGAATAGGAGCACAGTCCGTGGGCAGGCCCCGCCCCCTCGTGGCCCCGGCGCTCACGGTGCATAAGGCACCCCACCTCACAGACGTGGGCGCCGAACGTGGTTTTAACACGACTCTCTCTCGCTTGGGCTAGAACTTCCTGGACAACTTCCCCAGCACTGACATCCTGTCCTTCGTGGCGCGGATCTTCCTGCTGTTCCAGATGGTGACCGTGTACCCGCTCCTGGGCTACCTGGCCCGGGTCCAGCTGCTGGGCCACGTGTTCGGGGACCCGTACCCCAGGTGAGGAGGGCTCCCCGGCCGGCAGGCGCCCAGGGCCGGGCCACGGGGCCTTTGCCCATGAAATGTCAGAGGACATGTCGCGGCCCTTCTCCCTGCAGAGCTTTGGAAATAGGATTCCTTGTGCAGAGTTAGTCCCGGTGGCTCCTCCCGGTGGTGAGTGAGGGCTGTGCCAGGACAGTGACCCCCTGACGCAGCTGCACCGACCCGCACGCCGCCGGGAAGCTGGTGGCAGAGACCCTGGGCGGCCTCCTTGAATGAGGCGATTGCTGTCCACTTAGTTACCACAGGCGTGAGCTTTCACACGCGGCCGCTGCCGTGGAAGGCGCGGCGCCGAGTCAGTTTAGGGTCTTTGCTTGCGTCACCGTCGCTCTCGGCCTCTCACGGCGATGAGGAGCTGTGAGTCGCTGTGGCATCGCTCAGGCTCCCGGGACGTCCGTGGGCCCTGGGTCCCCTGCTCGCTCGCTCAGTCTCATCACAGCCATCCTACTAACCAGTACCGAGGCCCACCCTGTTTATTGGGAATACGTTATCTTAAGAGAACTTTTGGATAAAATTTGACCAAAAAGATTATGTTTACAGTAACCAACAGACAAATGGTCTAAATCAGTTCTTCCTTGAGGTGGACGGCTGCGGTCTGTCCTCCGTTAAACAAGGAACTCGTTCTGAATGTGTTGGTCATAAGCCATAAACTTCTAAAAGCAGGAGGCCGGCAGCCGGTGCTGGTGGCACCCGTCTGGGAGGAGGGTTCGGAAATGTGAGTCAGGTGCCGCCGTGTGTGCCCGGCTGCATTTACAGGCCCCAGGATGCAGCGCTGCAGGGAGGCCAGAGGGAAAGGTCCAGGCGGATGCGCTGGCCCTGCTCGCTGCCGCCACCTGCCTGGGGTGGGCTGTTGGAATGTGTTTCCTTCTTGGGAAAGGCCTGGCATTTCCCTTGTGCTCACAGGACGTTCTGCCCCCACCGCCAGCGCCACACTGGCGTTACCCCAGCGACAGCCCTCCGAGGACGGTGCCTCAGAGCCAGTCCTCTGGCGGGCCCCCAAGCATGTCAGACTCGTGGGCGGCGGGCCGCATGCCTCGTTTATTTCTGCCGTGAGTCTGACATGCTTGCACACCCTTAGAGTTTACTGAGGACCCAGGAACTCCAGTGTGTATCTATCAGTATTTAACACGCAAGAAAGTAAGACCAAGAGTTTTAAAAATATTAACTTCTTTAAAAAGCACTAATCAAACCACTACTTGTTAACATCAATAACATGTTTATGAATAATAGCTACTTCCAAAATAACTTCCGTTTTATATTTTCAAAACGCTTTAATGCCTGATTTACGATCGTTGGGTTCTTTTATCTCCTCCTGAATTCAGACTGTTGTGCCGTGTTGTGTTCGTGTAACTGTATGAAGACAGCGCGCCTGCACACAGACACGCAGGGGACACCGATCCGCCTCGGGGCCTTTTCAGGGCTCGGGGAGCCTCTGCCCTGGCCCTCTGCCCGCCTGGCCGGGGGCAGTTCCTCAGATGTCAGCTGCGTCTGACGCTCCGTCACCTGGACCCGCTGTCTGTCCTGTGGACGTTTTGCCATGTCCCCCAGGGGTCTGTGACCGCGTGTCTAGTTCTGTGCACGAACGGTTCACTGGGTTCCCGGATCCTCCAGGTGTTGGCACACTCACTAAACGTGTCAGAACACACACCCCTAGTGTCACCATCAGGGCCACCGGCGAAGGCTCGGGGGCGATCACCGGCCCTGAAAGTCCTCGCTTGTTCCGGGAACTCCATTTGGTCATTGGCCACACAGACCACCAGTTGTTTTCCTTGACACGACAAGTGTCATTCATTTCCAAGAGTGCCCGGCACATGCCCGTCGGGAGACCTCGCCTGTGGCCCTCAGTGAGTGACAGTGTTGTTGGGGGAAGGCGAGGTGTCCCGGCCGGGCTCCCAGCTCCCCCGGGACACCCTGGTCTCTGGTCCGTGGCGGGGGCTCCACGGCGGGGGCCTCGGATGTGCCTCCTGTGGGACGCTCAGAGAGAAGGTGTGTGCTCAGCCGAGTGTGGCACAGCTGGTAACCTTGGCTCCTGGCCCGGGCACTGCCACAGCCTTTCTGAGGGTCTGGCACCGAGGAGCAGGTGGGACCCGCACAGCCCCCGGCCACCCAGGCTGTGGCCACACTCTGCCCTCCGTCGCTGTGCAAAGCAGTGATGTCTGGTGTGATTATAAAAATAGTTTCACCTCGGGGACGTCCTGAAGGTGCTGGGAACTCCCCCGGGTTGTGGTTGCACTTGGAGAACCACCACTTCAGAAAGGACACACATTCGTTTCCTTTCGTGACGCAAACACCGAAGTAGCCAAGGCGCCCCCCCCCCCCCCCCCGTCTCCCCCGGAGCGATTCTGAGGCGGAGCTTCTGGGGAAGAGTCAGAGCGGAAGCCCGAGCACCTTGTCGTTCATCGGGTGTGAGACTCACCACTTCTGTGTAGGAATAACTTTCTTATGTTTAAGTCTGTGATCATTATCGGGGATTAACGAACCTCTGACAACTTGGGCTCAAAAGTTGCGCTCGTACCTCAGCTTGGCGTTTGAGAATGAACGTTCTGGGGAAATGGAGTTGTTTCTTGAGCATCAGGTCTCATCCACATTATTCTTATTTGTGTCCAAATGGACTCCCAGCCCCTGTTAGCGCCTCGTCCATGGACTTAGCGGGCATTCTATTCATGGTAAATGCTGAGTCTGAAAAATAAAATCCTGCCCATTTTCCTTTGTCCTCAGTTTACTGTATCTAATTATAAAAGTAAAATAAACACCTTAAAGACATGGTAACATATAGGCTATTTGTTAAACATAGAAAACAGAAAAAATGACCCCAGATCCCAAATCTTTCAGAACCGCCATTGCCCGTGCAGCCCTCCCTCTGACGACGCCCCGGCGGTTTCAGGGTCCCGCGCAGTCACAGTCCCGCCGGCTCCCCACGTGGCCCAGACGGTGTTTGCCATCTGGGTGCCAACGATGAGGGTTCTGAGTGATTTTCATTGGATCCCGTCTGTCTAGGGCACTGCTGTTTGTCACGGCTCTCGCGATGGTACAGCTGTTGTCAGGATTTGACTGAGCAGGACTGTGGGTGGGAGAGTGACCTCTGACACGGCACCGTGAGGGCGGGCCCAGCGCCAGCGCTGCCTCTGCCTCCGCGGGATGTGACTGTCATGTTTCAGACGTTCTGATTTTAGACACGTTAATGGTGAAGTGTGTTCTCGCATTAGTGGTGATAATGTGCCTGTTTTATTTTTATTTTTTCCCCCGAAACGCATCACCTAGCATCTTCCACGTGCTGGTCCTGAATCTGATTATTGTGGGAGCTGGCGTGAGCATGGCCTGTCTGTACCCCAACATCGGAGGGATCATAAGGTACTGCTGGGGGCTGTGCCGCTTCGGGGTGCTCTCTGCTGGGGGGCTGTCCCAGTGTTGCTGCTGTTTCATTTAATTGTGTGAGATTTCAGGGTTTAATACGGTGACGTGCACGTTCTGCTGTCGCTTACGTCTCGTCTTTCATTCTGCTCCTTTCCCACTAGAAACACCAGGGCCCCTGAGCTGTGGGCACTGCTTGTTCTTTCTCTCATTGTTGTCTATTGTGTCCCTTGCTTCTCACCCAAGTGAAAGTGATGTCTCATCCATATTGCATCATGTCTTGGGCACCCGGAAGGTCTCTTATGTGCCACAGCTGTGCCCTGACTTTCTGCTCAGGAACACGGTCCAGGGAGAAAGGTCCCAATAGGAGGTGAAGGAGGAGATCTGACTGCGGGGGGTGGGCACACGGTACAATATACAGACCTCGGAACATGGAAACCCACACCTGACACCTATGTGTTCATGCTGACCAGCGTCACCCAATAATTTAATAAAATAAAAAGAACATAGTCCAGTGTCAACTGTCGTCAGAAAGGAAGAGTCCAGGTCCCAGAGGGCTCTTTCCTTCCTGTTTTCCCAAAGACATTGTGACGTTTGGGGAAAACATTGAGTGATTGGGAATCGTGGTGCCCCCGAACCTACAGAAAGCAGGGCTGAGTCACTGTCCCAAGAACATTCCCTGAGATCGGCGAGCAGCACGCTGCCTGTGGCCACACAGACAGGTTCCGAGTGAACTGTTGCTAGTGAGCCGGAGGCAGTGCTGCTCCGCAGGCACGGGTGTGGGTGTGTTGTTACGACCTTTGATATCGATGCTGAACGCTGCGAGGTGGTCATCTGCTCACCTTTAAGGAGATGCACAAGCCCCTCACACACGCAGATGCCTAATCCTATATAATAAAAGGCTAATATGCAAATCGACCAAACGGCGGAGCGACCGGTCGCTATGACGCGCACTGACCACCAGGGGGCAGACACAACGCAGGAGCTGCCTCCTGGTGGTCAGTGTGCCAAAAGCTGGGCTCACGGCCGGTGAGTGCAGCAGTGGTAGCGAGAGCTTCTCCCTCCTCTGCGGCAGTCGGACATCCCCCAAGGGCTCCTGGACTGCAAGAGGGCGCAGGCCGGGCTGAGGGACCCCCCCCCCCTCCAGTGCACTAATTTCATGCACCGGGCCTCTAGTTAGTTTATAAAAGATCAAAGCGAGAGAGCCCATCTCCAGATGTTCCTGAGGAAGTCGCCCGGGTTCGAGGGACGAGTAAAACTCTCTTTGTCGAGCAGATGCCGTAAAGATGAACAGGAAATAGTGGTTTATAATAACTTAGCAGGTAAAACGATTGGAACTCCAGTGCGTATGTCAGCAACAATGGATCCCATGGGCCTGCTGCCTCCGACTGGGGAGGGTGGAATTACGCTGTCGTCACCTTTCTTGTAAATCAGAAAAGGCAAAAGGCAGGATGGCTCTTCACCCAGGCGCTTCCTCTCCAGGTACTCAGGAGCCGCCTGCGGCCTGGCCTTCGTGTTCGTCTACCCGTCCCTCACCTACATCCTCTCCCTCCGCCAAGAGGACCGCCTGACGTGGCCCTCGCTGCTCTTCCACGCCCTCCTCATCGTCCTGGGCCTGGCCAACCTGGTGGCCCAGTTCTTCATGTGACACTCCTGCTGCGCCCGGTCTCCACCCGTGCGCCAGCCACCGCCGCGCCGGTCACCGCCGGGCCGGTCAACACCACGGATAACCCGAGAACAAGGGCAACAGCCACCCACTCGCCCCTGAGCCGCGTGGCTCCGTGCGGGGAAGGGACGGTGGGAACGCTCTGTCTCCACCTGCCTCCTGTCACTCGCCTCCTCACTCTCACCGAGTCCTGAGTGGGAGGCGTGCCCTTGGGAACGTCACGCTGTGTTGCTTTTAGATGTGAGGTGGGCGTGCATTTGGGCGACAATGAAACTCTCAGGGTGTCCCCTGCCGGGACTTTGCTGTTCCAGGGCTCACTGCACTCCCTGCCATTTTGTCACTTGATAGACGATGGTTGCAGTTTGCCTAAACCTTTACTGTTTGGGACAGTAAACCAAATACCTCATTTTCTAAAAGGAAGTCTCCATGACATCAGTGTTAATAGACTGAATTTTTAACCATGAAAGAAGAAAGAAAAAGAAAATGTCACGAGGCCCCATGGTCATGAACTTTATACAAAATAAATGAACTAATGGAGTTTGTTGCTGTCTGACTTTTGTTTCTAATCTGGTGTCTTAGATCAAAATTCTAGTTCCCCAAAGTCGAGTGTGATTGCCCCATCGGTCGGGGGGGGAGGGGGGCGTGTCTTCTGCCCTTGGGAAGGGGGTGACGGCAGGGCCAGCGGGAAGAGTGGAGGAAGCAGAGCTACTGGCCCCACGGGGAGAGGGGGTGGAGGAGGGAGGCCAAGGGAGGTCTGCCTCCCAGTGTGATTCATTCCCACAGGGCAGGGTTGGCTCTGGGTGAGGGGTGCCTGCAGAAGGAGACCCCCACCCCGCTTGTGTAACTGGCGGCGTATTTCAGCGAAGCCCTCACCTCGTCCACAGACGCAGACGTACACCGAGGACTGTTCCCCAAAGCTCTTGTGTTAAAGGTCTCATTGGGAACGTGCCCAAGCAAACACACCAGCAGAGAAAGTCACAGGCTGACACCCTGAGAGGCTGAACCTGCTCTACGCACCCGTGTTCCTTTCCCCCAAAATACTTGAAGCCACTTGGGGTCGGTTTGTCGTTTCATCTCCACAGCCTTACGAGGCGCTCACGAGCCTCTGGGCCGGCTGTCCCTGGCGGCGGAGGCAGTCGGGGAGGGGTGGTGGCGGGGCCTGCGGGGGAAGCGGGTGGGTTAGCGGCGCCCCGTTCGGGTCTGGCTCTGTTGACCTGTCTCAGCACAGGTGACGGGAGCACGCGTGTCTGCTGGGCAGTCCCTGCTCTGCGCTCCGTCTTGTCGGTCAGAGTCCTAGGAATCGGACGCCGGGGGCTCCTTGAGTCTTGCAGGCTCGATCCCTGCTCTCCCCAGTGGCCTCTCTCATCTCTGAAAACAAGTTTTCAGCTCTGGCTGGTTTTGCTCGGTGGTTAGAGCATCAGCCCAAGGACCAAAGGGTCCAGGTTCAATTCCTAGTCAAGGGCATGTACCTGGGTTGCTGACCCAGGTCTGGGCGTGTGCAGGAGGCAACCAATTGATGTGTGTCTCTCACGTCGATGTTTCTCTCGCCCCCTCTCCCTTCCTATTTCTCGAAAAACCAATAAAATATTTTAAAACCAAATCTATAATAATAAAAGCATAATATGCTAAATAGACCAGACATCCTTCCGGACGACCTTCCGGGTGAAGCAGGTGCCCGAGGGAAGCCGGTGCTGCAGCCAGGGGAAGGAAGGCCTGCTCTTGCACGAATTTTGTGCACCAGGCCTCTAGTGAATAAATAAATAATAAAACTTGAGTTGGCATGGCCTCTTGTCCAAACGCTTGACGGTTTTCACACACGGAAACATGATTTGATCTGTTTTTGCCCATTGAATGACCAACGTGAACAGGACAATGAATGTGTCCGTCACTGAACTAGCAGGCACCGTGTGCATTTGCTTTTTGTTTTCTCCGAAAGACTTTGAACCCCGACTCGGGCTCATGCTGAATGGCGCTGCCTTCTTCAGTTTCTTGTCCTGACAACCACCCGGGCCTGGGGCTCAGCTGGCCGGCCCTCTGTGCGGGGGGTGTGCCTGGCGCCCACGTGAGGCTGCGACACGGGCTCATTCCGACCCCCCGTGATGAACTGTGGACTTGCTCTGCCATCATCGCTCCGCACTTTCTAATTCCATTTCTTTTACTTTTTGCTCTGATGTGGTTAACTTTAGTTTCTGTGGATTTAACTTATTTAACACACAACTGAGGACGTTATAAAGTTAAAGTGGGTTTTCTAGAGAAGTCCTCCTCCGAGAGGCTCTGGGTGGGTGGCGGTTGGCTGGTCCCGGTCAGAGGACACACACACACCGATGAGTGACCGTCCCACCAGCGTCGAGAGGTCCTGGAGAGAGAGGAACCCCACTGCCGAGGGGGCACCTGAAAGGGAGTCTTTTCTTGACAGTCAGTGTATTTACAAACCCAGTCAGCTGCTCCGTGGGGGTGGAGAGGTTTTTGTTTCTACTTGGAGTTCACGAGGAGAGGTTTTGTCTGTGTTTTGATTTATTTTCATAAATAACTGAACTGTCGGTGCCTTGGAGGGCGCACAGGTGTGGAGACGTTCATGTCACGGAGGACGTGTGATCCAGTGGAGGCGCCGTGTGCATGGTTGGCTGTGAGCAGGGGCTGCTGGAGACAGAGACACTGACCCTCCCAGTGGGCGCTCGGCGGGGGCTGGGAGAGGCGCCAGGACCACGCTGGGACCATGCGAGGACCATGCGAGGACCACACCGGGACCACGTCGGGACCACGCCAGGGCCACGTGATGGCCACGCCAGGACCACGCTGGGACCACGCCGGGATCATGCGAGGACCACACCAGGATCACTCTCACGCGTCTCCTAGCGACCGCCCAGGACTTCAGACCCCGATGCATCACCTCAGGAGGCTCCTGTGGAAGGGATGCCTTTATTGGCGAATTCCGTGGAAGACGAGTTTCATGAGGCGTGTTCCACGGCTTCTGTCTGCTGTGTTGTTCTCTCTGCGTTCTTAACACTGCGTGACTCACTCGGAGCCTCTTGGCCGGCAAAGCACACTGACTAGCAGGGGAACAGCAGCCGCACCTCGGGCAGGGCCACCTGGATGATGCCACGGAGCCTCCTCCGAAGGCTACTGAGCGCTGAGCGTGGAGGCGGCGGGCGCTCCTGCTGAGCAGAAATCTCGAGGCTGCGTGTTTTCTGCACGGAGGCCTGGCCTGCTGCCTGTCAGAGCCCGGGGGGGTGCGGGGGGAGACGCTGTCTCCTCCCAATTGCGTGTCCCACACGCTGCCCCAGTCTGGTTGACGCCTAAACCGCAGCACTGCTGTCGGGTTGCGACTTGAAGTGAGACGCTGGCCCTTCTCCGGGGACTGTGCCCGACCTCCCTTTGGATCCTGTAAACACGCACACGTTGCACAACGCCTGGCGGGAACCTCGTAACCCACACAGTGCTCCCGGGAATGTCATGTGTTCTTTAATGAGAGAAATGCCATCAAAATTGTTTTGAAGAAAAACAACTCTGGGATTTTGTTTAATTGCGTTTTGCTGGGAAATGCTGTTGCCTGACCCGGGCAAGAGAGCAGCTGAAGTTCATCATCCCTCCGCCAGGCCTCCCAGGGACAGTGCGTGTCCCATCGAGGCATCACGTGAAGGCCGCCTCTGCCCCCGGCTGGGCTGTCTCTGTCCCCGGGCGCCTCTGTCCCCCGGGCGCCTCTGTCCCACGGCCACCTCTGCCTCACGGGCACCTCTGCCCCACAAGGAGCTTGCAGTCGGCCTCGGTGAGTGTGGAGAAAGGCCTGTCTTGCCCTCAGGCCTCGTAGCCTAACTGGGGGAAGGTCATGTCTACCTGGTAGACGGCTCGTCCTGTAATAAGAGATGGAATGAGCCCCCAAGGAGCGGTGAGGGGTGTGCCTGGGGATGAGGAAGTGCTGCCCAGCGGAGGGCCCCTGGAATTAGACTTAGGTGACGAGTTGGGAAAGGAGAAGAGCCTGCACCCCTGCTGGACGTGAGATGCTCACGCCTGGGGGAGCGGGTGCCTGGCCTGAGGCTCCCTGAGCCCCGCCCTGCAGCCCTGCATCCTCAGCCCTTTCCCACCGCCCGGCTTCCCTTTCCGCTCATTGTCAGAATCACCCCCACATTTCCTGCTCGGAGGCTGGGCTGGCACGGCATCTGGCAGAGCGCGCTGACCGGCCCGGTGCCCACGGGAGCAGGGAAAGTGCCGGAGAGGCACAGGGCTGGCCGCTGGCGCCGACTTTGCCGCAGGCTCACCGGGCAGACCCGCTGCAGGGCCGAACCAGCTTCTGGATCCTGCGTTTCTTCCTTTGCAAACGAGGGCGGTTCTACTGCGGCCGCTCCTGCCTCAGAGCATCAGGGCACTGAAGCTGGGCAGGTGCCCCGGTGAGGGGTCTATCGGGTCTATCGCTACGCCCCTGGGACGCCCCGCGGGACGCCCTCCAGGTGGGGGCTTCGCCGCTGGCGGAGGAGCTGCTGGGGGAAGAACCTCATCTCCCTGTAGCTCAGATCAGGGGGAGACACCTGGAAATCGTAGCAACGATTGGTGCGTTCGTTACATCACAAAAATGAGGACCGTTTAGTCCCAATTTTATTGGCAAAACCATGTCTGCATTCCGTGCAAATAACCCCACTCCCAGTCCCAGCCGCCGTACCTGAGCCTATGACTCACGGGGGTAGGGGAGAGAGAGAGAGAGAGAGAGAGAGAGGGAGAGAGAAAGAGAGGAAGAGACTGTGACTGTAGAGGCTGGCGAGTCCGAGGTGGGGGGCAGGCTGGGGCTGGAGGCCCGGGAGAGGTGGGGGGAGCTGGGTCGGGAGGTGTGAGTGGCAGGTGCCCGGTGAGGGGTCTGTCGGGTCTATCGCTACGCCCCTGGGACGCCCCGCGGCCCGCCCTCCAGGTGGGGGCTTCGCCGCTGGCGGAGGAGCTGCTGGGGGAAGAACTTCGTTTCCCTGTAGTCCGGGGAGATCAGGGGGAGATCAGGGATGTCCTGGGAGCGCGAGGAGACACCTGGAAATCGTAGCAACGACTGGTGCGTTCGTTACATCACAAAAGTGAGGACTGTTTAGTCCCAATTTTATTGGCAAAACCATGCCTGCATTCCGTGCAAATAACCCCACTCCCAGTCCCAGCCGCCGTACCTGAGCCTATGACTCACGGGGGTAGGGGAGAGAGAGAGAGAGAGAGAGAGAGAG
>NW_005366314.1:398227-403128 GCF_000412655.1 Myotis brandtii | reverse complement strand
TTTCTCAAGGGCCCTCAGGTGATTGGGCGAGGCCCGTCCATGCCATGGAGAGAAGCCCTTCACTCAGCCCATGGCTTTCCGTGTTCGTCTGAAGCAGCGGTTCTCAACCTGTGGGTCGCAACCCCTTTGGCGGTCTGAGTTGGCATGGCCTCTGGCTGAGAAAGAGAACAATCTCAGGTGTCATCAGAGGCTCCGTCCCCTGGGAGAGCTGTCACTCACACGTGACCTGATGCTACCTTTCGGGGTCAGCCTGAGGCCGGAGGTGCTGCCTGGGGACTAGCCCAGCCCGTGATCCGTTCCCACCCCCCTGCGGTGGGAACCTCATCTCCCTGTAGCTCAGATCAGGGATGTCCTGGGAGCACGCGGAGACACCTGGAAATCGTAGCAACGATTGGTGCATTCCAGGGCACACGCCCGGGTTGCCTAAGACCGGGTTGCCTTAGGGGTCGCCTAAGACCATCCTGCATATCAGATATTTACATTACGATTCATAACAGTAGCAACATGACAGTTATGAAGTAGCAACGAAAATAATTTTATGGTTGGGTCACAACATGAGAAACTGTATTTAAAGGGCCAGAAGGTTGAGAACCACTGGAAGCATCTTCACAGCAACGTCCAGACGTGTTTCACCAAACGCCTGGCTCACGGGGCCTGCCACGGTGACACCAGATTCACCATCACACTCACCAGCTCCCACACAAGGGGTCAGGTTGGGACCCTTGCCCTCCTCCTCCCGAAGCTGTGGGCGTCCGGGGGACGCTAGGGGTGGGCTGGAACGGCACAGGGACCAGCCGCTCTGGGACCGCAGTTGGGTGGGAGCGGATCACGGGCCGGGCTAGTGCCGTCCCCGGGCCGCACCTCCGGCCTCAGGCTGACCCCGAAAGGTAGCATCAGGTCACGTGTGAGTGACAGCTCTCCCAGGGGACGGAGCCTCTGATGACACCTGAGATTGTTCTCTTTCTCACACGAACGGGGCATTTTGCGGTTTCCTCTCATTGTGCATTGTGCAGAGCCGGGTCTAAATCATCTCCGACAGCCGCTCCTCCGACCCCGATGCGGCCTCAGTGGAGTCTGTTTCGTTGCTGTCTTGGTCCTTTTCAAATAGCTCTCACGGCTCCTTGGTGTCCGATGACTTCTTGCCTGATGGCGGGAGCGTGATTAATGCTGGACGGCGACCCAGGTTTAGCCGCTGCAGAACGGTTCCAGTTTATCCAGTTAACTCGCCGGAAATCTCGGAGGAAAAGAAGCTGAGATTGGGGAGCTCCCAGGGGTTCTGAGCCCCGACCGACCCCACGAGGCTCCACACTGCGCCCAGCGCAGCCCCGCCACCTCCTCGGCTGCCTGGAAACCGGCCATCCTGCTCGCTCCTCTCCCCACACGCAGCGTCTCGCCTGCTGTTTGGCCCAGCGCCTGGTCAGACTCGCGTGGGCATTGGGGGGAGCTGTTAGTGGGGTGAGTAGAATACGCGACAGGATAACGAATTCGTTGTAAACAAATCAAACTACAAACAAAATGGAAGAAACTCGGTGGATGTTTCTCTCGAGACTGCGTGGGTTAACTCAGAGGTTAAGAGCCACGGAGGCCCGGCCGGGTGGCTCAGGGGTTGAGTGTCGACCTGTGAACCAGGAGGTCACGGTTCGATTCCCAATCAGGGCACCTGCCCGGGTTGCGGGCTCCATCCCCAGTGGGGGGCGTGCAGGAGGCAGCCGATCCATGATTCTCTCTCATCATTGGTGTTTCCATCTCTCTCTCCCTCTCCCTTCCTCTCTGAAATCCATAAAAAGAAAACTAAAAAGACAAAAAACGATGAGTTTATTCTCTCTGAGTAAATTTTAATAAATTAGCTCAGACCTTAAAACAGAAAAATGGCCAGTCACGTTCGTTTCAGGGTCTGGCTGCTGTGTGCTGTGCTTGCTGATCACACGCCAAGAGCGGGAGCTCATCACATGAGCTGCACCGCCCGCCCCGCCCGAGGACAGATGCTTGTCCTGGGCCCGGATGCCATGGGCGAGGGCCGCCCCCTGCCCGGGCCTCGCCGGGTGGACACAGCAGGCCTTGCTCAGAGGCAGGGGCAGCGCTCGGCTCGGCCGGTGCAGAGTCGGCCTGATTTTCAAATGTAAAGGGTCCGGCCAACATCCCGGGAAGAACAAACCAGCTGGCAGATCTGGAAATTTCCTTCCCAATTTCTGAAAGTTTTCCTTTGAAACGTGCAGCCCGTGTAGGAAGTCGTTCCAGACGCGAACTAGTTGCAGAGGCCGCTCTGTCTGGAAATAAGAACCAAAGGATGGTCTCTGCTGGCCCAGGGCTTCCTCCGGCAGCGGGGAACTTATAGAGAGATTTTTATCGATGTCCGAGAGGAAGGGAGAGGGAGAGGGGGAACATCCACGATGAGAGAATCATGGATCGGCTGCCTCCTGCACGGCCCCTGCTAGGGATCAACCCTTCAGCCCGCAGGCCGACGCTCTATCCACCGAGCCACCCCAGCCAGGGCGGCCGGGGACGTTTTGCTATGCTCCGTGTCCCCGTGTCCCCCGGGGAAGGCGGTGGTCCCTGCTGTTTCGGGAGGTTTTTCTAATGTCCCTCGTCGTCCAAAGTGACCCTGGAAATGAGTCACACGTTCCACACCTGCTCTGCACGTGGGGACGCGGGGCCCCAGGAGGGTAAGCCAGGTCCTGCTCGTGTAACCAGGGAACGGAGGGCTCGAGTGGCCGTGGAAATCTGGCCAACGTGGAGCTGAGGCTGCTGCTCCCTTCGGGACCCGTCCTGCTCCTGACACGCTCCCCTGTGGAGCCCCTCGAACCGAAACCAGCTTCTCCAGGACCCCAGTGAGGAGTGGGGGGCACAGCTGGCCAGGGCACGGCCGAGAGAGCTCGCCCACAGGATCGAGAAAGCTGAGAGTCATTCCTGTAATGGCTAGATCTGGGTGGAGTGTGCTGTCTTTGAAGCCCACGCATTCAGGGCTTGGTGGTGTTTTTCTTTTTAGAAAAGCTTAAACTATTTGCCCTCAGAGTTTTCTTATTCACTTTTAGGTTCCAAGATATTTGATCATCTGAGAGGAGGAGAATTTAACCTTGAAAAGGAGAGGAAAAGCAGAGAGGGAGTTATTGGTTTTGTGAATTTTATATTATTTTTTTTAAGAATATGATGAATTGTTTGTTTTTTTAATATATTCTTATTGATTTCAGAGAAGAAGGGAGAGGGAGAGAGAGAGATAGAAACATCAATGCTGAGAGAGAAACATCATCGATCAGCTGCCTCCTACACGTCCCAAATTGGGGATCGAGCCCATAACCCGGGCATGTGCCCTGACCGGGAATCAAACCGTGACCTCCTGGTTCATAGGTTGACGCTCAACCACTGAGTACACTGGTGGGGCAGTTTTGTGAATTTTAGATTTTCCCAAGAAAAAAAGATGAAAAGGGGACAATTCTATTTTTCCAGAGCACAAAATTCTTGAGCTATATGACATTTCTCTTCTCATAGAATGAAGTTAGAAGGAATCAGTTTTTTTTTTAGTCCAACCTCTCCATCTAAAAGATGAAGAACTGAATTCAAATAAGTTGAGACATGTGTTAGAGCTATTTTTATATCTGTGTGTATAAATTTGCCTTATTTTTTTAAAGCTGTGCAACATTCTATAAGGATATACCTTAACTTATTTTTTAAATATACTTTTATTGATTTCAGAGAGGAAGAGGGAGAGATAGAAACATCAATGATGAGAGAGCATCATTGATTGGCCGCCTACTGGGGACCAAGCCCACAACCCGGGCATGTGCCCTGACCGGGAATTGAACCGTGACCTCCGGGTTCATAGGTTGACACTCAACCATTGAGCCACACCAGCCGGGCCACCTTAATTTATTTAGTCATGTTTCTTTGAGGAATATTTTGGTTAATTCCAACTTTCCACTATTGTAAACAATGATGCAAGGAATGACCTTGTACACATGCTTTAGTTCAGTGTGTATTTTCACAGGAAACATAACCAGAAATGAAGTAGAAATTTTTATTAGAAATAGTCGTCCTATGAAATTGTGCCCACGACTAAAACAGGGGATTGTCAAACTTTTCACTTGATTTCAGTTTTTAAGGTAATTTTGGTCTTTTACGTTGATCTATCTGAAACTCACTCTTCCATCTGATGTGAGCTGGGGCCTAACTCACTCATTTTGTCAATATTTACTCTGAAAGGCGGTGCGGGCACCGGATGTGGGAACGCAGCTACCGACACCCACCAGGCTCCAACCCCCTCGGCAAAATAACAGCCCTGCAGCCCCAGCCCCCGGTTAAGGTAATTTTGGTCTTTTACGTTGATCTATCTGAAACTCACTCTTCCATCTGATGTGAGCTGGGGCCTAACTCACTCATTTTGTCAATATTTACTCTGAAAGGCGGTGCGGGCACCGGATGTGGGAACGCAGCTACCGACACCCACCAGGCTCCAACCCCCTCGGCAAAATAACAGCCCTGCAGCCCCAGCCCCCGGCCCCGCCTGGGGCCACCGGGCAGGCGGTCGGGCCCTGGGACTGTACGGTGGGTGCCTCGTCCATCACATAGGCACCTGAGGGTTAACCAGACAGGCTTTTAGGCTCAGAGCGCCCTGACCGGAGACTTTGCCGTCGCTGGTCCGGCCGCGGTCGGCGAGTGTTCCGTGTGGGGCAGGAGATTCTTGTCTCGGTTCTGGGCACGCTGTCGCCACGGTGTGTGTCCGTGGTCTCGCCCACGGGGAGGCGATTCCTGGGGGTGGTGCGGCCGCCATGGAAAGCAGGATGTGGCTCTTTGGGGACGAAGCCTTCCTTCTTCCTCTAAGGGCTGAGGTGAGTCATGGTTCCCCTACTCTCTGTGTCTGGGGGCCACGTCTGTGTTATGGTTGCATCTCAGGGGTTCGGAGGAGG
>NW_005366314.1:395828-397994 GCF_000412655.1 Myotis brandtii | reverse complement strand
GCCTCCCTCCGCAGAGCCGGGGAGCAGGCTCATGCGGGCCCCTGCGCGGCCCCTTCTCTCCTCTGTCTCACGTCCCTTCCCCTCCAGGTCCCCTTCCAATGGCCTAGGCCAGTGGTCAGCAAACTCATCAGTCAGCAGAGCCAAATACCAACAGTACAACGATTGAAATTTCTTTTGAGAGCCAAATTTTTAAAACTTAAACTATATAGGTAGGTACATTGTTATTAACTTAATTAGGGGACTCCTAAGGCTTAGGAAGAGCCACACACAAGGTGGCTCACACTCGCGAGCCACAGTTTGCCGACCACGGGCCTAGGTGCTCTCCAGCCCTGTCTGGTTACCGCGTTGGGGAGCTACTCGCGTTGGGGAGCTACCGAGAACAAATTTTACTCTTTATTCTGTAAGAGACTCGGGCTTTTCTGGGAGGGGCATCTCTCTCTTTTTATTTGTGTTGATTTCAGAGAGGAAGGGAGAGGGAGAGAGAAACATCCATGATGAGAGAGAATCATTGACTGGCTGCCTCCTGCACGCCCCACACTGGGGATCGACCCCGCAACCCGGGCCTGTGCCCTTGACCGGAATCGAACCCGGGACTCTTCAGTCCTCAGGCCGACGCTCTATCCACTGAGCCACACCGGCCAGGGCGGGGGCATCTCTTCTTGTAGGAAGGAGGGAGCTGGGCCCCGGCACAGGGACCACGTTGCACACGCTGAGCTTTAACACAAGACACACGAGCTGCACCGGAGGGGCCACTTGTTGTGTCTGTGTTTCCCCCACGTTCTGCGTGGATTAGGGCCTGTGAAGGGAGGGGTGCCTCTGAGGGGGGGACCCTGTTGTAGGTGATACTGTCCAGACGGGGGTGTGAGTGCCCGCAGCAGCTAAGAGAACCCCCAGGGCCAGCAGCGGCTGCGGCTGCCCCGTCACAGAACGGGAGGCCTGTTCCCTGGGCTCAGAGGAGAGAATGAGGGCGGCGTTCGGGCTGAATGGAGGGGGGCTCCTCCTGCCTGTTCCCACGAGGACCCAGTGCACAGGTCAGGCGCTGCTCTTCACAGGCTTAGCCGGCGCCCCTCCAGACGCCTCTGATCCCATCGGCAGCAGCATCTCCGCATCTCCAGGCCCGCCCACGTTCTGCGTGGATTAGGGCTCGGGATCTGAAAGAGGAGCCGCACACAAACGAGAGAGAAAAGAGACAAGAGACAATTTGGAAATGTTGGGAAGCCAGGCGGGCAAGTCCGGAAGGACTTCCCCCGATGCTCAGGCCGCTCCAACCTTTTATTTGATCTGGGGCAGCCCTCGGGTAAGGAGGTTTCAATGACACACAGATACTATCATGATTAAAGGTAGGGCGGTTGCTTCAGCTATTTACATGATTAACTGGGTGGTGCACAGCCCTGACCTTTGCTAGGGCTTCAAGGTTACTAACTTTCGGGGCTCTCTGTCTATACTCAGCTAGTGAAGACAATAAATGGACTTCGGCAGCCATTCCCGCTGAGGAAGGACCCTCGGCCTCGCTCCCGGCTCGTTGGCCGATGGCCGTCTTCCCGCCCACACGGCACCTCCTGCCCGCGTGTCCCTGCGTTGCATTCTCCCTCTTAGAACAGCGTCCTGATTAGGGCCCACCCGCCGCCCCGCTGTAACCCACCCCCAGACCCTGCGCCCAGGAGGCTGCATGGGAGGCGGGGTTAGGGCTCCGTGAAGAACACGGGGACCCGCTCTGGCCTCGGCTTCCCGTCTTGGGAGGAGGGTGTGGGCCGTGGGGTTCTTTCCACCCTTGTCCTCCCAGGTTGGCTCAGCCCCTTCGCAGGGCCCTGCCTGTTCCCCATTCGCAGGACCTTAAAGACAAGAATGTTGGGGGGGCTGCCTCCCCCTGGAGGGGCGGCGGGGCTGAAGGAGGGTGCCGTGACCTTTGGCCCTTTCCTGGGCTCTGTAACCAGGAGCAGCAGGTGTGCGCGGGGCATTGAGGCCAATAAGCCAGCGGCGGCTCTTGCTCTCGCCCGGACCCGGGTTTTGTGCTGCAGCGAGAGACGCCCAAGGGGCTCCAGGAGGGGCTCCCCGCCCGGCCCTTAGCTCCGAGCAGCTGCCGGCTGCGCTCCAGCCCTGACATCAGCTCCAGGAAGGAGGACTGGAGCCGGAGCCACGGGGCTCAGCGGCACTGACGCTGGCTGA
>NW_005366314.1:395100-395805 GCF_000412655.1 Myotis brandtii | reverse complement strand
GGGAGGGGGGAAGCTGGGAGGTTTATGGAAACTACGAGGTCCCCAGCTTCTTCGAGGGCCTCAGCCTGAAGGGAGGAGGGAGGCTGGGCGCGGTGGTAACACAGACGGGGTGAGCGGCACCCCTGCGGAGCGTGGGTAGGAAACCGGGGTTTGCTTCACCGTAAATAAACCCGAGCCGAGAGCGTGTGAGCAGGAGCCCCGGCTGAGGAAGCAGCGGCTGCTCTCCCGGCGCTGCTTCCTGTCTTTGTGCCTTTTCTGTTCTCCTCTGCATGTGGCGCTGGTGGCACCATTGCACGCTGCTCTCTCCTGAGTCACCTGAGCCCCCACCCCCACCCCAGGGCTCACATCCAGGAAGGGACCTCCCGGGGGGGCCCCCCATCCGCCCAGCAGGGCTGCGTCTGAGCTTCCTCTTCGGCCGCTCCACCCGCTCGGGGCCTCCTCCCAGCTTTCCGTTGGGGGGAGGGGGGGTTGGATGCTAGTCCATGCCTCGAAAGGCTGCGTCTGAGCTTCCTCTTCGGCCGCTCCACCCGCTCCGGGCCTCCTCCCAGCTTTCCGTTGGGGGGAGGGGGGGTTGGATGCTAGTCCATGACCTCGAAAGGCCTGGATCTCACACGTGTGTCCACACCTTCTGCTTCCACCACGTCCACGGAGCAGGGAGGAGGCCGCCCCCCGCCCGCTCCCAGCAGCACCCGGAGCAGGGGGCCG
>NW_005366314.1:392262-394859 GCF_000412655.1 Myotis brandtii | reverse complement strand
CTTTGCCCCCAGGTGCCGACTCCCAGACCCTCCCGGGCCCTTGGGCTCTGGGTGCTCCGATCTCGGACCTGCAGGAGGACGCCCAGTCTCCGAGGACAGCCTGCGGCGGTGTGGCCTCACCCCCGGGGGGTGGGGGGGGGGCGAGGGCGCTTTGGGATGTTGAACAGTTGCTACGGGAGAAGGTTAGAGTCAACGGCACGTTCACACTGAAGACTCGAGAATCAAGTCACACTGCTTCGAAGAAACGCTCCGATGGCTGGAACCTTGCACCGGAGCGGCCCGGCCACTGGCTCCGGGCGGCCGCCCCTGACCAGGAGACGGAGGGGCATCGCCTCCGGTTTGTGGGGTGGGGATGGACCGAGCCGGGGCCAGGTGAGGGCACCGTGTAGGCTCTGCTGACTGATGAGGCAAAGGGAGTGCGCCCGCGAGAGGACTGTGGTTTATCCGTGAGTGAAGCAGCGCTCTGTGAAATAACATGATTAAAAAGTGACTCGGACTCCGGGAGCCTAAACTGGCCCCGAGCCTTCAGAAATCACGTCCATTCATTCGGGGACACGGCCTGGTGTCTCCCGCCCCCGAGCAGGGCCCGGCGCACAGAATGCTAGCAGGAGCCCGGCCTGGCCTGGTGGTGGAGAGAGACAGCGCTGGACTGAAGGCTCCCGGGTTTGATTCGGTCACGGGCACGGACCTCGGTTGCAGGCTCGATGTGTCTCTCACATCGATGTCTCTCTCTCTCTCTGTGTCTCTCCCCTTCCTTCCACTCCCTCCAAACATCATGAAAAAACGCCCTCAGTGAGGATTCACACAGGAAGACTAACAGGAAAGGCTTCCTGCCCGAGGAGTGGAGCCGTCCCAGCTTCCCTCCCACCCCGAGGGCTCTGGTCTGACCTTGACCTTGACCGTGAGCGATGGTGCCTGCTTCCTCTCCCGGGGACCTGGGCTTCCTCGCTAAGGCAGAGCATGGGCACCGGCCAAGTCCCTGTCCTCGGCCCAGCGCCCGTCCCCAGGTCTGGTCCTTCCTGCCCCCGGGAGCCCAGCGTGACGGCCCCTCCACCTGAAGGTTCCGCTCCAGCGGACGGCGTGTCCGGATCCCGGTTCTCCGCCCCAGCCCAGGCCCGGGGAGCCTCGGACACGCTCCTGTGGACTCTCCACCCCATCCTGTCCTCGGGGTCCCCCAGCCTGACCACCACGGCACCGAGGCCGAATTCTAAGCACCCAGTAGGTCTGAGGGCACCCGTAAGAAATGGAGGGTGGGCATCAGGGAACACTGAGCTACTTCCTCTGAACCACAGTCTGACTGTCGGCGTGGAGTCGGGGGACCACCCTCCTGCCCCCGGAGCCCAGCTCTGCCCCCACCAGCTCCTCGCGCCACTTGCTGCTGTCCCGGGCGGGGCCGGGAGGTTACTGGGCAGCCACCTGCAGGGGCAGGCGTTGGGCACACCTGTACCTGTGGCGTGTGGCAGCCAAAATGCTTAACCTGAACCTAATCAGACACCCAAATTCAGAGACCTGACAGCTAATGCAATGCGTGCTCCTGAACTGAAACGGAGCCGTAAGTCACGAGTGGGACAGTTCTGCTCTGTGTGTGCGTGTGCGTGCGCGCTGCTCTGTGTGTGCGTGTGTGTGCATGTGCGTGCGTGTGTGTGCATGCGAGTGTGTATAGGAAGAAGAAAAACTTGCCCAACCAGCGTGGCTCATGGTTGAGTGTCAACCTATGAACCAGAAGGTCATAGTTCGATTCCCAGTCAGGGCACATGCCCGGGTTGTGGGTTTGATCCCCTGTAGGGGCCGTGCAGGAGGCAGCCGATCAGTGATTCTCTCTCATCATGGATGTTTCTCTCTGTGTCTCTCTCTCCCTCTCCCGTCCTCTCTGAAATCAATACAAATATATTGGGGGGAGGAGCGGGGAGACAGAACAGCCACCAGAGCTGGTTCGGGACTCCGCAGTGTGGCATGTCACGTGCGAAGGTCGGGAGCGGATGCTACGGGGACCGCCCTCCACGCCCTCCGGCTTGTCCCCTCCTGGCGTCTCCACAGCTTCTCGGCCCCAGAGGAGTGGCTGGTCTCTCCTCCCTGACGCCGTCCCACCCCAGTGTCCCCCTGGAGCCTCGCAGGTTCTGGACAGGCCCCTCCCCTCCCAGGGCCCCAGGTCTTCTCCCCGGTGCGTGGACACGTGGGGTGCGGAGGTCAGCCAGGGGCCTCCCGCCCAGGGCTCTGCTCAGTTCCCACCACGGCCCCAGGCACAGCCGCCACAGGCCACTGGCCTGTGATGTGTGATGTGCCGGGTCAGCCGGGAGGGGCTCCTGGGAAGCAGCTGCCTTCACAGACGTGGCCCCAGCGGCCCAGGGCTCCCGTCCGTCTCTCCCTCCTGCTCTCCTCCCTCTCCCCTTCCTTCCAGCAGCAAGTCCCTATTTCAAATATGAATGTTAGACAAGAACCAATATACAAAAGGGACCACAGAGCAACCTGCCGGGAGGTGGGGGCGGGGGAGCGATGGGGCCCCTCCCCGGTCACCCGGACGCTCTCAGGGACTGTCACACCCCCGCCCCGAACCCAGGGTGGAGGTCCCTGCTTTGGCCCGTCTTCCCCCACACAGA
>NW_005366314.1:388737-392243 GCF_000412655.1 Myotis brandtii | reverse complement strand
TGTGATGTGCGATGTGCCGGGTCAGCCGGGAGGGGCTCCTGGGAAGTAGCCGCCTTCGCAGACGTGGCCCCAGCGGCCCAGGGCTCCCCGTCCGTCTCTCCCTCCTGCTCTCCTCCCTCTCCCCTTCCTTCCAGCAGCAAGTCCCTATTTCAATATGAATGTTAGACAAGAACCAATATACAAAAGGGACCACAGAGCAACCTGCCGGGAGGTGGGGGCGGGGGAGCGATGGGGCCCCTCCCCGGTCACCCGGACGCTCTCAGGGACTGTCACACCCCCGCCCCGAACCCAGGGTGGAAGTCCCTGCTTTGGCCCGTCTTCCCCCACACAGAGGGCCTGGCACCTTCTCCGGTCAGGCCCTCAGCTGCTCCCCAAGCTGTTTTTTAAAAATGTATTTTTATTGACTTCAGAGAGGAAGGGCGAGCAAGAGAGAATGTATTTTTATTGACTTCAGAGAGGAAGGGCGAGCGAGAGAGAAACATCACTGATGAGAGAGAATCAGGGATCGGCTGCCTCCTGCGCCCCACACTGGGGATCGAGCCCGCAACCCGGGCCTGTGCCCCGACCGGGAATCGAACCCTGACCTCCTGGTTCATAGGTCGACGCTCAACCCTGAGCCCCGCCGGCCGGGCTCCCCCAACGGTTTTATGCTTCAACGCACTCCAGGAGCTTGAAGTGATTTCTTTCCTGAGAGTCTGGGAAGGGTCTTCTGGTGGAGAGTCAGTCTCATGGCGACCGTGGCACCTCCGTAAGGGAGCACTGGCCGCGCGTCACATGTTTCGTTGGAAAAATGGAGGTGGGACCGCGTGGCCCCTTCCCCGTGAGCTTGAAGACACAGCTCTGGCTCTTTCCTTCCTCCCTCGGGAGGCGGGAGCGGGGGGCGGCGGGAATGACCAGCCCCCGGCCCCTCGAGTGGCTCCCTGTTGCCCAGCATCTGGGATGCAGTGGGACGGACTGTCTCCACGTTTTGGTTATGACACACGGTGCCCGCAGCTGACTTTTGCTGCCGTTGGCCGCGAGCTACCTTTCCATCTACACCCTCCATGTCCCGCTGGACCGAGGGCTGTGGGAAAGTTCACCGCCGCAGTCATGGAAAGTTCCGGAATGCGAGCACAACACGGCCACCGAGGGTGGGAAAGGCCACGGAGCAGCTAGGACTCCAGCCGCACAATGGCAAGGCCTCGTGGGGGGAAAACTGTGTTTTACGGGCCTCCCCGTCGTTCCCAAAGAACAAGGTGTTTTCAGTCCATTTCCGGTGTCGGACGCCGTCCGCGGCCGAGTTGTTGTTCGTTTGAAGTCATTCGAGGGTGGACTGCTGTCTCCATCCACACCCGGGACACTGTGCACTCTTCACACCGGTGATGCGATCCCGGTGTCCCTGTCCTCAGCCTCACTCTGACCCCATCAGTTCGCTCCCGGGGGTCCCCAGAGAGCATCTCTCCTGGTTCGCCCAGAAGTTCAGGACCGCGAGGCTGCCTGCTCCTCCCTGCCTGTCCCAGCAGCCGTGTGGCGCTGCCTCGGGCCGCCTCCCAGGTGCCCACCCGCTCCCCTTCACCCCCCCGACACAGGGCGTCAGCGTCCAGGCGGCAATGAATGTGCTGCAGGTCAGGGAACCGGGGGACAGTGCGGGGAAGTCTCTCTCCCTTCCGTGTAGCCATGTATGCGAGACAGCTCCGCAGACCCAGCGTCTTAGAGGGTGTTTTTGTTTTTAAAATATTATTATTGATTTCAGAGAAGAAGGGAGGGAGAGAGAGAGAGAGAGAGATAGAAGCATCAATGATGAGAGAGTCATTGATCGGCTGCCTCCTGCACGCCCCACCCTGGGGATTGGATCGAGCCCACAACCCAGACCTGTGCCCTGACTGGGAATTGAACCCTGACCTCCTGGTTCATAGGTCGACGCTCAACCCCTGAGCCAGGCGGCCGGGCCGTTGGGGTTTTTCTGAGGATGAATGTTTCGGTCCCGTTGGGGGCTGTGGCAGGAATGCCACACCCTGGGAGGCTCTCGAACAACAGACATCGATGTGTCACAGCTGTGGGGGCTGCGGCCCAAGACCTCGGGGCGGCCGGTGGGGGTTCTCGGGGTTTCTATCATCTCTCTCATCCCAGTCAGGGGACCCCACCCTCATGACCTCACCCCTCTCAGAGGCCTCTCCTCCTAACACGCTGGACGCTGGGTGTTCACACAGGCATCGTGGGGGACACACAGGCCGACCGGGTCTCACGCACAGCCTCTCTGCTCTGGGGCTCGTCCTGGGTCCATGGAGGCGAGACCAGGGCCTGGGGAGCCGGAGCCCCCAGACGGCGCCTCCCCCAGACCTGCACACGCTTCTCCGCTCCGGCCTTTCCTCCCTGGAATGGGTTCTCTCCCCCAAGTTCATTCTCCCTCTAAAAACCCCCCCCCCCCCCCCCCCCCCCCAGGGGCCCAGACATACCCGGCCACCAGCGGGCGGCTCTGGAGGGGGGTTTCCGCAGGCTCCCGCCCAGCCCACACGCTTCTGCTTTACAGACCCCCCTGCTCACATCGGTCACTTGTCCCCAGTCCGTGTTCTCTTTCCTTCTGCCTCGTCCTGTGAGCTGCGGAGGCCCATGGCGGCCTGGCGGGGTCAGACTGACCGCTGGGCTTGCGTGCACTGACCATCGTGTGAGGGCACCATTCCCCTCGCTCCGCGTCAGCAGGCTGTGGCCTAAGACAAACTTGTGCAAACAGACCCCCGCTTGGGTGCAGAGAAACGGGACCCTCGCCCTGCGACGGGGGTCGGAAGGGCAGCCACTGGGGAGTCGCCCGGCAGCTCCCACAGCAGTGACGGTGGGGTCACTGCGGGGCCCGCAGCTCCACCCCGAGGCGCACGCCCGTGAGAAACGAGACGTGTTCACACAGGAGCGTGTGCCCCGTGTTCACTTTTTACAGAAAAGAAGGAAATGGTTGCCTCCTGACCTTTGTTTAGGACACATCACAGCGTCATTGTGAAAGCAGAGTCTCCACGAGGCCCGAGTGGGGAGAACTAACGCTCTTACTCATTCCTTCGCCAAGGTCGAGGAGGGGAGGGCGGGGACAGCGGTGACTGCGCCTGCCCTGCCTTCCAGGTGCTGAGGGGGGACAGGGTTTGAAAAGGGCTGGGGGGATGGGGCACAGGGCAGGACGCCCACCCGGACCTGAGGGCCAGGAAGTGCTTCTGGAACCCTGGACTCCTGGGACCCGAACCCTGAGCCGGAGTCGGGAGCACCGGGAGCGGAGGGAGGAGAGTCCCAGAGAGAGGAAGAGCCAGCGGAGGGCCTGGCGGGCGGGCGGGAGGCGGCAGTTCCCGGAGCTGGAGCGGCTCTCGGAGAGAAGGCCCGTCCAGATGAGGTCGGGAGGCCCCGGTCCAAATGCGGTCGGGAGGCCCCGGTCCAAATGCAGTCGGAGCCGGCCAGCTCGCGCTCAGGTCAGGGCTCCTCCGCTGGGGCCCTGCTCGTCCCAGAGCTGCTCTGATCCGAGCGGCAGGATGTCTTCCGCTGCAGGTGAC
>NW_005366314.1:384229-388638 GCF_000412655.1 Myotis brandtii | reverse complement strand
CTCTCTCTCTCTCCCTCCCTCCCTCCCTCCCTGCTATCTGCCTCTTTAGCTTCTCTCTATGCATGTTCCCCTGCAGGACACGTGACCAGGATCATGCTTCCCTCCCCTTTGAAGGGGACATGTCCCTCTCTGTCCTGAGCCCGCCCCTCTCCTCCTGGGCACCCATCCCTGAACGAGCCGCCACAGTGACCACGCTTGGCGGTGACCAGCTGGATCCACCTTCCTGTTACAGCCAAAGGGGCCTGTTCGGACACCACTTGTTACGGCCAAAGGTGATCCTGAGTAGGGCGGTGAAAGGATTGAGAAAAGACAGACAAGAGAATGACAGCTGGGTCTCGGTGGGACGCCGCTCCCTGATGAGGAGACAGCGCCCGCGCCCACAAGCCGTGTCTTTATTTTATAGCAGATGCCACGAGGCAAAGCAGGGGCGTGATCACGTTGTTTACAGCATTCTCGTGAGCTCCAACCCCACTCAACTACATGCACCTGAACTCTAGCACAAGGCACGTGGGGCCACGTGTTCGGACCATAGGTTCAAGCTCACAACCACAGCCGTTGGCTATAATTGTGCTGGGAGGGCCCTGCCCTCCAGCTGGGACTTGCACGTGGCAATGAGAGGACCCTGTCCTTTGATTAGTCCGAGGCTTGAACCTGGCCAAACACTGTAGCCGCGCCCCACACCTTCCAGCAGCGGGTTGTGTGTTGGGGGATCAACCCTGGTGCCTCGGGCTGGCCCCACGCTCACCTGCACCTGCCTTGGGCCCACCTCCCCCATCTGTGTCCAAAAACATGTCCGAGTCCAACCCCAGCGCGTGGCGAGCGCTGCAGTGTCTAGGGCACGAGTTTGTGAGGCCGGCCATCACCCGGCGGACTCCCTAGAACTCACCTTCCAGCCTCTCATCTCCCGGGTTCCCACCCCTCACCGCAGCCACCGCGTATCGTCTGCTCCCCACCCTTCCTCCTCCCAGGCCTCCACGGCTGCTGCCTCTCTTCCCAATCCCTTTCTTTACCCCCCGCTCCCCCCCACACACACACACACACAAGGAGGAGATGGCGGCCACCTGAGGACCTCGTGGGCCCCGCCAGGAACGCGCAGGAGCCTGCACGCTCAGAGCGGCGGGTCCACCACAGACCCGACCCCGTCCCTCCCGCTCTCCCCACTCAGCAGGCTTCTTAGTTCCGAATTAAAAGTTCCGAGAGCCTCGCAGAAATGGCTCCACGTGGTGCCCAATGGACTCAACAGGAGTCGGTGGCTCTGGCTGAAAAGTAAAATGACGCCGAGTTGTCAGGGCTTAGGGCCGCCAACCGGAGCGCTCGGGGCAGTGCCCAGCGTGTCCCCCCGGGAAGAGTGGCAGAGGCCGACGTGAAAGCACCTTGTTGAGAAGAACCAGCTCTGCATCCTGGCCACGGAGGGTCCGGGGGGTGGGGGGCCAGCCTGTGGGCTCTCGGCGGTGACCTGGTGACCTGGGCGCCCGTGGGCTCTTGGCGGTGACCTGGGTCCGCGTACGCAGGTGGGATGCGAAACCCGCTGATGTGCATGCAGGTACTGACGCAGCTCCGGGAAGTGCAAAAGTTCAAGTTCCCAACGAGTTAAAACAAAAATAATCATTTCCTTATGCCTCGACCCACTTGAAGTTAATAATTTAGCAGCTTGACCACAGCGGTTCCATTTCTCCATCTACTCCTCAGGGCGGGGAAATAGCTTTACGATGGCTTTAAACTACCACAAACCATGTCCAAAGACAAACAAGAAATTGGGAAATATTTGTAAAATGCATGACCATTTCCTAATGTACACATTACTCTGACAAATCACTAAGGAAAAGATGGACATTCCAAGGCGAAAGATATGAGCTGTCAGTTTATGAGCGAGGGAGAGAACACTTAATTTACTTAAAATGTTGCCTGTTAGATTGGCAAAGATTTAGAAAATTATGAATCCCAGGACCACAAGAATCTGAAGCAATAAATACTGCTGGTGGGAATGCCAATCGGAACAACTTTTCTGAAAGTCGATCTGCATTTGCCTCAATATATAAATATATAGCTGCTTTTGATCAAGCAATTAACACTCTTAGGAACTTATTTTAAGGAATTATCTAGGCAAGGGCACCATGGATAGAGAGGTTCATCATAACTTCATTTTATAATAGCGAAATGGAACAGCCTCCCTGGGCAGCGACGGGAGACGCCAACGTCACCTGAGCAGGTGTGTGTGCAGAGGGCGTGGCCGGGGCGCTCCGGCTGCGTGGACACTGTGGGTCCCCATCTCTCTGGGACTGCATCCACGGCTCCCCAGCGGGGCTGCGGTGCCGTCTGGACTTTGGGTGTGCGGAGCAGCGGCCGCGGACAGCAGGCCTGGCATCTACGTGGCAGCAATGCCCGTGAAAGCAGAGGCGATGGGAAGCCTTGCTAAGAGGACCGCGGGCTCCCAGCACACAGGGCCTCCGCTGTGGGCACGTCAGCCTGGGCAGCTGGGCAGACATGAGGGGGTGAGGATACGTGTGAGAGGTGAGAACCCAAAATTAGGCCATGAAGGCCGCAGGCCCCGCAGTGAGGAAGAGAGACTCAGAGCAGCGCCAGGACCTGTCTAACCGGTGGCACAGCACCTGTGAAGGTGCCTTACAGCTGGAAGAGCTATAATCATAAAAGCGTAATATGCTAATTAGACCGGACAGCCAAATGACCTTCCGGACGGCCTTCCGGACGACCTTCCAGATGAACTCGGGGCTGCGAGGGCCGAGCCCCTTGCATGAATTTATATGCCTTATCATATATCACATATATCTTACAGGGAGGGGGCTAGCTTAGGGACACTCCAGCGTAGGGGTATAAATCCCCCCAAGGCCCCGGCTTCGGCCTGTTGAGTTTGCCTCTCAGATATATCTGAGGGGGTTCTTTTTCTACGAATAAATTCCCGCCGCCCTCACTGCTGTTGGTGTCTCCTGTTTGAACTTGTCCCCACAGGAAGATGAGAGCAGAGGGTGCAGAGCACTGCCTCTGGCCGCAGCGGCTGCCCACCGCCGACCGGCCCCAGGGCTTCCCGGGAAGGAGCTCCAGCTCGCCGGCTCACTGGCGTGGGTGTGTTTAAATACTCATGGTGTGTGATTGAATAATTAAGCTCAGGAGGCTCTGGGAGCCGCCAATTGCCTGCGCTCGGCTCGCTCGGGGTGTTCGCAGGTTCAGCTGGGCCAGAGCCTCTGCTCCTACCCAGGGATGAAGCTGGCAGCCTGGACTCCTCGCAGGCCCCCCATGGCCAGCCCCTCATTCTGCCTCCAGGCTGCTGTGGCTGCCATGACACGGGCACAGCGCCCGCCCTGCCTCACCTGAGCTCAATCCCTGATGGCCGTGACTGCGTTGCCCCATTGTGCTTCCATTAAAAATGTCTGTGTATTTCCAACCCTCAAAAAAAAAAAAAAAAAAAAGCCCTGACCGGTTTTGCTCAGTGGATAGAGTGTCAGCCTGCGGACTCAAGGGTCCCAGGTTCGATTCCGGTCGGGGGCATGTGCCTTGATTGCAGGCTCATCCTCAGTGGGGAGTTTGCAGGGGGCAGCTGATCGATGTTTCTCTCTCATCGATGTTTCTAGCTCTCTGTCCCTCCCCCTTCCTCTCTGTAAAAAATCAATAAAATATAACAAAACAAAACAAAAGAAAGAAAGAATAAACTCTGCGTTTTGCATACTCACAAGTGTAAGCCTGCTTCTGCCCACCCTGCATTGTGCCAACACTAACGTTCCTGATGCTGACCACCGGGTCCTCTGCTCGTTCCTCGGAGACACACAAACACGTGTTTGGCGTGACGGCGTTGCAGCTCACTCCGAGATGGAGCCGCAATAAGAGTAACCATAGCAACACTAATAAAATGACGTACACGTAGGGAGAGAATGCCATGGAGGCAAATGCTCATCGATGAATGCGGGTAAAAGACGTACAAATTCATGTTGCTATTCTTGTAGCTTTTCTGAAGGTTTGCATTTTTTCAGAAAGAAAGTTTAAAATGAAAGGAACCGAGGTGCGAGCAGCCTGCAGTCTACACCCTTTGGGGAGAAAGGCCCATTCCTGCCAGGACATAAGAAACTGGAGAGAGAGAAAGAGAGAGAGAGAGAGAGAGAGAGAGAACAACTTATTTTTAAAGGAGCTGCAGTGCCCACGGGGTGACTCGGTGGTTCGAGTTAGGTTCTGGTCGAGGACACGTGCCCTGGCTGCGGGCACGGTCAGAGCGCGCAGGAGGCAACCACTCCGTACGTCTCTCTCACATCGGATGTCTCTCTCTCTCTCTGTCTCCCCCCCCATTCCATTCTCTCCAAAAAATCAACGGAAAATTATCCTCAGCTGAGGATTCACAGCAACAAAAAAGTAGCTACAAACACGCCTCCCCCCGCGCTGCGGTGAGAGGGACGGGCGCTGGT
>NW_005366314.1:383019-384191 GCF_000412655.1 Myotis brandtii | reverse complement strand
GAGCGGCCTCGCGCTGGACGGAGGCGGGACCGGGCGCCCAGAGCCGCGCAGGGAGAGTTCCCTGTTTCCTGGAAACCTTCTCCCCACGTGTTTAAAGACTGGGCTGAGGTCATACTGTGTCCCTTTATGGCCACCTCTTTTTTGGCTTAATAGTAGGTCAAGCATCTCAAAATCCTTAAAAACTCTCAGGCAACAATTTTAGCAGCTGCATAGTGTGCTCGGCTTCGACGTCTGACAACCTCTGTCACCGCGCTCAGCGGGCGGGGTGGCATCAACACAGTCACTTTTTTTTTTTAAATACATTTTTATTGATTTTTTACAGAGAGGAAGGGAGAGAGATAGAGAGTCAGAAACATCGATGAGAGAGAAACATCGATCAGCTGCCGCCTGCACACCTCCTACTGGGGATGTGCCCGCAACCAAGGTACATGCCCTTGACCGGAATCAAACCTGGGACCTTTCAGTCCGCAGGCCGACGCTCTATCCACTGAGCCAAACCGGTCAGGGCAACACAGTCACTCTTGCGACCTACTGTCCAGGTCCTTCCCGCAAGGATGGTGCCAGCTGCCTGGCTGTGCCCGGAGCCGCTGGGACCCAGGCGGCGGCAGGAGCCGGACTCACTGGGGACCCACCCGGCCGCAGTCCGGAGAGCTGGGCTATGCTCCCTGCTCAGCCACAAACCAGCTGTGTGATCCCGAGAAAGGCAATTGAAAAAATATAGGGTGCCCCCCCAAATGTGTACATAAAAATGTTAATAGCTCAATTGCCGTTTCTTTTCAGATTTAACCCATTGGAATGAACAATTACTCAGTGTGTCTGCATTTGGGGGGACACCCTGTAAATTTAAAAATAGGCGTAGAACTTGAGTGATTTCTCGATGACTTCCACACCCCACCCCCATCCTCACAAGCAGTGCACCGTCTGCAGGAGCTGCTCCCCGGAAAGTGGGAGAGGCCAGGCGGCTGGTGCCTCTCGGGGTCACGCCTGGTCAATGACGCCAGACGCACGGCTCCCGGCTCCTGTTTCAGAGCGATTTCTGCATCGTGGTCCCGCCTTTCTCTCCCTCGTCACGGTCACTCTGGACCCCGGGGCCTGTCCTCGCGCCTCTCGGCCTTCGCTGCGCACACCGGCCCTGGGACCTCGTGAGTGTGGATTCTGGCCCGCAGGTCAGG
>NW_005366314.1:382578-382924 GCF_000412655.1 Myotis brandtii | reverse complement strand
AGCGTCCGGTGCTCCCACGTGAGCGGGGCATCGGGGCCTCGTCCGGGCGGCACAGCCCCTGGCAGCCCCTTCCACCCCTCGGCAGCACGTCCCACAGCCCGGCACTTCCACCTCGAACCAAGCTCATCCTGGAGAGAAGCCACTCACCATCCAGAACCCACCAGGTCCCCGAAGGCACAGGCCACAGGACCGACAGCTGCCCACAGCGTGGATCGTGTCACTTTCTGCCAGAGTGTCAAAGACTGAAGCATAAAAAAGAACGCCAGCCCGGCCGGCGTGGCTCCGTGGGTGAGCGTCGACCTATGAAGCAGGAGGGCACATGCCGGGGTTTCGGGCAGCCCAGTGG
>NW_005366314.1:367655-382356 GCF_000412655.1 Myotis brandtii | reverse complement strand
CACACACACACACACACACACACACACACGCACACGCACACACACACACACACACGCACACGCACACGCACACACATTATCCACTGGCCCCAGGGCGTGTGACTAAGCATTGGCCAGGCAGGGCATTCCGGACACAAAAAATAAACAATAACAATAAGAGAAAAGAACACCAATCTAATAAAGAAGCTCTTCCAAACCAAGGCCACAGACGACCGGACCAGCCCCGTGTTGCGTGTGACGCTGAGCTGGGGAGGCAAGAGTCACACACATGCACACGCACACGCGCGCACACACACACACACACGCACGCACATTATCCACTGGCCCCAGGGCATGTGACTAAGCATTGGCCAGGCAGGGCATTCCGGACGGGACACGACCTTGGGAGCAAAGGCAACAGCCGCAGGCAAGCGTCCTGGTGACATTTGGAGGGACTACGCTCATCGATTGGCTGCCTCCTGCATGCCTCCCACTGGGGATGGAGCCCACAACCCAGGCATATGTCCTGACCAGGAATCAAACCATGACCACCTGATTCATAGGTCAATGCTCAACCGCTGAGCCACTCTGGCCGGGTTGTAAGGTTTCTTTTTATAGTGATTTAAAAAAAAAAAATGGCCAGGCCGGTATTGCTCAGTTGATTGACTATCGTCCCATGCACCAGGAGTTTCTATTCCCAGTCAAGGCACATGCCCAGATTTCAGGCTTGAAGCCCAGTGGGGGGCGTGCAGGAGGAGGCCGATCGATGATTCTCTGTCATCATTGATGTTTCTATCTCTCTCTCCCTCTCCCTTCCTCTCTGAAATCAATAAAAAATAAACAATAACAATAAGAGAAAAGAACACCAATCTAATAAAGAAGCTCTTCCAAACCAAGGCCACAGACGACCAGACCAGCCCCGTGTTGCGTGTGACGCTGAGCTGGGGAGGCAAGAGTCACACACACACACACACACACACACACACGCACACGCACACACACACACACACACGCACACGCACACGCACACACATTATCCACTGGCCCCAGGGCGTGTGACTAAGCATTGGCCAGGCAGGGCATTCCGGACAGGACACGACCTTGGGAGCAAAGGCAACAGCCGCAGGCAAGCGTCCTGGTGACATTTGGAGGGACTACGCGGTTCTGTAGGGAGACAAGATGGAAAATGCACCCAGGCCGGTTTTATAGGCCGTGGTGCCTGGGCCTCTACGTGAAAGAGCAGAGGTGTTTGCCACAGAGCTTTTGAGCAAAGGAGGGACACAGTGGCCTGGTGTCAGCAAGAGGACTTTTCGGAGCGGAGGGGCTGGGCTGCCACCGGCCAGGCCCGTATCTGGGCTGAGAGGCTGGCCTGGGAGGGGAGGTGAACAGGTGCGGAGGGGAGAGAGGCTGCGGGAGGAAGGTAACGCTGACTGTATTGGGTTTGTGACACGTGGCAGCGGGGGACGCTCTCATGGTGAGGGTTCGAGGTTTCAGGGTCGGTGAGTGAAGGCCTCGTTGGCAAAAGCAGGGACACGAGGAAGCGTGCCGACCGGATGACCAACCACTATGGTCCCCTTGAACCCCGGCCCGGCCCGGCCCTCGGCACGATGGCAGGAGGAAGATTCATTCGAGATCATGTTGCCTTAATTTTCTGATTCCCCGTTAGCGTTTTGTCTTTTGACCCTAAAGACAGCGGCTGGACTCACGGGTGGCCTTCGGGGCTCGGGGTGTGCATAGACTCCCGCCTCCTTGCTGCCCTGTCGTCAGGACAGTTTGCTGGGAGGAGAGGGAAAGTTCTGGGCTGGAACCAGGGCCAAGCCAGCTGGTCCCTGTGGGGCTCAGGCTGGGAAACGGAGGTCGTGAATTCCCGCTCTCCACCCCCCTCCGCTCAGACAGCTTTATAAGGCGCTGACCCGAGGCTGGCGTCACCCTGATCTGGCTGGCTCCCTAGAGCTGCCCTGCTGGGATCTGAAATTCCTCACGACCCAGTGCAGCTCACAGGCCTCGGAATAGCACCATATCTGCAGCGAAGGGAGCCCTTTGCCCTGGTTGGCAGCCTCTCCCGGAGCAGCTGGTGGGAGCCCGGGAGGAAGAGGCCCAGACTCCCAGCAGCTTCCTCTCGGTCCATCGACTCCCTTCATTGTCCTCCTCGGGGTTTGACTTGATGCCACCATTGTGAGGAATCGGGAAATCCATTCTGAGATGTGAGTCCTGGCCCTGCTGGCCAGACAAGACCTTTAATTAGAATGAAAGCAATAATAGAACATGTTTTCAAAGAAGAGGGTGGGCCCGGCCGGCGTGGCTCAGTGGTTGAGCGCCGAGACCTATGAACCAGGAGGTCACGATTCAAGTCCCAGTCAGGGCACATGCCCGGGGTGCAGGCTCGACCCCCAATGTGGGGTGTGCGGGAGGCAGCCGATCCATGATTCTCTCTCATCATTGATGTTTCTCTCTCCCTCCCTCTCCCTTTCTCTCTGAAATCAATAGATTTTCTTTTTTTAAGGAAGAGGGTTGAGTTTTGTTTAAGCCACGTGTCTTCTTCACATTCCAACAGGGACGGTTCCCGTGTGAATCTCTTCCTTCTCACTTCCCATCCCCAGACATTTGCGAATTTATAGAACACCCACTCTGTTCCGAGCACAATAATATACGCCATTGTTTAGAGTTCAAAACAAGTCGCTAATTCAACGAACCCAATGAGCGAGTTTGGTTTTATTTCCCCGTGGTAACAGCCGCTTCTATCTGAGCCACTGGCTGCATTTCAACAGTAGGATCGTGGGGCGCCCTATAGCATGACTCATCATACGTTTTCCGTTTGCTACGAACGAGCAGGGCCTGGACACGAAGCCCCCGGGAGAAGGGCTGGTCTCACCCCCTGCTCGCCCTCCGTGGTGGGAGAGACACTCGGAATCCCCAGCAGAGCAGGGGCAGCTCAGCGGGAGCAGAGACGAGGAACGAGCGCTCGGGGTGACCTGTCTTCCCTGGCGGTGGGAGCCTGCTGTGTCTCGATTGCTCTCAATCACTGCTGAGCCAGGAAGCCTGCTGTCGGCAGAGACGTCCGCTGCGAGCAATCTCCCGTCACAGGGCAGCCGGGGAGGTTAGGCAACGAGTCAGATCGACTGATTAACTCCACCGCAGTCACTCGGCGGGAAGATACCAGAACCTGATCAACGCGCCACCGCTTGCGTAAGAGCGGGCCCGGGAGAGGAGATAACACCCGCAGGAAGCCAGCGAGATTTTGTGGGCTCCCTCGGCCGTTTGGCAAGCTCTTTTGGACGCATACCCTTTAAACGTTTCTTATCTGTGCAACTAGCCGAGTTGCTTCATCTTGACATTCAAAAGGATGATTAAAGCTTGGCTGACGGCTGCGTCCAAACGCTAGCTGGAGCGGAGAATTGAGGTAAAACCTCTGGACGATTTGGGCCAAAAAGAGCTCGTTTGGGAACGGGAGCCCGGCTCAGCGATGGGAGGACGTGGACCAGGGGAAGCGACCGTGTGACTCCCAGCTTTGCACGTGTGTGGTGGGATAGCGTCCCAAATCTTTCCAAATATCCCATGTATTTGCTTCCCAGAGTACCCTTTAAACGTTTCTTATCTGTGCAACTAGCCGAGTTCCTTGAGATGTTGCTTCATCTTGACATTCAAAAGGATGATTAAAGCTTGGCTGACGGCTGCGTCCAAATGCTAGCTGGAGGGGAGAATTTAGGTAAAACCTCTGGACGATTTGGGCCAAAAAGAGCTCGTTTGGGAACGGGAGCCCGGCTCAGCGATGGGAGGACGTGGACCAGGGGAAGCGACCGTGCGGCTCCCAGCTTTGCACGTGTGTGGTGGGATATCGTCCCAAATCTCTCCAAATATCCCATGTATTTGCTTCCCAGAGTCCAAATATTCTTGCAAAGTAATACGGCCTTTACCTCTGCTTGTGAAGTTAAATCCATTGGCCTCGAAACCTCAAACCATTCATGTGTATGTCCCCGGAAGCAGGGTTTAAACGTTCAGTGTGACATGGATCTACTTCGTATTTTTCTCATCTTGCAGTTAATGCGAGGGCGTCCTGGAAGGTCGTCTCAGCATCAACAACAAACTGTACTCTTAATTGAAACTGTATTTTTAATTGACATTTTAACAGACAAGCGAGCGTCCACATGCAGGTGTAAGAACGAATACAGTGCGGTCCCTGGCGCACGTGGCCCAGTTCCCCGGTGACAGCATCTTCCTGGCGTGCAGAGCAGCATCACACCCAGGGTGTCCCCGAGAGCAACCCGAGCTCGCCCGTGTCCCCGTTTGCTTACACCTACACCGTGCCTCCACGTCCACGCTGCCGTCATCCGTGCAGTTTTGTGTGTTCAGTGCACAGTGAAGGTGCAGACATGCCCGTCACCACAGGGATTCCTGATCTGGCCTTTTCACAGCCACACACACTTCCCTCCTCACCCACACCCTGTTATTCTTTGACTTATCACTAGTGCTGCCCGTGGATCGGAAAGCCAGCGTGCACGGTGATGGGGGTGTCTGACAGCCTCGCCTGGGAGGCCTGGCGGGCTCCGCTGGTCATGTACACACACGGCCTGTTTCACGTCCCACAGCCCAGGAGACAGGTGCTCCTGCTCCTGTTTGCATATGGAAACGGGCCTCAGAGAACAAAATGCAACCCAGAATTCGCCCCGCGTGACGCCCTGGTGGCCATTGGAACGAAGACTCAGAACCAGGTCTGCCTGAGCCCAAAACCCAGGCTTGTCCCCAAGAGTGAGGCTATTCATTACACGTGTCCCCGTTAGAGCGGTGCCAGCTGCCAGGCTGCTGTCCCCGCCTGCCCCGCCCTCTGGTCCCAGCTCTCCACACAGACCTCAGCTCCTGCCCGCTTGCTCCTCAACGGGCCCTACCGGCCGGAGGCCTTGGGGGGCCAGGCAGTCTCCTGGGCACTTGTTCCCTTTCCTGCCAGGGTCGCCCCGGAACGGCTCTTCATCCAGGGCAGTCCCTTCCAGCAGCTCAGGGGATGCCGGGCGTCCCAGGCCCAGCCAGCCTCACTGCACCCGCAGGGACCCCTCTCCACCCACCCCTCCTCAGAGCCTCCGGCCGCAGGGTCCTCTAGCCATCGGCACACAGCATGCAGCCCAGGCCCCACCCGGCCCAGGTTTAATAAGCCGCCTCCGCTCTTAGCTTCTCTGGTCCTGGGTGGACAGCGCTCTCCGAAGGTACGACCTCTGTGGCCTCTTGATGTCCCCCAGCCCTGGTCATCGGTTCCTTACGGCCAACGCTCTCGCTTGAAGTCACCGGGTGGTTTCTGACTCCCGGTCGGACCGGCTGACACCGGGAGCTGGCTCATCGTTTGGAAATTGACTGGAAAGGTTGACCTCCGGGCTGTCTACTCGAGCGAGTGGGACCTGTTGTCGTGTTAAGGGAAAATATTCCAAACCCAAATAAGGCGGAAGGATGCGGCCTGCCTTTCCGGGCCCCTGGCACCCACGGGCCTCCGAGTGTGAGCGTCCCCAGGCTGCGCTCCCGTCGCTCCGTCGAGGGCGCCCAGACCTCCCCGTGGCATTTAAATGTTCATGTGAAGGACCATGTTGTTCACTTTCTAAAAATTACACTTTGACAAAGACAACCCTACGGGCCAAGCAGGAGAAGCCAGCCCTTGTCATTTGTCCACGTCAGGTCATGGCCGTCCAGTCACACTCCATTTCCTAGAGGTCAGCTCGGGCGTGAACGGGTCCGAACACCCTACCGACAGCGGGTGTTTCACAAAAGATCCAAGGACGAGCTTAAAAACACGTATGTTTTCACCTGGAATCAGTCACTAGAGCAGTGGTTCTCAACCTTGGCTGCACATTAGAATCACCTGGGAGTCTTTAAAATCCTGATTTCTGGGCCTCATCCTCCGGAAATTCTCTTTCTTTGTTACTAATGTTGTGGCCCCACCCCATAACAAAGAAACAATTTCCGGAGGATGAGGCCCAGAAATCAGGATTTTAAAGACTCCCAGGTGATTCTAATGTGCAGCCAAGGTTGAGAACCACTGCTCTAGTGACTGATTCCAGGTGAAAACATACGTGTTTTATTCTCATGTGCAGCCAAGGTTGAGAACCACTGCCCTAGAGGCAGCTCCGTCGCTCAGGGGTAAACCTCATTACAGAGACACTTCCAGGCCACACGGTCTCCCTCTTACTATAGAGTTTTCATTCGGTGGCTGCTGCTTCTTTCCATTTCTGTTCATCCTCCCCTGAGGATATTTTTCCATTGCTTTTTCAGATGAATTAGAAGGGAGAGAGGGAGGGGAGAGAGAGAGAGAGAGAGAGAGAGAGAGAGAGGGAGAGAGGGAGAGAGAGAGAGGGAGGGACAACACATTGTCTGGTTGTCTCCCTCAGGTGCCCTCGACTAGGTAGGTGCCCTTGACCGGGAATCGAACCCTAGACCCTTCAGGGGCAGGCTTCGCTCTAACCACTGAGCCACCGGCCAGGGCTAATTTGGTGGCTTCTGTTACAGGAGAGGGTAGAAATCAATCCTCTGCAACTGGGTCTTAGGCTGTGCTCCAGGAAATAGGATCCTCCCAGGGATCCGAGGCCTTGGGGCTGCGCTCTGCCCCTGCCCGGCTCCCGGCAGGTAAGGTTACAGGCCTGCCAGTCGGGGCAGCTAGGGGCCTGGCCTGAATGTCAAGGCTTTCCCGGGCTCGCTGCAGGCCTCATCCTGACTGCTCACGTCCGACTGTGATGCTGACGTCCATTTCTCCGCAGTCTGAGCTATTCCAGACCACGGCGGGGCGGGGTGGGGTGGGGTGCACTCCCCCTGCGACGGAGCCCTGGCGGTGGCTGGCACACCCCCTCCGCCAACGTAAAGGCCCCAACATAAACATCAGCTCTCACCCGTGTTCCAGGGCTTTTAAAGGCTTCGGGGCTGTAAAAATATATGTAGTCAGCTTGGGACAGCTACAGGCCTGCTTCTGTTTCGCTTTAAAAAAAAAGAAGGAAAAAGGGAGCCACACTCATTTCTTCCTTCCACAGCTCAGCTCAGCAAAGTTCCAAAAAGCAGGCAGAAGCCTGAGCTGGTGGAAAGACGGGCTGGGCCGGGACATTCCTCTGGCCACTTCGCTGAGAACTGCATACCTCCCGGCCTAGCGCATGCCTCGGCCGCATGCCTCCGGCCTCTCAGAGCTGAGACCCGGCAGACAGGGAGAGGGCTGTGCAAACGCAGGGAGAGGGCAGGGAGGGAGAGGGCTGTGCAAAACCACACCTGACCCAGCGGCTGAGAGCAGCGCCCGAGGCCTTGCACTGACTGCCAAGCAGAGCCCCTCTCAGGAGGCCGGCTCTGTGCCCCCTTCCCCGGGGCCATGCAGGAAGCTTTCCCGGGGAAAGGAGCCGGTAGTCAGTGTGACACATCGCGGTGACCTCACCTCGGGGTCATCCTCGGGGAAGAAGCCTCCGCAGGAACCGGAAAAGCTGACCGGCCGTTTCTCTCCGGGAGACATGCTCCCGGCCTCTTCCTGCGGCAGCTTGGGCTTCATTCCCTGTTTTATTTGGCAACGGGCGAGTGAGGAAAACAAGGGTATTAATAATGATCGTCGACATCTGACCTTCCTGGGTACAACATGTGCTTGGACCCCAGGGCTGAACAGAATTTATTTTAAAAAGATTATTTGCGTGTGTGCAAATGAGACTGCACTTTGCCACGAACTCAAATCGTTCACTTTCCTTTGTCCCAGAAAAGCACATTGTTGTCTCTGCGGCACTGGAATCAGCTCTGCTCCCCCTTCCTGCTCTGGCTCCGGCTGCGAAGGCTGGCTGTCACGGACGGCCTTTGTTTATGGGTCTGCAGCCAGGGCTCCGGGCGCAGGGCGTGCCGGCTGGGAACGCGGCAGCGGCAAAGGGCTTTCCACCAGCCAGCTCCCGGCAGACCGTGCTGGGATTTGGTGACTCCAGTGCCACGCATCTGGTTGTCTTTCTGGTTTTGTGGTCAATTCCACCTGCTGTGGCCTTGGGGTGACCTTCAGTTTTCGGTCTGACTGCCATCCATCGCCCCCTGTCCCCCATCCCTCCTCCTTGGAGAGGTGGACACTCAGCAGGGGCCGCAGGGCTGGGAGACGGGGCCCTGAGGGAGCCTCTCGAGGGGGTGCTGTCCACGGACTGTGATGTCTGGGACCCACATTCTGGGCGTCGCTAGTCCGCTGCAGAAATATGCCTGGCGGAGTCAGAGAAAGACGAGGGTCACACTGTGCCGCCCGCACGGCCATGGGTGAGCCTGAGGGGGGTGCGGGGGGTGAAGGATGAGAAAAGACAGACAAGAGAATGAAGCTGGGGCTGGGTGGGACGCCGTCCTCGCTGATGGAGAGACAGCGACAGCGCCACGGCCTGCAAGCCGAGTCTTTATTTTATAGCCGATCCCACGAGGCAAAGCGAGGGCAGGTCAAGATGTTTACAACGTTCTCGCGGGTTTCGAATCCACTCAATCACATGCACCTGATGGAGCTTTGTTTACTTGCTGCCCCTCCCGCAGCCACATCACTCAGCCACGTGGGCCCACAGGTTCCGACCATCAGGTCAAGCTCACAGCCAGAGCTCATTAGTCCGAAGCTTGAACCTATCCAAATGCTGTAGCCTCTCTCCACATCACGTGACCTCACTCCTATGTGGAATCTAATGAACCAAATCAACTGATGATGAAAAACAGACCCAGAGACACAGAAGCATGAACAGACCGTTGCACCTCAGAGGGAGGCAGGGGATCGTCGGTGGGAAGAGATCAACCAATGGACGAGTATGCACAGGTGCATAACCCAGGGACGCGGACAATGGGTGGCGAGGCCTGGGGGTGGGGAGAGGAGAGGCTGGAAGAGGTTCATGGGGGAGAAGGAGGACCCATCGAATACTGTCAACAATAGAGTTTAAAAGAAGGAGAAGGAGAAGGAGGAGGAGGAGCAGGAGAAGGAGAAACATGCCTGGCGTGTTGAAGTCTGCCTGCAAGAGAATTTACCAGGAAAGGGACCCGGAGGAGAGGAGCTGTGCCCACACCGTGGCCTCGGGCGGGGAGCATCCCTGAGGAAAATGCGGCTGGGCTCCCTCTGGAAAGCAAGCCCCCCCCGCCCCCCCCCGCCCTGGCTGAAGGACTGATACCAGGACTCCAATGCTCTCGCCCTGCTGGCTCCCAGTGCACGACCAGCGTCCAGGCCTCGGGGCCTCCTCACGGACCCTGGGAAGCTGTGCCCGGCCGCGAGGGTCCTCCGCCTGCGGGACCCGCAGTGGGCGTCTGTGTGAGCATGCGGTCTCAGCACTGGGGGGACCCCGCTCCGTCCCTGAGGCCCCCCATAACTGAGCCTCCTTAGAAAGCCCGGCCCCCCGACAGCACCTGTGGCTTCTGAGAACGCGCCCTTGGAGGGACCCAGGAGAATAAGCAAAGCCAGCGGACGTTTAGGAGTTTTCCGGGACCGAGTCCCGTCCCTGCCTTCCTACCGTCCTCGTCTTCCTTTGTTTAAATTACAAAGAGCAGCATATACACTTGGAGTAAAGCTCATGGGGCACAAATAACTTTAAAATCTTTCATGCTTCCATCAACTGGAAACAATTATTGTAATTGTGTTAGTGTATTTTCTTCTATTTTTTTCCTATACTGAAATTTTATTAATTTTGTGTTATATAATGCATGTATCATAATGTATTATAAATTGGCATGCTTTCTAGAAACAATTCACATACAGAAATAAAGGATAAATAAAGGATAAATTATTTCCTATAATCCCAACCCAGAATAGTTATAGAGATAACTATTGTGAAAAGTTTGACAATAATATTATCTATTATATGCATATTACATTGATTATATGTTACTATGCAATAATATATAATCTAGATACTATATATAGTATCTGATATGTATCTATTACAGATTCTTTATTATGTATACTAACTTAATATATTTATATATTTTTTTAAATGTATTTTTATTGATTTCAGAGAGGAAGGAGAGGGAGAGATGGTTTCATGCCCTTTATCTGGCAGCCTATGAAAAGGTAGACCTGGAAGATGATTTCATTGGTGACTTCTGTGGGCTCCTGGAGAGTTCTGTTCTTCTGATGACCCAACAAGATAGATATTCTAAGTCAGGGGTCCTGAAACTTTTTAAACAGGGGGCCAGTTCACTGTCCCTCAGACCGTTGGAGGGCCGGACTATAGTTTAAAAAAAAACTATGAACAAATTCCTATGCACACTGCACATATCTTATTTTGAAGTAAAAAAACAAAACGGGAACAAATACAATATTTGTATTTGCATGTGGCCCGCGGGCCGTAGTTTGAGGACCCCTGGTTACCAAATGGCTTCCACTGTGCATTCTGTCCTGTTACTTGCTTTTTCTCACATAACACATACCTAGACACCTTTCTAAGTCCAGATGTGTCTCTATTCCATTTAAAAAGTTACTATACAGCACCCTTTGCATGGACGCTCCGTTTTCACTTCTGTAATTCCCACGGGTGACGGTTTGTCGTTTCTAAGCTTTTCCTCTCACAAACAAGGCAGTGGCCATGCTGTGTCTTTAGCTTCGCACAGCCGGTTGGGAAGTAAAATTGTTGGATCAAAGGACATTGTGCATATATCTTACAACATGATCACAATTACATCATATAATATGATGCCCTCCCCTTCCACTAAAGATTGCATCGTGTCATGATATCACATTAACTTTGTAAAAGTCACTCCAATGGCTGCATCGTATCTCCCAGGGGAACCCGTACTTCTGAGCCCCATGGATACTGTGCACATGAGACAGCACCCCTCGCGGGTCTCGGCTACTCGCTCTGTGGCTGCCCTTAGCCACACCCCGAGACTGGAGGTGGCTCTTGAATATGTCATGCTGGAGGCAAAGAAAACAAACATGAGTGATTTTTACAGATTGTGTTCTGTCTGTAAAGATAAGAAAAAGATACAAGAAAGTTCATTCCATCATTTTACTACTGGACCAAGCCCATGTTTTAAAGATGACTAATTTCTTGGTAGCAAATCCAAGCCACCTAAGATTTCAGAGAAAAATCTCTTTAAAATATTCATGTCAGAGCTAGAGGCGGTTTCCAGCTAAAACAGCACCTTCGCAGTTAATCTAGGAAACCACTGTGCCTGCTGGTCGTGTGCTCGCTGACCTGTCCCTGGTCCCTGGTTTACACACAGGCTCGTGGGCCTGCTGACAGCTGTCAGGTGTTCACACCTTCGTCATCGGTAAATCTTCAGTTAGCCCTGGCCAGTGCGCTCAGCGGTTAGAGCGTCAGCCTACGCACCAGACGGTTTCAGGTTCGGTTCCCGGTCAAGGGCAGGTACCTGGGTTGCAGGTTAGATCCCGGCCCCGGTTGGGGCATGTGCGGGAGGCACCCAATCCATGTGTCTCTTGGTCTCTCTCACATCGACGTTTCTCTCTCTCTCCTTTTGTCTCTCCCCCTCTCCCTCCCTCCTTTCCACTCTCTCTGAAAAGCAATGGGGGGAAATACCCTCGGGTGAGATTAACAACAGCAACAAAAATCTAACAGCTACAATGCAGACCAGTGAGCCTGTTCAGGCTTGTATTTCTGCATCTATCAAGGCCTGCATCTCAGAAACACCAACAGAGCAGACCCTGCAACTTACACAGTTTGGCTTTTGTTTTTTTTTTAACTTGATTTCAGACAGGAAGGAAGAGGAAGAGAGAGAAACATCAGTGATGAGAGAGAATCGTGGGTCGGCTGCCTCCTGCACACTCCCTGGGCATGTGCCCTGACCGGGAATTGAACCGTGACCTCCTGGTTCATAGGCCAACGCTCAACCGCTGAGCCAGACCCCCGGGCTCTACCCCGGTTTGTAGTCAAGTGTTAATGTTCCGAAGAAAGAGAGAGTCTAATATCATTGGGAGAAAACAAAATGTCTGGAGCCTAAGGGTTAGCTTTTCAGTGTAGGTTGGTACACTTAACAGTCACATATCGACGTTTTGTTTGTTGAAGAAACGGGCCTCCCCAGCTTCTCCGCGGGAGCGCAGCCTGCACCTGGACATAGCCCGCGAGGCCCAGGTACGCGAGGCCCGGGCACCTGCGAGATGATGAGGTTGTGCTGCTCGAGCCGCTGGGCTTAAAGTAACTGGTGCAGCAGCAATGAAAGTGAGTGCACTCTCCTTTCCTGCTGTTGGAAATGCAGCCTTTTTACATCGTAGGAAACCAGCACCGTCCCTCCTCCTGACGGTTAGGGATGCAGCTCCTTCTGTGGCCGCATGCTCCCCGCTTCATTGTCGGCAGCGACGTGATCGAGCGTTGGTGGCTGGGGGCACAGAGTGATGGGCGGCGCTGAGTCACAGAGCTGAGCAGGAGCGAGGCCCGCGAGGGGGTGGGCAGGTGGCCGCGGCCTCTCCGCAGAGGCGTGTGGGCAGCGCAGAGGCCCGATGCTGGCGGAGGGCTGCTCTCGGCCTGACAGAGGTGGGCTCACAAGTCAGGAAACCAACCGTGCAGGTGGACACAGCGGGCCAGTGACCCTAAACCCCATCCTGCGCCTGAGAACCGCTCTGCCTCCCGACCCGAGCCTCCCAGGTCCCCAACAGCAAGCGGGTGACAACCAAGCAGAGAACGCGGTTGTTGTTAACAAGCTGCGAGGTGATGGCTTGAGCACGTGCCAGGCAATAGAGACCCAACCTCTCTACCCACATTCTTTGGTGATTTTTTTCTCAAATTTTTAAAAATGGATTCTTTTAGAGAGAGGAAGGGTTGGTGAGGGAGAGAGGGAGAGAGGGAGAGAGAGAGAGAAACATCAATCAGCTGCCTCCTGTACTTGACCCAATCAGAGAATGAATCTATACCCCAGGCATGTGCCCTGACCGGGAATCCAACCATGACCTCCTGGTTCATAGGTCAATGCTCAACCACTGAGCTATGCCGACCGGGCACTAAAAATATATATATTTTTTAAAGACCAGATATAATGAATCAGAACTTCTAAGAAAGACCCCAGATCACCGGCATGGTTAATAAGCATCCTGGGAGATTGCCTTTAACAGGGAAATTTCTGGAACAGGGCTTCTCCAACAGTAATGTGCTTAGGCCTCACTCGGATGCTGTTGACACCCACTGTGGACTCGGGGCAGAGACTGGGTCAGCCTTCTGACGAGCCTGGGGCCGTGCGGGCACTGTGTGAGCAGCCAACTTCTAGGCTCTGCCTGTCACAGGCCCCTCTGCGCATCAGGGAAGGGTTACCTGTAGGTGTGTTTCACAGCAAACGGCAGGAGCATAGAGTTTAGCATCCAACTGCCAAGGGACGGAAGGCCCCACACTGTCCTCAGGCTCGCAGGACACAAGGCCAGCCGGGCTCTGATGAGGAAGTGACCCGGCCTTGGGAGGAACAGCTGGCTCGTAGGAGCACCTGCAGATGCCGGAGGAGGCCCTCCCTTCGCTCTTGGTGCCGAGTGTTCGACCGCATCCAATTCGCCCCTCACAGCACACCCTGGAGGCGGACACTTCTCTTCTCATCTGGAAAACGTGATTTGCTCGAGGGCGCGGGGCCTGCTTCCCGAGCCAGGTGCGTGCCTGCGTGCTGCAGCGCCAATGTGTGGCAATCACGTGCAAGAGAGAGGCCCTATCTTATTACCTTTTGCCTGGAGAGTGACTTGACCTGAGGTTTTCAAATTCTGATGGGCTTCTGTCTCCTGATAACAAGACTCGCCTGGTCGCATCCCAGACCTCCCTCAAGGCATCACCGCCTCCGGGGAGGAGCCAGGCGCTGCCGGTTTGACCAGCGCTCAGGGTGACCCTGATGTCGGAGCCTCGGTGGCCTGCGGAGTTCACAAAGGCCCCTTTTCACAGGCCCACGGAAAGTGACACGAAATTCGCCCGGCGAGGAACCGAGAGGGAAGGGGCTCCGTGCGGGAGGAGGGCGGGAGGACGTGAATTCACAGTCCCTGGCTGCCCAGTGGGAGTGTCCGGAGCCGGTCGCTCAGAAGGGGTCGATCCACCTTGTAAAGGGGTCCACGTTGTGGGGGATGCGGGGAGGGACTTCTGAGCGGTATCTTGAGCCCCTGAGAACAGGGGCAGGAGTCAGCCCTGCTCCCGCCTGCACCCAGGACCTGCTCAGACCTGCGCGAGGGGCAGGCACAGGGCTGGCGCCCAGCGGGACTCTCTCCGGACTCCTGTTTACCTGGCCTTTTCTCATTTGTTGGTTTATTCAGGCCACTTTTCAACTGCAGGTGAGGTCACTACCAAGGATGAGTCTCGGAGCTGAGACTAGAATGCTGGAGGAGGCCCTCCCTTCCTCTCGGGGAGCAGTGCCCCCCGCGTCAGGGCAGGGATGAGGTCCAGGGGAGGGACAGGCACAGGTGAGAAGGGCACGGGCGGGGGGTTGTGCATGTAAAACAGAATCAGAAGGCAGGAGGAGGGAGGGCTGTACTGATTCTAAAACAGATGGAGAAGCTGGGTTCTGGTTAGAGGCCCGGAACTGGATGGCGATCTTACCCCATATATTTTTTTAAAAGAAAAATGTACGTGATGCCTTGGAGCTGTTAACGTAAAAAAAACACTGAAACCTGTAAAGAATTTTTGTGAGTTTATTTGAGCCAAACTGTCGTCATATGCTGGGAAGCAGAACCTCAACGAATTGAGATAATGCTCCGGAGAATGGAGGGGTTACATCCGTATTTATACATTCCAATCAAAGGAGGGACATAGGTGGGTTACATGAAATTCATTGGTGATAGATTAAGGAGGTGGGATTAAGCGAAGCGGGGGCGGGGGGTGGG
>NW_005366314.1:366096-367502 GCF_000412655.1 Myotis brandtii | reverse complement strand
TATGTTATCATAGATGCAAAAAGACAGATGGGCTCAGTTAAGGTAAAGGCTGACCTTGTCAGTGAAGATACCGGCCTAGGACGTAACTGCCCACCATCACTGCTTTAGTTAAAGTTTAATTTCAGACCATCCTGTGTGGTGACTTCAGGTCTCCGGGTCTGCAAAACTGCCACGCAGGCCTCCCCTGAGCTTGTCAGGTCAGCACGTGGCCCCTTTCGTCCACAGAGCCTCTAGGTGTTTACAGGTAGTTAACGCCTGTGTCTTGGGGATACTAGCCTATATTTTCAGAGGCTGCTAACGACAGCGTTTGTGAGCTTCCTGGAGAAAGGAAGTGGTGGCGCCAGGGCCAGGTGTGGATTTACCAGGAACGAGTCGCATGGACCAGCCGGTGGCTGTGGCGGAACAGGGAAGCGGGCGGCGTCAGGTGAGTGGGCGGCAGGGCAGCGGCCGGGGATCCGCAAAGGCCCCAGAAGGGATGTGTGAGGGCGCGTTTGCCAGGCGGCTGCTCCACGCTCTGTTCGTCCTCACAAGCAGCCTGTTAAGAAAATGCTGTCTTCCCAGGACACAAGTGAAACCCAGGCCGAGGCTGCCCTGAGGAGAGCCTGGGGGAGAGTCCCGGGGGCAGGGGGCCCCAAGAGGCCCCAGCCCTGGGCGCAGAGGCTTTATGGTCTCAGTGACTCCTGCAACGCGTCCCCTGGTAGATGGGACCCAGGGCCCAAGGCAGACTTCTCCCTCCAGGCCCTGCGGAGAGGCTGGGAGCCATCACAGGACTCTAGGAAGACGGGGTGGGGGTGGGGGGGCAACAGCAAACAGGGAAAAGGACTGGAAGCTACGCAACCCAGTTTGCAAATTCAGGCCCCTGGTCTTTGGTTTCCAGCCACCAACAGAGTCATGGCTGCCTCTCACTATCGCAGTGATGGCAAACCTTTTGAGCTCGGCGTGTCAGCATTTTGAAAAACCCTAACTTAACTCTGGTGCCGTGTCACATATAGATTTTTTATATTTGCAACCATAGTAAAACAAAGACTTATATTTTTGATAGTTATTTTATATATTTAAATGCCATTTAACAAAGAAGAATCAACCAAAAAAATGAGTTCGCGTGTCAGAGGTTCACCATCACTGCATTATCAGATCCCAGCACTGAGCTTGTTTAAAACAAAACGTCTTCAGAGCAAGGCAAAGACCACAGGACCCGCTGACATGTGGAGCCTAACGAACAGAATAAGCTGACGAGCAAAGTAGAGCCAGAAGCGTGGAGACGTGGGACAGGCCGACGGGGGTCAGAGGGGACAGGGGAGGGGCCTGGATGAAAGAAGGTGAAGAGATGAGCCAAAGCGCATATACGCACAGCCATGGACATACAACAGTGTGGTGGTGGCCAGAGGGAGGGGTGGGCTGGGTGG
>NW_005366314.1:362819-365986 GCF_000412655.1 Myotis brandtii | reverse complement strand
GTATGCCCTTCGCTTGGCCTCTATGCTCAGACCGCTCTGCAGTCTTTCGAGCTTGTTCCATCGACCCAGATGGTTCTACGCAGGGCTTTGTGGTTGCAAGGGCCAGACATCCCACTACCTTAGCACGAGCGAAAGGTTGTCTCAGAGCGACACGGCGTGTGGTTTCTCGGTAACAGATCCACAGCTCGGGAGCCCGGGCCAGCTGTGGCTCTTTGAGGCTCACACCTGAAGACCCCAGGGGCAGGGGGGACGGGGAGGGGCCGGAGCTGTGGCTGTCCTTATCTCAATATTGTAAGGACCAGGGACGGCTGCTGTGGCTCAAAACACCGCGTCCTCGCCAAGGATGGTGGAAAGGGAAGGTGGGGGAGCCAGCCTTCCCCTTCGGTCAGGGAAGCAAGGTCTCTCACAGAAACCGTCGGGAGACTTCTGCTTCCATTACGTTTACAAAAACACCGCCGCAGAGCTGCCCAGAAAGGAGGCGAAACCACAGGCCACTCAGCAGTGGGAGAGAAGAAGTTGTCACACAAAGAATTCGTATCGAAAATACGGAAAGAACTTTCACACTTCGGTAAAAGGTGTTCATGTGACAGACCTACAACTATTGCAGCAACATGAATGTAAGAAGAGGCATTGCACCCGGCCGGGTGGCTCAGTGGTGGAGCCTCGAACTATGAACTAGGAGGTCACAGCTCGATTCCCAGTTAGGGCACATGCCCGGGTTGCGGGCTCAATCCCTAGTGGGGGGGTGGGGCGGGATGCAGGAGGCAACTGATCCATGATTCTCTCTCACAATGGATGTTTCTATCTCTCCCTCTCCCTTCCTCTCTGAAATCAATAAAAACATATATAGAAAAAAAGAAAAAAGAAGAAAGTTAATTCTGAGTGAAAAAACTCAAGGGCAGATGACTATATATACGGCGTAACGTTTTTAAAAGCCAAAAAGCAACCCATATTTTTAGAGGTACATGCACATGTAGCTTTGTGTTTTCCTAAAAAGAAATGACAAAGGAGGAAGATAAGCAGAAAATTCAGGATAGTGGTCACCTGGCCGCAGTGGGGTGTGAGGGGCCCGGAGGCCACGGACAGAGTCGAGGACACTGAGATGTGCAAGCATTCAAGTCCGCAGTGCGCTCGGAGTTGCTCATTATGGTGTCATCCGTCAGAACCTCCTTATATGTCTACATTCTCTGTATTTATGTGTCAGGTATGACATGAAACTTTAATAAGGTGAGAAGCAAACAGCCGTGGCAATGAGTGTTAGAGGGTTATAATGTGCGTGAAATCTGGGGGCGGGGGGGGGGGGGCAAACACTCTAGGGAACCAGACATTGACAGCTCTATGTATTGTTTGAGTTCACAATGCTCCCTGAGAGGAGAGAGACTATAGTTGCTTCAGTCCAGGTGGGGAGAAAGGACATGAGCACATACAACACAAACACCTAAGGCAGCGGTTCTCAACCTTCCTAACGCCGCGACCCTTTACTACAGCTCCTCATGTGGTGGTGACCCCCAATTTCATTGTTACAAATTGAACATCATGAAAGCATAGTGATGAATCACAAAAACAATATGTAATTATATGTGTTTTCCGATGGTCTTAGGTGACCCCTGTGAAAGGGTCGTTCGATCCCCAAAGGGGTCACGACCCACAGGTTGAGAACCGCTGCCCTAAGGGAACGTACGCTTGGCAGGCACTTTATGAAACCAACAGTGAGGACGAGAGGGCGGCGGCCCAGGGATAGGGTGTTAGTGCACGTAGGGGAGTGGGAGCAGAAGCGGGAACACAGAAGTGTCTGGAGAGAAAGTGAAAATGGAGGGCGAAAACTCTAGTCTCCTTTTCAAAATGCCTAGTACTGAAGGAGAACAGAAAGTTCGTCTCAAGGCAAAATGACATTTCCTAGTCATTCTCCTCCACGGGGGACCTCGCTGCCTGTCTTTGGCACAAATCGCAGGCCCCATCTTAAGTCACAGCACATCATGACTTAACACATTTTAATGGACTTTGCTTTGTTGATCTATTTTTAAAGCTGTTCTCTGTAACTCTTCCAAAGGGTAAAAAAAAAAAAAATCTGTTAATATATCACCTATTTTCTCTGCAGCCTCCTCAGCTAAGGAAATGTCTGCTGGTGTGGGAGAGACCAGAGCTCCTGCCGCGGGCTCACCCTGCACCGAGGCACCTGCACCACCCCATTCCCTTCCTCTCACGCCCGCGTCTCACTCGCAGCCAACGTGGGGTCTCGTCGGGCTCCTCTAAGTCTCCCCGGCTGTGCGGCGGGTCTCCTCTCTTGGGGGCTCAATGAATGTTGAAGAAGCGAGTGAGCGAACAACAAACACAGGCGTGAGGTTTTCTGAATGCTCCCCTCTGAAAAGGTATTTTAAAAGTAAATGTTTGTTTCAAAAGCTGTTTAAATAAAACACGGTCCCTAGACTATGCCTGGCCCACAGGCCCATAACTGGGTTTGGAACGAATACGATGGTTGCATTTCTTGTGGCCTTGCAGCCTGGGGTCCGTTAACCTGGGAGGTGGAGAAGCCACAGAATGGACGCTGGCCTATCTTTCTCAGGGATAAATTAAAGCTTTTAAGAGATAAAAATAAAAGGTGAAACCCAAAGTTCACATTCCTTTCCAAGAAAAACGTGCTTCTTCACGTCCTGTTTTGGCTGCGGGGGGTCGCGGGGTCCTCTTTCTCTCACTGATTTCATTTCGGGGGTACTTCGCTAGAAACGCTGCAGAGGTAGAGCTCAGTTTTCCATTGGCACCTTTCATATTTGTATAGGAAGGTCCGAGTGAGAAGGAAAGAGACCGATCACTAACATCTATAGAGGGTTTCATCTTTTTAGAAAAAAATACGTCTATTGATGTCAGAGAGGAAGGGAGAGAGGGAGAGACATCAATGATGAGAGAGAATCATTGCTGGCCGCCGCCTCCCGGGCCTGTGCCCTGACCGGGGATGACCCCTGGCCCCCGGTTCGGTTCGCAGGCGGACGCGCAGCCGGGCCCCGCCGTTAACCTTCCATAAACTCCCCTTACTCCCCGGCTCCCAGGCCGTGACTGCAGCGCAGAACTGGGATCCGCAGCGACCCTGTTCCGGATCGGTAAGCGGATGCCTCGTCTCCACTGCGTTCCTCCGGCACCGGCACCAGCACCGGCACCGGGGGAGCACCGCT
>NW_005366314.1:354415-361649 GCF_000412655.1 Myotis brandtii | reverse complement strand
TGCCGGGAAGCAGCTTCATTTTCCGTCCGTAAAAGGCCGCGACGCCCCTCATCAGAAGGTGTTCCCGGGTGGTGCGCGGTCAGTCGCTGAGGGGTGCGGGGCCAGCTTTCTGCCCCAGCTGGTCCCGGTCCTCCCTCCCGGGAGCGCCGGCGCCTGCTGCTTGGTGCTCCTGCCTTTAGACGCGGGACTGGAGCCGTCCCGAGGCACGTCGCCCTCTCCAGCGTGTGTCCTGCGAGGCAGTGTGCTGGGAGCTGCTCGTGCGCGTGGAGACCCCGGGAGGACCCTGGAGGTGCAGGCAGCCCCGCTCAGTTCAGGCGTCAGGCCGGGCAGCTTCTAGGCGACAGGTCTGTGACCTCAGAGCATCCAGGTGGCAGGTCTGTGACCTCAGAGCATCCAGGTGGCAGGTCTGTGACCTCAGAGCATCCAGGTGGCAGGTCTGTGACCTCAGAGCATCCAGGTGGCAGGTCTGTGACCTCAGAGCATCCAGGTGGCAGGTCTGTGACCTCAGAGCATCCAGGTGGCAGGTCTGTGACCTCAGAGCATCCAGGTGGCAGGTCTGTGACCTCAGAGCATCCAGGTGGCAGGTCTGTGACCTCAGAGCATCCAGGTGGCAGGTCTGTGACCTCAGAGCATCCCAGTGCAGGGTTGCGGGCGGTGGGCATCAGGAATAGGACATCCCCGGGTCAGGCCGGGCCGCCCAGGGCTTGCAGTCCTGCTGAAGACTCACACAGCCTGTACCTGGTGGGTCTTTTGGGGGAAAAATCCCTTTTGGTTATCGTGAGACATGTTCATTGTTCACCAGGACACTGTACTGTTCCGCAGTGAGTTGTAGGGACTGAGGTTAGGGAGAGGAAACGCCGCTTTTATAGAAAGACAAGTAGTCGTCTCGGATGTCAGGACCTGTATAATTACATTACATATATTAAAATTTACTTGTTTTCAACAGGAAGTTTACCTTCGGTAAAGATGTTAAATTTTAAGATGGATTTTAACTTGCACTCAGTGTCGCTCCACGTCACTTACATTTCCGAGAAGGAAGAGGGAATTTCAGCCAGAGCCGATCTGGATAATTCTGACGGATTGGATAGCACCCCGTCACTGCCCGGTGTTGTGTGCTGTCAGAATTACACATCAGCTCCCCCTTTTCCTCCCTGAGGGGAGCTACTGACTCAGGAGACAGACGTGTGTGTGTTTATTTGTGCTGCTTGGCAGATGAGACTTCACGCTCTGAGGTGCCGAGGCTCGTGCTGTTACCCACAGGGCCGCACGGTGGGTGTCCATGCTGTTTGCTTTTTCACTGTGTGCAGGCGGGTCTGAGCGAGGATCGTTCCGGGGTCTGGTTCAGCGTGTGCAGCCGCCAGGTCACGGGATAGCCGATGGCTCAGAAAGATAAGATTGGGCCTCGGGTCTAAATGCCTTTGATGGTTTTGGAAAAGGCTTGTTGTGGGGATTTATGCATTAAGTAAGTTTTAGGAGAAGATCTATTTGAACCGTGTTTCGTCTGTTTTTGTGTTACTGGAGTTTCATTTAAGGCAATTCAGTGTATTGTGATAAGACCCAAATTCCCCTTTTCTAAACAGAAAATGAAGTACTGCCCGGTTCAGTTTGGTTCTAAGGTGACAGTAGACGTAACCACACCGACTGACAGACAGCAGGGAGGGGACAGTGGTGCAGCAGAGAGAGCCCTTTGCGTGTGGAGTTTCGGAAGACAATGTGTTTTTATAGCAAACTCCCCTTCTAGTGGGGTCTGAGTCATTTTAAGTTTGCTCCTGTTCACCCTCCTGGCGGCAGGAGATGGGGCAGCCTAAAGCCATGGGAGCCGAAGAGGGTTATCAACCTGGCATGAGCTTTTTTCCTGTGGAGCATCTCCAGGTAAGGGCTGACTGTGCCAACAGAGAGATGACTGGGCACTTCCTAAGTACAGGGCTCTGTGAGAACGGCTCATAATTATAACGCGGATGTGTTCAGGCTCTGATAATGACACCCCAACATCGTCCGGTGTGTCCATTGTACTGGTTCAGTGCTGTCTGATTGTGTTACACGCTGCTTTGTAATTTCACAGACGGTGATGTCTGCTGAAGTGACCATTAAACGTGTCCTCTGTGTGTGAGTGTACGGGCATATGTGGGTGTGCAAGCAAGCATTCTACCCCCAAGTCAAGGTATCATCACCGGAAACATGAATTCCACAGCCAGGTTATTCGTGTGTTCAGTGGGGTCAGTCCTGGAAGGAGAACTTGGAGAGCTGCTGCGAATTGATTCCTTTCTGAAGTGGAGCGTCATCTGGCCCTCCTTCTCCGCTCTCTGGATGGTGAGCTCGGTGATGGGAGGAAAGGCCTCAGAGAGCACAGGAAGCTGCTCCCCAGCGAGCGCAGGGCTGGAAGGGCAGGAGCTGCGTGTTTTGTCCAGGGGTGAAACCATGTCCCGAATAAAACTTACTGGTGCTTAATTGCTGGGGGTCATTCCAGACTTTACCCACCATGGCTCTAGGCTGCCAGTAAATGGACTCCCTGTCCACGAATTGACTCAGTGCACGCTGAAGGAAGGCTCCCTCTGTGCCGGGTCCATGGTAGGCGCTAGGGGTACAAAGATGACAAACCATCTCTGCCCTGTAGGCGCTCAGGGTCTAATGAGGGAGAGCAAACGAGGTTATAGTCCATCCCGATAAGGATAATAATGGGGTTTGGAATAGGTGCCCTTTGAGTGTAGGGAAGGGCGTTGTCTCCTATGATTCATTACAGGTAAACGGTCGTCTGTTTACTCGTAGAGAAGCAGAAATGACAAGAGGCACCTGGAGTTACTCTCAGAATCCGCCTGTCCCTTCCCCAGGTGCTAGAGTAGTCGGACTCAGGAGGTGTCTGTGTGTAAGACTTCCCTGGGCTGCCCGCGAGGTGGAGGCTTCGGTGGAGCTGGCAGCCATTCTGAATGCCTGTGTCTGCTGGGAGGTGGTCACTGTGCCTCCAGGGCCTTCCTCCGCCTGCCCTGTGCTCGGGGAAGTGACCTCTGTGGACTGCGCCGAGCCCTTGCTTTTCGGTGCTGGTTGGCCTTGGCCAGTGGGACATGGGCAGGGCCTGGAGGAGCCAGCTCCCTACGCTGGTTTATGTTGCAGAGCTGCACTGTGTTTCGTGAGCAGGTCACAGCGATCGGTGGCCTCCCTCCCGGCTACAGTTACAGAGCTTGCTGGGTCTGGTCCCCGTGGGCCTGCGGTGATAGTGGCCGCCTGATCGTGCTAGCCTGGGCGTGTCTCACCCCCTTGCTGTCCTCCTTAGGTCCTGCCTGCACCTTGAAGATGGGTCCTTCACTACATTCTCTTGAATCCCCTATTGGAGGGCGCTGTGTTTGGTTTGGTTTTTGCCTGGACACTCCTGACCATACACTTGCTGCGTTTGACGCCAGTGACAGTTGCCCTAAGAGCAGGTGCAAACAGGAGCTCATGGCCCCAGCGTGGGCTTTCCGGGAAGGGCGGGGTTTCCTCAGCGAGTTCCAGGTGTGGGCTGAGCTCCGGGTGTGGGCTCACCATTATGCCCAATCAGAGTCAATGGTCAGATAAAATCTGGCAGCTAGACCTGGGCAGCGACTACTAGGGGCTGCGGAATTCTGTGACTTCTCCTCCCCGTGACTATCACCAGAATGCTGACCTCGTTCTGCCCCCTAAGTCGTATCCCCGAGGAGCGGTCTCGTTCCTGACCCGCAGCCTGGGCCCCTTTTCCATGGGGGTGGGGGGGAGGTGACCAAGTAGTTAGCGAGAGTCACTTGCTGAATAGTTCCGAGCACTCTGGGCCCTCCTTTTCTCTGAACATTTATTTGTTCATTCACTCATCATCGAGTGCGTATTGGTTTAATATTTAGTAGGTGCCGTGCACTGTGGTAGGTACAGCCCCCCAGTTAGGACAGTGCGACTTCTATTTTTTTTTTTTTTTTTATGTTACAGTGGCGTGAAAGCGAGCACATTCAATAGAAACCATCCATGGGATTTTATTTTTTTATTATTTTTTATTTATTTATTTTTTTAAATATATTTTATTCATTTTTTACAGAGAGGAAGGGAGAGGGATAGAGAGTTAGAAACATCGATGAGAGAGAAACATCGATCAGCTGCCTCCTGCACACTCCCCACTGGGGCTGTGCCCGCAACCAAGGTACATGCCCTTGACCGGAATCGAACCTGGGACCCTTGAGTCCGCAGGCCGACGCTCTATCCACTGAGCCAAACCGGTTAGGGCCATCCTTGGGATTTTAAATGTTGGTCCTTTCCTGGTCTAGTGATAGGCGGACGTCCTCTCTGCTGCTGGGCAGGGGCCGCCTCGGGTCGCGAGGGGAAAGGACAGGCGCTCCACAGTGCACCCTGCCAGCGGTTTGGGGATATTGTTTTCCCACCCGTCGTGTCTACAAAGCGCCCACCCTGTCTCCTGCTTCGGGTGAGGCGAGGAAGGCAGTCACCCACGGGCTGAAATTCAAGATGGTTGACCAACTCCAGGCCAGTGTCCGTGGTCTGAGCACGCTTCCGGGCGGCGTGGCTGAGCTGTGAGGTTCGGCAGGTCAGTGTATTCAGTGCATTTTCAACTGAGGCTGGGCCTGCGGGGACTTCACCCCACGGTGGGTGGAGGGGCGTCTCCAGGTAGATGAGCAAGTAGGACACTGCTGTGCTGGTCGCCTGCCGGCGGCGTCCATGAACCAAACTGCTTTTGCTGCTGCGGAAGGTCTGCTGGGTTGTTCCTCTTCCCTTCCAGCCCCCGAGAACGGAAAGGACTCTCAGAAAATGAACAGCACTTGGTGAGACCTGGCGGCATCTGGGGTCAGGCTGGCCCTGCTGCACGGCTTTTCCTGTCTGTGTGGCTCTGGTTGGTTTTATGCGGTTGAGTGCTCACTAGGCTCATCCTCTCGGGTAGCACGGAGATGCTCCGGCAGGCTCCCCTCTGGGTTTCTGAAATGCAAACTCTTCCTCAGTCTCGCTCTGAATTACGTGCTTTGCAAACTCATGTTTGTTCTGTGAATCTATTGCGTTCTCTCTTGCTCAGTCCTTTTGACTGAGCTTTCCCACGTTCCCACGTGTTACTTGGCTTGGGGTCTTCCTGATTCTCTGGGGTAAGGGATTGACGTTTCCTTGCTCCTGTGCATCCGCTAACGGCAGACGCTAGTAGAAAGTCACCAAACTCCAGGATTTTAAGTAAACCCAGTTCACGTGTAGTTTCCGTTTATGGGAAGGAATTTGGGATGTTAGATGTTTGCTTCCTCCTAACTTAGGAGCTTAGTTCAGCATTTAGGATAGAAACACAGTCCTGGTGACAAGCTAGTTGGGGCTGTATCGGCCTGACCTGGTCTCTCTCTTCAGAAAAGCACTCCCCACGTATTATTGTGAGCAGTGGTCACGCCTGCCCTCTGCCCCCTCTTCCCTGTTGACCCTAGTTTTCATTTTCACTCCTTCCCCCTCTCTCTTCCTCCTCCTGCTCTCCTGCTGCCTCCCACCTTCTTGCTGTCCAGGTTTAAAGCCCCGGAGGTTTGGAGTCGTCTTTACTTAATGGAAACTAGCCTAATGTTGGGAATGGCTCACTCTTTATAAACTGTACATTTTTCTTTAAAACGTTAGAGAGCCCTCAGAATCTAGTGATGGACTCCGGATCCCCGTTCCAGCGCCTCCATTCAGGAGCTGGGGACTCCGGCCCAGTGTCCTCCCTGTGCCCCCGTTTCCGCACGGTGCTGACGCCAGTCCCCGCCTCACACGTTGCCCTGAGGCCTGACCGAGTCCACATGTGAGGGCTGAGCGCAGTGCCTGCACTGGGGCGCAGTGTATGATTGTCGTAGGAATTATTTCTCTGTAATCCTACCAACTGTAACCTAATTATTTTAGTAGAAATGACATCAACTAGTTTTGTATTAGGGGCACAAACACTTTAAAACCTTTCCCGTGAGCCGTCGTGGAATGTCTTGAAGCTGACGGCATCTTGAGGGGGCGAGTTTTATCAGTCATGTGTGAAAACCACATGTGTGACCTCCGGGGGGTGGTAATCCCGTGGTGGGGGAAACAGCTGTCTGGGAGTGTGCTGTGTGTAATTAAACACGTGGAAAAGCTCTCGCTTATACGGAGGGAATTCCTGAATTTCAGCTTCGCCCGGGAAGGAGCTACTGCGCTCCGCTCACCGGCCAGTTTCTATTGCCCGGGCCTTGGAGATTGTCCTCCCAGGTAACAAGTGGGCTCAACAGTCCTGACGTTTCTAATGACCTTAACTGTACCTCCTCACTTGTGTAAATTCTGTGAACTTAATTCCTCTCTGCAGTGAAGCCGGCAGCTGAGGAGGGGGGCGGGGGACACTGTGTGCAACACCTCTCTCCCCCCTCGCTCCCTCCTCCCTCTTTTTCAAGTCAGGTGGTATGCATTGTGGTGCGTTATGGTGTTGTATGAGCACAGTGTTCAGGCTTTAAAGTGTTGACTTGTCTTCATCTTCGCTGTTTATCTAGTGAACACCACTGTGTGCTTAGTGCAATGCTAGGAGCTGGCACTATCCCTGCAGAAGATAAGGCCGCTACTAAGGTGTGAGACAATGACAGGTGTTTGTACGTGCGCTGAAGGAAGTAAGACAGGCTGGGAGACAGGTGCTGGGGCAGCCCTCGGGGAAGGCTCCTCGGGGAGGGGCTGTCTGAGCGAGATTTGAGGATGAAGCCCGTGGGAGTGAGGGGCGGGAAGAGGAGTCCAGCCTCGGGAGGCTCGGCGTGAGGGCCAAAGGGGCAAAGGGCATCTGTAACAGAAAAAGGGGCCGTGTGGCTGGAGTGTGGTGGCAGCTGTGGTCTTCTCAGTAGTGACTCTGGAACTCATTTCTAAACGTCGGTGTGGGTGACGACTGCCAGTGTTCAGCGCCCGCTGGGCCTGTGCGGTCTCTGCTCCACTCGCTCAGGGAGCGGCTTGGCCATGTCCGTCTGCAGGTGGTGGGAGAGCTGGAAACTCCCGTGGAACCAGGACGTGGTGCGGTTCGGAGCTGGGAAATGCAGTTCTGAGGAGGGTGGCTTCTGGAAGCAGATTGGTCCGGGTTTGGGAAAGGTGGTCGTGGATGGAGAGGGCGGAAGGAGGGACGGGATTCGCTGGCTGTAGGAGCAGCGATTAGTTCAGGCGGCCGGGATGCCTATGACTGTTCGGTTCTGTATGAGGGCTTCCGGGCTGTTGCTGCTCCCTGTACTCTGAGCTGTGTCTGCTGTCTGAAGGTGGCGCTTTAATTTTTCTAATTCACACTCCTGACGACTGC
>NW_005366314.1:346717-354244 GCF_000412655.1 Myotis brandtii | reverse complement strand
GGGGGGGGGGGGGGGGGGGGGGGGGGGGGGGTGCATCCTGCAAGATGGAGCTAAGGTGCCCAGTTGAGTCACACAGCCACAGACTTCCTCAATAGCGCCGCCCTTGTGGGCATCCCTGCCCAGGAGGGAGACCTCTGCCCTCCGCTGCTCTCCACGCGAGTCCCGTGCAGCCACCATCAGTGCCTCAGCCCAGCAGGTGCACGCAGAACCTGTGGCTGAGTGCTCAGCTTCACTGCTGGGAAGTGTGTCCGGAGTCTTTTGCAGGGTGGGGCCCAGGAAAATGACATACAGGAGGCTTCGCGGAGGAGTCTGGAGGTAGTTGGCAGCTCGGTAAGCTGCTGGCCTTGCCTGGGCTTCATTGAGCTCCACTGGAGGGAGCGGAGTTGATGGCCTGCTGCTGGAGAGGCGAACGAGGGGGACGAGAGCCATACTCACCGATGCCTGAACGAGCTTGGTAACTGTCTTCTTACGTGAACTCACGCGGCCATCACAAAACTCAGGCAGTGGCCGCCTCCTCTTCCTGGCACTGGGCACTGTTTTCCCAAGGAGGGTGGGGGAGTAAGACGAACCCGTGGCCTCAGCGGCTCCTGGCTTCTGTGCGAGAGCCTGAGGAGTGCCCTGCGGTGTGGCCTGAGTGCCGAGACGCCGCAGCCCGAGGCCGGGAGAGCGGGTCTCCCTCCCCAGGAGCACGGGCGGCGGGCAGGTGTCCTGAAGAACGCATTTCAGCGATCGCTCCCGAGACCCGTGCTTTGACTGTCTAGAGACCGTGCGGGCCTGTGGGCACGGAGTTCCTTAGCCGGCTCAGGCCGTGTTGCTGCTGCAAAGACGGTGACGAGGGGCTTGGCGCGTGGGCAGCAGCGGGAGGCGCTCAGGCCTCGGCTGCATGATGAGCGGGCACCACCTGAGCCGGCTCCGCAGGGCCGGGCCTCCCCGTCTATTCCCACTCACTGTGCGGCGTGGGCAGGCGCTCACGCTGTCCGCTGTCCGCGTGTCCTCCTCTAACGAGGACCAAGATGATGCTCAGTGCCTCCTGGTCGTGCTGCGGCTGCGGCAGGGCGTGGGGAGGGTGTGGCCAGTCCTGCCTGAGGCCAGGAAGCCAGGGGACCGGTTCGGCCCCGCTGGCCAGGCTGTTCTTCACGTTTGGTGCCGCACGCTGGCTGCTTTTCTTCTGGGACATTGTTTAGTGTAGCTCCAGCTTCAGCTTAAACAGCATTGGAATTGAGCCCTGGTTTGTATTCAGTTTGTAGTGCCCAGATCACTGTAAGAAATGTTTTGATTACTTCTAACCTATTTCTCTCTGGAAGCAGATACTGCAGTCAGATCTGACTTTTTAAAAAAAAAAAACACACAAGTTTTTATTAATTTTTAGAGAGAGAGGAGGGGAGAGGGATAGAGAGATAGAAACATCTATGAGAGAGGAACATCATTGATTGGCTGCCTCCTGCACGCCCCCTACTGGGGATCGAGTCCACAACCCAATGACCTCTTGGTTCCTAGATTGACACTCAACTGCTGAGCCACACTTGCTGGGTAGATCTTCTGCTTTAAAAAAACACTTTTTAAAATCCTCACCTGAGGATATATTTACTGATTTTAGGTATGGGAGGGGGACCTGGGGAGAGAGACACAGAGAAGGAGAAAGGGAAACAGAAAATCCCTCGGGTGCCTCTGGCACATGCCCTGCTAGGGATGGAACCCACAACCTAGTTTTGTGTCCTGACCCGGAACTGAACCCACAGCTCCGTTGGTTGGAGCGTCCTCCGCACCGAGAGGCGCCCGTCGGATTGGGAGACACCGAGCAGAGGATGCCGTCGGCCCAAGCACGCGGCAGAGGAGGTTTTTCACTTTTTTTCGAACAGCGTGGATAAGAGAAAGGCATTGTCAGTGGCTCCTTTCAAGCATTGTCTCTCTCTGACCCAATAGCCCAATTGGAGAAAAGGCTTCTTAAATTGTGATGTTATCGAAACTTGTTGGACAGGTTATGGGTACCACTTCACAGCTGGTGTTGGAGAGCTCCACTAGCGCTCACCGCTCACCGCGCACTGAGGCTCGCGGCTGCCGCGGATGTAGTCCAGTTACTGACCAAATCCAAAAGCAAGTGAGTCGCTTACCTTTCATGAAGGTACTGGTTTTGCACAGACTCCCCCCTTGCTTAGGGTTTAACATTGTGAGTGATTTTCCAGTGAGTGGCAATCTGCTTATGTAACTTTACTTAAAAGGCTCGACGAGTGAGCTAGCAGTGAAAGTAGTTGGCTTTGTCTTAGCCCAGCGGTTCTCAACCTGTGGGTTGCGACCCCTTTGGCGGTCAAACGACCCTTTCACAGGGGTCGCCTAAGACCATCCTGCATATCAGATATTTACATTACGATTCATAACAGTAGCAACATTACAGTTATGAAGTAGCAACGAAAATAATTGTATGGTTGGGTCACAACATGAGGAACTGTATTTAAAGGGCCAGAAGGTTGAGAACCACTGTCTTAGCCGGTTGAGATGCAAATGAACAAAAATGAACCAGTAAGTGTATGATGGGGAAATAGGGGTCCTGTGGTGTTTTATGGAAAGGGTTCTGGATAGGAATGGGGTAGCTTTCTAAGATGATGACTTTGGTTCAGGGTAGAGCAGTGCATTCGTGCTGGGAGAGAAGGTTGAGGGGGATCAGTGAGGTCCAGATGAGATCGTGGTAGCGAGACCACAGAGGGGGTGAGGATGGAGAGGAGTGGATGGGTTTGCGCGACATCGCAGAAGTAAATGGACAGGTTTTGGTGACACATTGAATGTGGGGTCAGAGGGGTGGTTCTGAACGTTGTGGCTTGTCTAATTGACAGATGTTGGTTCCAGGCCAGTTCCTAAGCTGGGGGTTTCGCACACAGGCTCGTGAGTAGGCTGGGGAGATGGGAGAGAGCCCGTTGGAAGCAGGAGGGGCGGGAGGCGGTCGTGAGCCTGAGGGGAGCTGCTGCTGAAGGTGCCTGGAGATTCCCCAGAGGAAGTGCCAGCTCGTGTGGGTGACTGGGCTCGGCTCAGAGGAGCGCCCTGGATGGGGAGCCAGTGCCTGTTCAGTAATTAACGTCACAGGAATGGAGGACATCTCAGCAGCCAGTTGAGAGTGGGAAGGAAAAGGCCTTAGGACTGCGCTTCAGGAACACCAGCCTCTCCGATTGGTGGAGGGCACACTGAGCCCCCAAGAGAGGGCCTGGCTGCAGGGACAGGACGATGTCTGCGTTCTCCCGCGAGAGCAGTGAGACCAGGCCTGGGAGGCGGCCACTGGGTGATTCGCCGGGTCACCGATAACCTTAGGCAAAGCCAGTTAGTTCCACATTGGAGGGGCTGGGAGTGGGAATGGGGCTATTGCTGATTACTGTAAAGAGGGGGCTGAGAAGGGAGCGTGTGGTAGCTTAAGGGGCAAGAGGCCCAAATATTGATTGACCGACCTACGAAAAGCACCTCAGGGCCTTCCTGCAGACGTGAGCAAAGCCCAGGCCGGCTCACCTCTGAGGCTGGGAGCCGAGGGGTCAGGGACGTGAGCAGAGCCCAGGCCGGCTCACCTCTGAGGCTGGGAGCCGAGGGGTCAGGGGCCGCAGGGGCAGGAGGCCGCAGGGGAAGAAGGATCCTGCCCGCCGGGCACCATTGTAAGCCAGTGGGACAGGGATGGTGGAACTGCTCTTACAGAATCTGCCGACAACAGTGGGCTCCTCGATGCTGCTGTTGGCCAAGTAGCTGGGACCAGGTGGGATTGGAAGCTTCAAAACCTGCTTTGCTACCCGTTCTTGCTTCGGGTCACACACGTGTTACTCAGTCTCACGAGGCTTCCGACTCTTCACTCGCACCACAGAGAGGACACTGTGCCCCGGGCACCGCGCCGGCCTCCGGACCTTCCTGCCTGAGTCCCTCCTTGTTCCTCCTGGAGCAAGCGCGCTCGTGAGCGTGTGTGTGTGCGTGTGTGTGTGTGTGTGTGTGTGTGCTGAGCCTTAAAGGACGGTCCATAGGAGTCCTTCCTTCTCCACCTTATCTTCTATAGAAAATAACCTGAGTGATACAAACGTACATTTTTGGGGAAACATATGATTTGCTACTGCAATAATCATAACCATTATAAAAAAAGAAATTTACCAAACGTTTTTGGCCTGTGTGCCTTTAAAAAAAGTGTGTGTGTATTTTAAACAAAGCTTACTAATTTAGATATGCCACTGTGGAGACTTCCTGCCAGAGTAAGAGCTTTTCTATTTTCTTCTGGGACACACCTTAGTGTGACTTTATTTTGGTTTCTGAACCTTGCCGTTTGGCATAATTTCAGACTAGACACGATGCACTTTACATAAGCACTCTTGAGATTTAAAACACACAATATCCTCTCAGCGGGTGGGGGCATGAAAAAGGAAAAGCAGTTGAGGTCTCAGGTCTGGATTTTATTTGGTTGTTTATTTAAAAATTTTTATTTGTAGTTTTGATTCTTGAATTATTTCCTAGTATATTTGGGGCACGGAGATAACTATTTTTGTACCGGAATGGTGACATCAAGTCAGTCTGATTTCTTCTTTACAAGTTCAGTTGCTAAACTGTCTCCTTATCGGTTTGAAAACCGGCCCCATCCACCAGACCCAGCCTTTTTTTTTTTTTTTTTATTGATTAAGTTATTACATATGTGCACCCAGCCTCTTCAGAGGCGTCTGTGGGTGGCTTTTGGAGAAGATGACGAGCGTTTGCCCGCTTTCCTCAGCGGCATGTGCTGGAGGACGCAGCCTGCTGTGCTGGGGACGGCGGGCCTGCTGCCTGCGTGGAGAGGTTCTCGCCCAGCTTCTCTGAGGGGCCTTTGTGGGTCAGGGAGCTGGTTGGGTGGGATTTCTGAGTCTGGAAGGTGTTCTTACCCGGGTGTAGGATGCTCCGTTTTACAAGCTTAAATCATACTCCGATGAAACCCTACTGGTCATACTTCCTTTAATCTAAAGACTAAATAAACAGTAGACACTACTTCAAAGAGGAGCCTTCGCTTTGATTCACTCCTACATTACCTATGAAGGTGGTTGGTTATGGGCTAGCCTTTGGAGCGGGTGGGGAACCGTATTTCTGCCAGGCACCAGGTGACTACTGATCTCCATCATTCACGGGCCAGACACACGGTCAACTTAAAAATCGGCCTGCTCTGTGCGGTCACACATTTCACGAACTCACCCCTACGGCCTTGGCAGGGCCAGACCCAGTGAGTCCTGGCCTCGTGCCCCGCTTTAGCGAAGGGACTGAACGCAGGAGGTCAGTGCTGGGGGAGTGTTCCTGGGCATCCGCTCCCAGGCTTCCAGGTTAGGCATCGCCTTTTCACCAGAGCCGCTTCTCCTCGTGCCTTGTGGTAGCGCGGGGGATAGGCGGCTTTGGCTTTGGAAATACATGGTGTTTCCTTGTGTGCGTTTAGCTTAATGTACTTAAGTATTGACTATGGAATGCTGTCATCATTAGTAAGATCTCCATTAGCTTTTTTCTTTAAAAATAATTATTAATTTCCAAACCTTGTAAAATTAACATGTCATAAATTGGTAAATAGAAAACCCAGAAAATAAAATATTACTACTAATCTCCCCATCACCCAGAGAAAACCCTTTTTAACATTTTGGTTATATATCTTTCCAGTGCTTTTTTCATGTGTATGAATTCACACTTTAAAAGAACAACAAAAAACACATGCTTTTTAAAAAATAGTGGGATATTGCTGCATATACTCTTTGTATTTTGGCTTAATCCACTTTAACTTCCGTTTTTTATTATTTAGATGATTTGCCATGTCTGTGCTGCTGTTCTGTACACCACATCCTGGTGTAAACTCTGGAAGCTCTTGGGCACCTGTCAGACCGTCTCACCGTGTCCTCACCTTTTCTGTGCCCCCCTCTCTGCCAGCACTTCCTTCTCTAACAGTAAGACCCCGTCAGCGGGCAGTCTGTTCTCAGGCAGTCGGTTGGCTGTCGGCAGGAACATGCTGGTCCCTGTTGGAGGCAGGGGTCAGTGACACACAGACTCACTCTGTTTGCTGGAGAGAAATGACTGCAGCACAGGACTCCATGTCGGGACAGGCTGGTGTGTGTCCCCGGCCCCGGGCACTCGGACCGCAGGGGCTGTGAAGGGGGCGGCAGCGCACCGTCAGGGAAGAGCGTTTGTTATGAAGGGCTCTTCCTGTGCCAGGTGCTGCGTCAGGCACATTGCTGGGCTCTGAGTGTGGGCAGTGCTGGGAGGTTCGTAATTAGTACTTATTCACTTTTGCCAGAAGAGGAGACTGAGCTCAGATGGCAGGTAATTTGCCCATGTGCTCAGGAGGCATGGGAGGTGCCAGGGCTAAACCTGGCCAGGGCATCTGACTGCAGAGCCAGCGCTGCCCAGGGCCCGCCCTGGGCACGCACCGAGGCAGGCGAGGGGAGGAAGTAGGGTGGGGCAGGTGGGGCATGGGCGTGGGGCAGGAGTGTGGAACGTGGGGTGGCAGCTGAAGCCAGCATTCGAGTGGGTTGACAGTCTACACCTAGTGAAACTCACTGCCGGTACCAGTCTGAATTCAGACACCTTAGGGTGCAGAGGAGGGAGCCCCACAATGGACACAGGGAGCAGAAAGGCCCCGCGCTGCTCTTCTGCAGGCAGCTCTCCCTGTCCTCCCCCGGCGGCACCTCCACCGTCACGTACGTGGGACGGGGTGGTGCAGCCTCCGCACTCGGCATCGCTCACCGCCAGTGAGACAGCCGTGCGGGTATCAGTGTGACCCGACAGTTTGCTGTCGTTTTTGCCTCTTTCAAAATGTGCTGATATCACCCCAAACTCTAATTTCATGTAAATAGAGTGTGTTTTGGCTGAGAAATGATTATAGTTGTAGCTTCAAATACCAAAGAAGCCCAAAATAGATTCCTGATCAGGGCCGAGGAGAAAGTAAAGTAGAAAACAGATCAGCTGTCTCCCACACCCTGTCCGCCAGCCTCTGCCTCGCCCGCCCGGAGCCCAGCCCATGGAAAGTTTGGGGCTGTGACCTTCCCAGTGAGGGAGGAACAGCTGTGGCCGGGCTCCGGAGCCTCTGGGGAGGGAAGCAGCAGGTGACCGACTCCCTGTTGTTGGGGCACAAATGGGCTGGCTTGTTTTTTGTGCAGAAATCTGAGTTCACAGTGAAAGAACCGCATGGTCATTTTGGATGTTTTTTTAAAAAAGCTCTTTAAGTATATACATGCTTATTTTAAGGGTCTTAATGAACTCAGAGACGCCAAGGTTGAGGATATTATAGGTCATTATTGACAGAAAACCACAAAAAGTGAAAACCTTCTTTGGTAAATGTCACTTACATCCAGTGTCTTTTTCCCCCTTTGTCCCAACTTAAACACAAAACAAAAAACCAGCAAGATAACTTGGTCTTTTTATAGTAAAAGCGTGTCAGCCACAGAGAGGTGGTGCCCGCAGCTGTGACCAGAGGTAGGTGTCTCCAGAAGCCGAGGCGCCCGTGCTCTGACCTCTTGCCCCTGGACGCCTGGGGTGCCATCTCTGAGTCATTCTCAAATACAGTACCCCCCCCCC
>NW_005366314.1:345855-346654 GCF_000412655.1 Myotis brandtii | reverse complement strand
GCCCCCCCCCCCCCCATCACAGGGAGTGCCTTCCGGGACCCCAGTGGGTGCCTGAAACCGCGGATAGTACTGAACCCCATATATACTGTATTTTCCTGTGCACATGGACCTTTCCCTTCATTTATAAGTGAGGCACCCTAAGATTAACAACAGTAACCAGCAGTAAAATAGGACAGTTATAACACCATGCTAATAAATTATAGGGACGTGGTCGCTCTCAAATGTCTGATTGTGTGGCTCGCCTTCTTGTGATGACATGGAGTTTTCCATTTCATATTTTTGGACCGAGGTTGACCACTGGTAACTGAAACCTCGGAAGGTGAAACCCAGGATAGTGGGGGTGAAGGGACCTTGTGTATACATTGACCTCTACACTGACCTCCCGCCTGGCGCCCGCCCTGCCCCCTCCCCTCCGCCTCGCACAGTCTCACTTGCTCGTGAAACACTCGAATCATTTACCTGGGGTCAGACCCTTCCTGCTGTAGCTGCTGCCCGTTCGTATTCTCTGACTCCTCATGCCCTACCCTGCTTTAGCGGGAGCATCCTGTTTGTCCTTTAGCTTATCGTGTGGGGCGACTGCGCTCCGCTCCCGAGCTTCGTGCCTTGCCCACTCCATTGCCCACTCCATTGCTTTTCCTCGTCCAGGACCCTCGGGAATCCCCGCGCCTCCCTTTTTAGCAGGCGGACTGTTTCCAGCTCACTTAGGACTTGGAGTCAGACAAGTACCTGTTTGAATCCTGGAGGCCCCACTGACTGTCAGGGCTGACGGCCAGTCTGCATGTGAGCCTCCCCTTCCCCA
>NW_005366314.1:320789-345562 GCF_000412655.1 Myotis brandtii | reverse complement strand
CGCCGCTCCCCGCTCCGGCACAGGCTGCGTCGCTCTGAGCGGCCAGTGCGGGCGGTGCTGGTGGTGGACATGTTTGATTTCACCCTTGTTACACGTGTGGCTTTGTACCTCCTGGTCCTCTCTGAGTCACCCTCTCCTCTGTACGCAGGGCTGATAATACCTGTTCTACAAGGTGGCTCTGTGTGTGAAGTATGTGCTGAGGGCCTGTCTTGCTTTAGCACTGACGGGGGTGCTTGGCTGTCCGTGAACACAGCAGAGCTCTCCGCTCCGCCTTGGAGCTTGTGTGCCAGTGTCTCGCGGGGATGATGCAAGTGATGTACGTGTCCACATGGTGCAGACACGGGGCTCACGTGTTCTCGCCCTTTCTTCCCCTTTGCCCTCCTGGGCCATCGGGGCCAGAGGGCCAAGGGCAGTGCAACCTGGGGAAGGTGGAGCCAACACTCAGAGCTGGACTTGGCCTTCCCACAGAGGACCCGGGCCTGACCTCACTGCCGGGCGGCACAGATGAGAAGCCGCCTTGTGGGGGAGGGTAGGAACCTCAGGTGACCCTTCTCTTGGTGGCCGTGTCTCCCTGTGCTTGCGTCTCCCTTGGATCTAGCTCCTCCTTCCTTATTCTAAGTCCCCCCCAGTCCATCACCTCCCCCCACTCTCAGATCTTTGCAATACAGACAAAGGCAAGACAATTGTGCCTTCTCCTGCCCTCATTCTCCTTTGAGTGGCGGCAGGTTCTCCCCTCCTTTTATCAGAAGGTGAGTGCACTTGTCTCTCCTGCTGCTGCACCCCTTCCTTCTGTCAGCCCCCCATGGCCTGCTGCCTGTGCTCTTTCTGCTCAGCTCTTTGTAAGTGGCGTCTGTCCTTAGGCCTGTGGGGTCAGTGGGCTCATGGCCTCTTGACCGAAGGCTCAGCCTGAGTGGCTTTGGGCAGGTTTCTTCATCTTCAGAATGATGTCATGTTTACCTTTTAAAGTTGTTGGAGGATTAACAGTCAGGATGCACGGTGAGCGTTCAGTGAAAGGCACCTACTGTTGGTGACATTTTCACCAAGTGGCCCTTCATTTTCCCTGGCACCACCCACGGTGTCCCCACCCTTTCCTGGAGTTCATCCTTTAGCCGGCCCTGTTGACTTTGGTTTTCTTTCCAAGGTCACGGCTGCCGTCACCGAGTGATCGCAGTCTCATCGCATGGGCAGCCATGCCTTTCCGCTCGATAACTTCACACTCGTCTTGAGTCTCCTGAGCGCCCCGCTGTGCGCCCACGCGAAGCCTGCGTGAGGGCAGGGCTGGCCAGCAGGGGGCGTCCCTCCCCTGGCACACCTGTGCGTTTCACTCAAGTTGGTAAAAACCTGAGTGACTCTCCCCTGTGAACCTGCCGGCCCTTCCCACGGGGGAGGAGGAGCACAGAGCTCCGGTCGGTCAGCAGGAGGCCTTTCCAGGTGGGTCTGGAAAGAACCCGCAACACCTGTCTCCAGAGAAAGCGAGAAAATGTGTATTTTGTTAGAACTGAATTAGACACCAAATAAAGGACATTCCTTAAGTGTGGAATGAATAGAACTTTCTAAAAACTGCTCAGGTAGCACAAAGTCGTATAGAGCCAAAAGCTTTATTTACTTTCAACCTTGACTGCTAAAAGGAGAAAATGAAAGGGTTCGTGGGAGCGCGTTTTACAAAAGTAGCTGTGGGCTCAGTTGTTAGACCCAAATATACACGAGGAAAACGCAGACACGGCCCCGCGTGCGCGGGCTGGGTGGTTGGAAAGGAGATTTCTTACGGTGGGTTCTGTCCCCTCCACTTTGGGAGACATCAGTTCCTGGAGGCAGTTCCCTGGCTGTGTGTTCCTGTGCGTTGTGCTGAGGTTGCCCGTCTCCTCCCTGGTTTGCCCACCGTGTAGACACCAGGATGGCCAGCCGCCCGCACCCTGGGTAGGATGTGTCTGCGTCACACAGAGCAGCTCCCCTCACCCATGCGGCCCAAGAAGGAAACCTGTGGTTTGTCTGTGTGCAGACCGGCTGGGGCTGGTGGGACCAGGGACTGGCAGGGACCTGAGAATGCCTCTCTTCTTCCTCATTTGTAGACGCGGAAGCTGGACCCTGGGGGCTAGACTCCTCCTAAAAGACAGGCGGGGGGCCGGGAGATGTGCGAGAAGAGGAGCTCTTGTTAAAATCCCGGCTTCCCTGCTTGCCAGCCTGTCACTGCTAACCCACCCTCGTCCACACCCGAGAGACGGAGTGTCTCTGAGTTTCTGATAAATTAGCCCTTTAACAATTTTAATAATCTCTGTGTTGGTGTTTTCTTTTTGTTTTTTCTTAAGCCTTTAACAAGGCTGATCATTAACCAGTAAAAACTCACTTGGTTTTGTTAATCTGGTGTTTCCTTTGTTTTCTATTTTATTCATTTCTGGTCTATATTCCTTTTACTCTCTTGAGCTTATAAAAAATAAGTTATTGAATGTTTCATGAATTTCTAAGGTATACATTTAAGGCTCTACATTTTTATGTGTAGTATTTTAGCTGTGTACTTCAAGTTTTGATTTGTATTTTCATGTTCATTTCAGACTATTTTATGATTTACATTTTAGCTTTTCTAGACCTATGACTTAGTGATTTTTAAGTTTTCAAATGTCCAGATTTTGGGGGACTGTCTTCCCCTTCATGAAATTGTTAGAGATAATATATAGGCCAACACCTGGCAATAGTGGGCACTCAGCAAATGCTCTCACTTTTCCTTAGAAAAATTAAATGCTTTTGAAATTAGAACTTTTTCAATAAGTGCCATTTATAGCATAATTTCAGGAAACACAGCAAAAAAAAACACCCATCATTTTCGTGGTGATAAAGCAGTTCTTAAAATTCAAAATTAATGATCTTGATCTTTTGTTGTATTATAAAACATTCAAATATGGAAATATATACAGTAGGAGGTGAGCTGTCTACCTGATTTTATATTAAATACCACCTCTAGAGTTAACCACCTGAAAGTTGGTTATATATTTTTCTAGGCTTTCTAATGTATATTTAGACATAAACACAAATACTTTTTCATATAAATGAAATACTAATTATAATGTTTTTACAGATCATTTTGCCTCTTTAGCAGTATATTGAACATATTTCTATGTATGTGTTGCTTATTCTAATATTAATACTAGTGCTTAGGCCAGCGGTTCTCAATCTGTGGGTCGCAACCCCTTTGGAGGTCGAACGACCCTTTCACAGGGGTCCCTTAAGACCATCAGAAAACACATATATAATTACATCTTGTTTTTGTGATTAATCACTATGCTTTAATTATGTTCAATTTGTAACAATGAAATTGGGGGTCACCACAACATGAGGAACTATAGTAACGGGTCGCGGCATTAGGAAGGTTGAGAACCACTGGCTTAGGCTTTGAGTTTTTTCCCAGATTCTGAAGGACAAATACCTGTTTTTAAATGAAGATGCTGTGCGGTTGTGCTGCCTGTCACTGCTGTCAGTGTGCATTGTTCTTGCCCAGACTGAGAAGCAGTGACACTGAAGGCTCAGTCAGTCCCCACACAGCCGGCTATTCATCTTCGCTGTAAAGCACACCTTTCTCTTACGCATGTGTGTGTGTGTGATTCCGGTTTATAAATTGCTACAGCGCCAGCAGGATTGCTGTTTAAGAGTCTCGTAAGCTGGGCGGCCTGATGATTTTGGGTGCTTCCTGCTGGGGAACAGGGCCCATTGTGATTCGTGGTCTGTGCCGAGCACGGCAGCCCAGCGCATGGCGGGCACAGTAGGTGAGAATGCCGTCCCCCGGGCCTGGAGCTCGGCCTCCGCTGACCTGAAGGGGTGGAGTGGGCGCTGCCGCGGACTAGGGCGTGCGGTGGGTGCTTTGTGACGGCTTCGGCTCTGCCGGTGTCTAGTGGCCACAGAGAAGCGGCTGGAGATGGGCCTGCAGAGGATCGTGTGTTGAAGTCCTATCTGAAGGCCCCTGCTTTACGCCCTGTCGCCTCACGTGGAAATCTGAGTGGGGCTCCGCCTTCTTTTCTTCGAGAGAAGGGGGAGAGCAGTGCTCGTGGGCGCTGGGCTGTGCGAGTGCGTGGGGACGGGGCTGCCAGGGGCAGGCCTGTGAGCAGCTGCCATGTGAGGGGTGCTCCCCGGGAGCTTGCGCAGTGCTTGTTGGCACAGAGTTAGACGTGCTTCCCGAGCCTGTGCTTGGGCTCCGTAGCGTGTTGACCTCTTTTTCTTGGTTTGTTGTAACCTGAGTCTTTTGGAGAGAAAAGCCACTTACAGCCTTTCAGGACCTGAGTTGCTGGTTGCACGTGATGATGGTGTATGTGCCTCCGAGGCTCCTGTGCCCTGTGTGCTCACGTGTTCATGTCAGCAAATACTCCCGATGGTCCCCCAGCTGCCACCTGTTCCAGCCAAGCTGGGCTTCCCTCGGTGCCTCGCCATGGCCCCCGCCCTGCCCGCCCTGCCAGCTGCCTGGGTAGGGGCCGCGCTGAGCACTGGGCAGTGCTGTGTGGGCTCTCCAGCTCCCTCCTGGGCTCTGGGTCCGCGCCCTGGGGCTGCCCTGCCTCCGGAGCCTGATCCGTCAGCTTCGCTCCCGCCCCCGCGGGGTTTCCTGCAGCTCCAGCGCCTCCTCAGTGACACGCTGCTGAGGTCTCCTCACTCCTTCCCGCCCTGAGTCCTCTTGCCGTGGGATCGGGATGGAAATGTCTGCTGAGGAGGAGGGGGCTTGTCCAGAGCCGGACACGCGAATCCCCCGTGGCTCAGCGTGGCGTGTACTTTGATGTCTGATACGAGATCTTTGGCGGAGATAGAGGAAGGCGGTGGATACTGAAGTCAGTCCTCACTTTAACAATATCCGGAGTTCTGTGTCACTCCTTCAAAAAGCAAACTTCGCACTTGTTTTTCTTTACTTTTGCTTCTGCATATTAGCAGCTCACAGTTTACCTCAGTCTTTCTCTTTAAAGTGCATTTTAGATTTATTCCACTGAAATGTAACAGCATATTTTTAAGCAAGTATGTACTCCATATAAAATGGGAGAGATTTCAGTGACCACGTGCTTGGAGGAGAATATAGGAAACACATACCAGGTGTGGGCTGGCGTCTCCCTCAGTGTATCTCAGAAGGGGCCACTGAGGGCGGACAGACAGCTATCAAACGTGCTCAGTGAATGTGACTTCTCTGAAGAAGGGATGCTAATTAAGAGAAAAATACTCTAACCCTGACCGGTTTGGCTCAGTGGATAGAGCATCAGCCTGCGGACTCCAGGGTCCCAGGTTCGATTCCGGTCAAGGGCATGTACCTTGGTTGCGGGCACATCCCCAGTGGGGGTGTGCAGGAGGCAGCTGATTGATGTTTCTCGCTCATCGATGTTTCTAACTCTCTATCTCTCTCCCTTCCTCTCTGTAAAAAATCAATAAAATATATATTTAAAAAAATAGAAAAATACTCTAGAATTAGTAGGGTCAAAAAGAGTTTCTGTATCCTGTCTATATTAAGGAGAGAACATGAAAGGGTTTATTTGGAGAAAATCTTCCTATGACATTAGCTTTGACCCAGATTTCCCTATTATACCCTAAAAAATACCATTGAAAGTAATCTCTAGAGTAAGGAGAGAACATTCCCTTTTCTTAGAGTAGAGGTGTGTGTTTACTCTAGCGGGTGGACACGCCTGTGCGTGATGCGTGTGTGGGCTCTCCTGGCTTGCAGACGCACATCTCTGTCCTCACGTGGCCTTTCCTGGGTGTGTGCATTTGGAAAGAGACATCTCCCTCTCCCTCTTCCTCAGGACCCTACCTTTATGACCTTATTTAACCTTAATTACCTCCTAAAAGCCCTGTCTCCAAATACCGTAAAATTGGTGGTTGGAACTCCAACGTAAGAATTTGTGGGGAGGCAGGTTCAGTTCATGAGGTGCACATGGATCCTATATAATAAAAGGCTAATATGCAAATGGACCCAGGGGCTGGACGACCAGTCCCTGTGATGCGCACTGACCACCAGGAGGCAGATGCTCAACGCAGGAGCTGCCGCTCAGCCAGAAGCCGAGCTCAGGGCTGGTGAGTGCAGTGGCAGTGGCGGGACCCTCTCCGCCTTCGCAGCAGCACTGAGGATGTCCGACTGCTGGCTTAGGCCCGCTCCCCCCAGAAGCTGGTTGCTTTCCTTCTGTCAGCCCTGATTTCAGGCTTTGCTTTCTCTGAGAACTGTTTCATTTTCTGGCTTAAGTTACCACTTCTAAAGCCAGCAATTTGCATATCTCTGTCTACTTCTGATCTTTATCCTGAATTTCATATATTTAGCCATTCACAATTTTTATTCATAGCCAGCTGTGTGCCTGGCACACAGGACACAAAGATCGTCTTTGCCCTTCAGTTGCTGACAGTGCCAAGGGGCTTGAAGATGCAGTGTCTCCGGTGTGTGGGCAGGTTCTGTGGGCGGAGGAGGCAGGCGTACCTGGAGTGCACTGGACTCCAAGGGAACCAAGAGGGCAAGTATCTTACCAGACACACAGGGTGGGCAAAAGTAGGTTTACAGCTGTTCGCATGGGAAATAACACACTCATTAGTAATAATAATACAAGAATAAACTCTGTGTTTCACGTACTCACAACTGTAAACCTACTTTTGCCCCATCTATAATAAAAGCGTAATATGCTAATTAGACTGGACCACCTTCCGGACGAAGCCGGGGGTGTGAGGGCTGAGCCCCTTGCACAGATTTCGTGCATCGGGCCTCTAGTCCTGTCTATTAAGGCACCTATGGTTTTTTAAAGAATATATTTGTATTGATTTCAGAGAGGAAGGGAGAGGGAGGGAGAGAGAAACATCAATGATGAGAGAGAACCCCCAGCACACCCCACACAACCCTTTTGTGCCCTGACCGGGAATTGGACCGTGACCTCTGGGGTCATAGGTCAGTGGTCAGCCACACCGGCCAGGTGACACCTTGGTTTTGAAAACATTCTGTTCAGGCAACAGCACATGGTTCAGTGTGATTGGGCCTAAGGGCTCAGGGGGCGAGGGAGGAGGAGAGATGAGGCTGAGCGTTGAGAAGGTGCCAGATGACCCTAAAGTCAGTATTCTTCATACTGAACTATCTCCTTCCACTATAAACCAGCCCCCACCCAGCTTCACACCCCCGCCTCCAGGCCTCAGTGTCCCCTCCGCCTGCCTCAGCAGTGCTGTCAGCAGCCTGTCGTTTCTCTGTTCAGAGTGCTCTTCCAGGCGTCCTTTCTGTTTTCAGGCGACACGTTGCTTGTCGCTTAATCGCTGCGTTATTTTAGGGCCGCGTTACACGTCCCCTTTTCTACTTTTTAAAAAACTCAACACCCAGCGCCCCTCATTCACCCTGTGCTGACCCTAAGCAGGAGGACGGTGACACTCCCTTCCTCCAGGACAAGAGTTCCTTCTGTGCAGGCAGGTCTGCAGCCCACCCCTCCCATTCACACACAATGCAGGATTCGGTCATCGGCACAGAGACGTGTCCATCAGCTTCATGTCTTTATGGGGCCCTTACCTGTCTCTACACCGAGCGAGCCTCTCGGAAGGCCGGTCTCCGCAGTCCTGTCGCTCATCCCAGTTCTGCCTGGTCCCGAGCGGCACTGCTTCCCGGTCTCACAGGGTTCGCAGCTCTGCGCCTCGCCGTGCCGGGTGTGACAGCTGAGGGTGGGGGGTCCTAGTCCCTATTCCAGGGCGAGGGAGGGCTGGTTAGTTCCTGTCGCTCCGGCCGGCCAGTGTGAGCGCAGTGCATGCTGGCTGGACAGCACCCCCTGCGCTCGAGTCTGTGTGCCCGGCTGGCCTCTGCCCGGCCGCTCCTGCTGCCCCGCTCGCCTGCCGTTTCCGTTCTGTTTGCCTTTTCTTTTTTTCTCGCTGCTCCAGCTCAGGCTGACCTCTGCGTTCCCTTAGGGCAGTGGTTCTCAACCTTCCTACTGCCTCGACCCTTTAATACAGTTCCTCATGTGGTGGTGACCCCCAACCATAAAATTATTTTTGTGGCTACTTCATCACTGTCATTTTGCTACTGTTAGAATGGTCATGTAAATATCTGATATGCAGGATATATTTTCATTGTTACAAATTGAACATAATGAAAGCATAGTGATTAATCACAAAAACAATGTGTAATTATATATGTGTTTTCCGATGGTCTTAGGCGACCCCTGTGAAAGGGTCGTTCGACCCCCAAAGGGGTCATGACCCACAGGTTGAGAACCGCTGCTGTAGGGCCTTTTAAACCATTGTAGAAGTTCGACCTGTTTTGTCTTTTATGGTATCTCCTTTAAACTTTACAGACAGTAAGATTGAGGTTTTGGTTGTACAGTTCTTCGAGTTTGACAAATGCTTAGAGTTGTGGACTTACCATCACAGTCAAGATACAGAACAATTTCATCGGCCCCTCCCCCCAAATATATCTTGGTATCACGTTTAACAACTCCTGAGCGTGCGTTCTGTGTCTGTGTGCAGTGCAGGCCCCGCCCTGGTAGCTGCTACACTCACTCATCCCCTTAGAAGGCCTAGCCTAGAGTCGAGTATAAGTGAGCAGAGACTTGAACGGTCCAGTTGTATACAACAACGCCTAAAATCATGGCACGTTGGGATGGGCTAAGGAGCTACTCATTGAAGTTAGTTTCTCTTTGGTCTTTCATTTCATTTGGGTGAAAAATCTCAAATGAACATTATTCCTGTATTGCTTGTCATAGTGATTTTGGAGGCTTGCCAGGGCTTAATAAAAACCACTTTTAATTTGTCTTTGGAATATAAAGGGCTTGTTTCTTTCTGTTTTTATTATCAAATATACTTATGGTTTCTTTTGTTTTCTAACCATATTTTAAATTTTAATGTGAAACAAAATTCTATACCTTGCCCCTCCTTAACCACATTTGGCTGTTTTGATCATTATGATTATTAAATGTTATTTACTGAGTTTCCTTTTTTTCTTGAATATATTTAAGATATGAAGCAATTCAATAAAAAACGAGTTAGTTATGAAATGTAAATGCAGAACCGTGCGTTTTCCCCGCGGTGCCTTCCCCGGCCAGCTGGCTCCCTTCCCGGGTTCCGTGTCGGTGACCCGGGCGGGCGGGGCGAGCGGCCTGCCTGCTGCCCGCTGCACTCGGGATGGTGGAGCACGGGTTCCTTTTCGGAAAGGGCAGAACATGCTTAAGATGTGCACCCCATGCAGTAGACTTGGCCTCCTAATGAAGTGAATTGAATGTAACCATGTGTGTCTTTTTCCCTTCCCAACAGCTTCCATGCCCATGGCTGCTCTAAATTTGGGCCACATATACCCATTTCAGAGAGGCTTTTTCTGTAAAGACAACAGCATCCAGTACCCGTACCATGACAGTACCGTCACCAGCACCATGCTCACCGTACTGGGGCTTGGGTTACCCATTTCCTCTGTAAGTAAATGCATGTGTAGGTAGGTGGCGCTGGTGTGTGGTGCTGGAGGGTGGTGGAGTGATGGCGTTGGGGGTGAGGCCACCCCAGCCTTCCCAGTGTGGGTGTGCTGACTGCCCACCGCCCGAGAAGCAGGCCGCTGTGCTCATCAGGGGCAGCTTCTCCGGGAAAAGGGGGTGCGATGCCACAGAAACAAGTGGGGTCGTCCTGAAGACTGATGGGTGATCTGTTAGCGGGGAAGGCTCCCCTCAGTCATTTGGAGCAACACCTTTCAAGACATGAGTGAAGACACCTGCGCAAGCCCAGAAAGTGATTTTGTGTTGATAAATAACATGATAAGCTAAGATTGTGCTTGTTTTATCATATCATTACATGGAAATTGAGGCCATAATGAAGGAGACAGATGTATGTATTAAACCTGAGAAATGAGACATGTGCAGAATAGAATCCTCAGGACGCCTCAGACCGGGTCAGGGGTTTGAGGTTGTGCGGTGCTGGAGGTAGGTCATCGGTCTGGGGTGGTGCTGGGCTTCGTTATGTCAGAGACCCGGGAAGTTCCCTTCTAGGCCAAGTGCCACCCACGGATAAGCTGTCGCGCTCACGCCCTTCACCCTGGGCTCCGATTCCGGAACCTCCCTGTGCCTCCTGTGCCTCCTGTGCCTCCTGCAGCCCCGGGAGGTTTCTCCTCTGACCGCCCGTCTCCCCAGGGAGTGGGCTTGCTCAGCGCCTGTCTCCACAGCAGGGAGGCTGGCTTTTCTTTTCTTCCCTGGTTTGCCCTCAAATTGCCTCTGAATAATAACCTGCTCCTTGGGTTTTCTAGTTTATATCTCAGTTCATTTTGTCTAATAGATTTTTTTAATAGTCTTTAGTACCATGTTGTGAAGGGGACTTGGATTTTGTTAGGTTCCAAGATATCCTATACAATAAAACCCTAATATGCAAATAGACCGAACGAGGGAACAACCGGTCACAATGACACGCACTGACCACCAGGGGGCGGATGCTCAACGCAGGAGCTGCCCCCTGGTGATCAGTGCGCTCCCACAGGGGGAGTGCTGCTCAGCCAGAAGCCAGGCTCACGGCTGGAGAGTGCAGCAGCGGTGGCGGGAACCTCTCCCGCCTTCGCTGTAGGTGGGTGGTAAGGAGTCCTGGACTGCGAGAGGGATGTCTGACTGCTGGCTTAGGCCCGATCCCCAGGGGACACCCCTCTCCCCCAGTGCACACATTTCATGCACCGGGCCTCTCGTATTAAATATGTCCATAGATAGCATATACACTCTAATTTGATTATAACCACTTATATAGGAATAAAAAGGGAGAAACATCTGTATTTAGTTTAAGGAGATACTTTTTCCCAAGAGGTAAATTCCACCATAACTGGGCGCGTCTGCTGTGCCGGCAGCACAGCCTCCGTGCGCAGGAAAGCAGGTGTGCCGTCGCCGCTGGGCGCAGTGCAGGCCTGGGTTGCAGCCATGGCTGTGAGCAGCTGTTACCAGGTAGAGTTTTCTGTGAACCACCCTGTACTTGAGGAGATGATTGCTTGAGGATAAGGAAGTGATTTTTAGTCATTTCATCTCTTTCTAAAAAATGTTAAATTATAAAAATAATACATATTTATTAGTGAATTTAAGAAAATCTGTTATAAAGGAAAAAGGAAGGAGAAATCACCCTAATTAGTTCTGCTACCTGAAGAAAACCATTAACATTCTTATATTACTAGTATTTCCTTTAACTGGGCAGGTTTTTTAAAAAATCTTTACCTGAGGACGTTTTTATTCATTGAGAGAGAGAGAGAGAGAGACCCATCGGTTGCCTTCTGTACACACCCCGACACGGGGTCGAACCGAACCCATATCCTGGGTGTGTGCTGCGCCTGCTCATCAAATTTTTGACCCTTCAGCCCTTCGTGCACAGGACCAAGCTCCAACCAGCGGCCACACCAGCCAGGCCAGCTGGTCAGTGTTCATACCATTGCGAACACACTGCAAACTCAGTGTGTGCCTTGTTTTTTACTTCTTTGTATAATGAACATTTTTGAGTTATTATAAATATCAAACAGCTTAAATTAGGAAAAATACAGCTAAATTTTCAAAAAGTAGTAGAAAAAGACTTGGGTAAATCCTTGCGTTCTATTCCCAATATGGGAGCGGTGATCTGCAGAGACTTTCTACTGAAAATGTGTTTCTGGTAAAAGCAGTAGCAGCATGCGGCTGTCGGGCTGCACGTGCGGCTGGTGGCCCCCGGCGACTTGTCTGTTCATTTTCATAGTTTACATGTCACCTCAGACGTAGAGGGCCTCAGCCAAAGGGAAGACTATAGATTTTTATGTTTTCTTGGCTTAACGTTTCTTTTTGGGTTTTAAGGATCTAATTTCACACTAAATGTTTCCCTCCCCTCTGGCTTTGTGTAGGTTTACCTTTTCACTCCCCAGGTCCTTATACATTTACTTTCATAAATGTCACATTTCTAGAAAAAGATAGAAGCTTGAATTTGTATGCAACTTTTAGAGTGATGAAGGTTAAGTCCCAAACCCCTGTATTGCAATGCATATCCTTTTCCTAGAGTGTAAAATGGATCTAGTTTGGGAACAGAAAGTTTACTTTCTGCATTTCCCAGGTTATTTTACATTGACTCTGAGTAGTTGCTTCTCTTAGGTCTTGATTATTCTATAGCACAGCCTTTTAGTAAACATGTTTAGCCTAAAATAATATAGTATAGCCAACTGTGTGTGTGTGTGTGTGTGTGTGTGTGTGTGTGTGTGTGTGTGTGACCAACATACAAAACTCCTAAAGAGACATTGAATATTTTACAGTGATCTAAACTGCACCATGATAACTGGGAATGCATGTGGAAAATGAACTGTCCTATATAATAAAAAGCTAATATTCTAATTAAACAGACTGCGGAATGACCTTCCGGAATGACCTTCCAGAATGACCAGTGGGCTGGGCTGTGGGGCAGCGAGGCAGTCAGGCTGCGAGGGCCGAGCCCCTTGCACAAATTTCGTGCATCGGGCCTCTAGTATGTTAATAAACACTGACTTTATGCTCAAAGTGTGTATACGTTTTTTGGGACACTCTGAATTTGTCGAAAGCCACAGAACTGTACAGTACAAAGAATGAGCCCTTTTTCAAAACTCTCTCAGCTCTCTGGTTGCCTTGCTTTTCCACACACATTTTAGAGTCAGTGTGTCTACCAGCAGTCTGGCAGGATCTCTACAAGAGTCACGTCCCTTTGGAGAGAACTGACGCCTTCCCCATGCTAACTCTTCCGTCGAGTCTTCCTCTAGGCCTCTGACTGACTTCATCCGTGTTTTGTCACTTTCAGCCCACACGTCTTGTGAGGTTTATGCCTCAGGATTTCAGTGTTTCGGACTATCACAAATGGTATTGTGCTTTTAATGCTGGTTTTCAGTTGTTCATTGCTGCTGTATAGAATAGTCAGCAGGGTTTTATTGTCACACTAGAGGCCTGATGTACGAAATTCGTGCAAGAGTAGGCTTTCCTTCCCCAGCTGCCAGCACCGGCTTCCCTCTGGCACCCAGGACCCGGGCTTCCCTCGCAGCCCCAGCTTCATCCGGAAGGTCGTCCGGAAGGACATCTGGTCTAATTAGCATATTATGCTTTTATTATTATAGATATAAGCAGAAGGAAAAGAAGGCATCAGCATAGTCTTTCTGCTATCTTATCAGTGTGATTGTATATTAGGTCCTCCTGGCATCTTTTGTATTTTCAAAATTGACTTTCCTCCGTGGCATTTTCCATCTGGGAGAATAAACAAGGGAGCTCTGCAGAAGGCCTGCTGGAGAAAGTGCAGTCCCCACCCACAGCCTCACACAGCTGCTAGCCAAGCGGCACAGGCAGCTGGCGAAATAGCAGAGCCCTTTCTCCAGCAGCTGGGCCTCCCCTTCCGGTGCAGGCGTCGGGAGAGGGACATGAGCCCTGAGAACCCACAGGCGGACATCGCCCTCTCCGTTCCGTGTGTTTCTGTGCCACTGAGCGTGGTACCTGACCTCACAACAGGTCTCGAGGGGCCTGGCATCTGTCAGAATTTCTTAGCCCTGAGCCCGCGTGTCCCTCAGCGGTTGGCTGCTGTGGGCTCTGGCGTGCACACCACTCTCTCCTGGGCACCTGCTGTTTCCTGTCCACTCCATGGGATACTGTCCTGCAGTCAGAGGAGCAGGCTTCATTCTCTTTCCTGTCCACTAGCCTGTGGCATCGCTGGGGGAGGTGTGTGTGTAGTTCCCCGTTAGCCGGGTGGGTGAGCCTGTGGCATCGCTGGGGGAGGTGTGTGTGTAGTTCCCCGTTAGCCGGGTTTCTCAGGTTTGCCGGACACCCCGTCGGCAGTGTTTCTACTTACACACTCGTTGGTATTTGAATGATGTATCGAGACTCGGATGTCTGTGCAGGAGGGTTGGAGAGGAGGGGGTGCCCACGTCTGATGGGCTTGCGATGACTCGCAGTGGGTGAGGTTCTGTGGTTGGCGTGTGTGGAAGCGAAGCGTTTCCGTGTCACGTGCTCTCTGCGATGTGTTCTAGCTGCACTGGAGGAGGGCGGCTGTGACTGTCCATGTGAGTGAGAGTTCACGTGCAGAGGGCCTGACTCTCAGTGGGCTCACGTCACCAGCCATGTGGCGCCTTGAGGAGCAGAAGGCGGGAGGTGCAGTGCTGCAGCCACTCGGAAAGCAGCCGGCAGCTTCTCAGGAAGCCGGATGCGTGACCATTGTCTGTCCGAGGGCACCGCGTGCGACATGGGATACGTGTCAGCACCACCCTGGTCATTAGTCATAAAGGACAGAACCGGAGACGACCCGAGCGTCCGTCGGCTGGTGAGTGGATGAAGCAGACGTCTCCGCGTGTGCTAGAGCAGGACCCTGGTCATCAGCAAACAGGAGCGAGCTGCGTGCTCCCACATGATGACCCTCCCATCACAGAACCCCACGCACCATGTGACGTAGATGAAAGCTTTGCAAAAGGCAGGTCTGCCTAGCGACAGCAGGTGAGCGGTGCCCGGGCCGGTGGCAGCGAGACGGACTGCGTGCCCGCGTGCCCCTCACTTGCTGCCCCGAGTGTCCTGTGTGGTGCTCAGCTGCGTGTCCTGTCGCGTCCACGGAATCCCTCGCACCATGGATCCACTCGGTATTTGTCCACTCGAATATCCCTATTTTTAAAAATGGACTAATTATACATGTATGTGACTTTATTTTGTTTCCTCCTATTCTAAAAACACCCACAAATATTTTTCTAAATCTAAGAATAATTTCTAACATAGTTTCTGTGGTCAAAGGGGAAAAAACCACAACTTAATATGCCTGCTAAAAACATTTTCCAATGTATTTGGGCCTATAAATGTGAATTTTTTCTGAGAATAAGGACATAAAACCTACCAAGTTTTAGGCACCAATCAGATGTGGATTCAATTTCTGTACTAGATATCTTACTCCAAGAGAGAAGTGCTCTTTGAAAATTTAAAGCAGTTCAGAAGCATGCGGTGTGTTATGCATAGAGTTCTCGCAGGTGAAGCGAATTCTAGAGGTGGTGGATCTCTGTAAACAGAAGTAATGTGCCCGTGCGCAGGTGAAGCGAATTCTAGAGGTGGTGGATCTCTGTAGCGGGGGTGGTGTGGGAGGCTGAGCCCGGGGAAGGCCTGTGCTTGTGTTGGAGCCTGAATGCAGACGGTGGGAGGTGCGTGGGGTCAGCTAGCACAGTCAGCTCTAGCGGGTTTTTCTAAAATGTAGCATTTACGAGAATATGGCTTTGGGAACCTTGTGAGCACCTCTACCGAGTTCACGCTACGGCAGAGTGGCTTCCCCAGAGAAATGAACGCGGGCGCCGGTGTCCGGGGAGGACACGGGAAATAGGGACGTGCTGCTCCTTCCCACCTGCCTGTGGGCCGTGCTCCGCAGAGAGCAGAGGCGTGGCCTTCGGGCTCCCTGGGCTCATGAGAACTGGGAGGGGTCGTGCGTGAACACCAGCGTGTCAGCCTAGCGGGAGCGGCACTGCGGGGGACCCTCCCTGCTTGGACACTTGGGGCAGACCGCGTGTCGAGGGTTTCTGCTGAACTGTGACTTTAGTGCCAGATGGTACTAGTCCGTGTGCTGCCCTGTGCATCGGTCTGCTGAGCTCGGTGCAGCAGAGGAGAAGGGCTTCTAACGTCCACATCAGCCGGAGCTAGATGTTCCGGAGCTGAGCGGAGGCCGTCCTCAGGGACGCGCTGCGGGAGCAGAGTGTCTGGTGCTGCTGCTGTGCTTGGTCCACGTGCGTCTTTCCTCAGAGACTTGGTTTTCAGCTCAGCTCCTCCCGCAGCCGCTGTGCCCTCGCTGTGGACAGTCCCAGCGCCAGGGGGAGAGCTTCCTCAGACCCTCGGGTGGCCTGGCCGGTGACCAGGCCTGGGTGTGGTGTGACCTAGACCTGGGTGGAAAGCAAAGTCTGTGACAAATGGGTTTGAAAATAGTGCTGAAATGACAAGGGCACGAGAAGGGAGCGCCCCTACACCCATGGGGTGCTGGGCAGGAAGGGAAGAGTCCCTCTGGGTGGAAGTGTGCCAGGAGGCCTGGAAGGGCGTTGCCTGTGGAAGACGCGGGGGCCCTGCCTGCACCTCCTCTCCCGCCTGCACTGCTGCGCCCTCCCGCGTGCTGACAGCCTCTGGGATCACTGTTGCTGTTGATTCGTGCTGATGCTCCACTTTTAATGATGTTTTCGTTTATTCCCTTTGCTAGCCGGATTGCCTTTTGCAATTCTCACTTCAAGGCACACCCCCTTCCAGCGAGGACTGTTCTGTAATGACGTGTCCATCAAGTACCCATACAAGGAAGACACCATCCCTTATGCGTTACTGGGGGGAATACTCATTCCATTCAGTGTCATCGTCGTAAGTTACATCCATTCTTCACATTCTCCCTTTTGGTCCGTGGGCTTGATGTTGATGTTATCTGTGAATGACGACTGCGTAACCCTTGAAGCGATGTGTGTGCTTTCAGCTTTGCCTGAAGCTGTTATTTCCTGTCGGTGGGACCAGAGCAGAGCCACGGGTCACCGGAGGAGCTTGCTGCGCCTCTCAGCCAGTGGCTGCTGGAGCTCTGGCTCTCGTTCAGTAATCCTGCGATAGCTAATGCTAGTATCATGTTCCTACTTTAGACATGGGTGGGATGTTAGTTTATAACTTTCTGAATCTGGGTAGACTGTTCTGTACCTACTTTCTAGTTACTGATTCGGGAAAAGAAAATTTGCTAACTAATGTTAAGCCTTCATTTAACCCACGGTTACTTCAGAGGAGTTTCAGGTCACACCAGGAACAGCGAGGAGCGCCAGCGCTCTGGGGGGTCACAGTGACCGAGGCGGGCGAGCCCGGCCTGCTCTGGGGAGGCCTCAGGCCTACAGAGAGGACTGTGTCCCCGGCCCCGAGAGGAGAGGCGAGGACTTGTGCTTCAGAACTTGTAACTGGAGAAGCAAGACTCACCTTAGTCAAAAGCAGAAAATGTGGTCCCATCCAGGAGATGGGCCGACAAGATCATAGCCTCAGGGTTGTCATTTTGGGAATTAATTAAAAATAAAGACACTTCTTCATTCAGAAATGGAATGTCCTGCTCAGGAATGACCACAGTCCTCAGCTCTGCAGGGGAATCGCTCGCAATGACAGTGCATCATCGACACAAGAAAACCTCTGCTCCAGTGTCCCTGAGACCAGGCCCTGGAGGCAGCGGTGCTGGTTCCTCAGGGCGTTGCCACGGCGGGGCTGCCCGGTCCTGGCGTGGGGGTTACGCAGTGACCTCAGAGACTCCTCCGGAGGGCGAGGGTTAGGAACTAGTGGTCCCTTTAACCGAAGGTCCTCCTGCTGGGTTTTACTCTGATTCTTCCATTGAGGGTGGAGTGAGCGTAGGGTCTTCTGTGAAGTCTGTGTTCCTGAGAGATCACTGTTTACACGGAGAGTGTAGAGGCCTCTTGGCTGCAGATAGGAGTCTACTTTCCCGGGCTTCGCTCGGTAACATGCTCTGCAGGTGCAGCTGCCCAGGTCGCTGCAGAGGACGGACGGCCGCACTGCGGGTCGGGGTGCTGGCCGCCCAGCACCCAGCCCTCCTGTCCCGTCAGTGACACGCAGCTTGGACCGTTTCGCACCCCGTGAGCACGGTGTCTTCACGTGGAAAGTAACAACAGCGAGGAGACCAGGGCCGGTTCTACACCGACCCGCCCGCCGCACATCGCACGGCGCATGACGTGCCGTCTGCACACAGACCTGTCAGCAGGGACAGGCGCTGCTCGAGGCAGAGGTTCACGTGCTCGTGTAAAGTAGCTGCAGTTTATTCATTAGCTCAGCTTCTTGCAGGCCCACGTGGTCGGAAGGTAAACCATCTCCTTAAAAAGCCTTTTAGGCCTAGGACTCAGACTCACCCAGGCCTAGGATTGCAAACAATCCACAAACACGAGGATGGCGGTAGGAGAGCTCAGTGAGGAGGCGTGGCAGGCTGGCTGGCACCCCCCACGGAGGCAGCGAGGGCTGGCACCCTGTGCCCGCTGATGAACGACTGCGACTTCTGAGGGAGACTGAGTAGAATGAGGGGCCGAGGTGTTCGGAGGTACGGAGGCAGGAGTGCAAACAGGCCAGGGGTCCTGGGTACTGTTTTGGGAAGGTGGGCCCGAGCGAAGACGAACGTAGAGACAGCGTAGAGATGGACAGGGTCACGCCGAGCAGGCTCTGATGCTGCCTTAGGTCATCACTAGACTGACCTTCAACAGCGTTCTCTCTGCTCCCCCGTCTCTTTAGTTCTTGGTTTATTCTGTCTCTCTGGTCTGAGTGAATAATGCGTGACCGTCACCCCAGCTCTGAAATTAGGCCACAGATTAGGTCTCGTGAGTGTGGGCGTCCCCAGAGGTTGAGAATGGACATACGTGGCTCAAAGGCAGGAGAAGAGAGTCAACGAAACAAAAAGATGGCTGCCACGTGCCGGTCACGCAGACTAACCTTTGTTTACCTGGAAGAGCCGTTCAGCACCTCCCTCTGGCCCGCTTCTCACTGGAGCCGGACTCCACGATCGGGACTCGGCCGCCGAGTCCCGCCTCCTGTCGCAGTCACACTCCAGCGTGTGCTCCTGCGGGTCAGCCTGCACTGCGCCCGGGCTCCAGGCGCGCCCAGCAGCTCCTCTGTCCCCAGGGCGAGAGCCAGGCCCTTCATCCTTCATCCTGCAGGAGGCTCCGGAAGTCCAGCCTCGTTTCGGGAAAGCGGTTGACTGCTCACGCAGCGACAGCTGGGCCATGAGGTCTCACCCACCCAAATTGGGGTTGACACACTGGTACCTGTTCTGAGTGGCCCAAGACCAACTCCACAACCAAACCAGAGTCTCCTGCCGCTGGTCTGTCAGGTGCTGGGCCCCCAGCAGCCCGGGAGGTGGAGCAGGTGGCTGGGCAGGCCCGGCAGTGCAGCCACCCCCCGGGGGCCTCTCGGGACAGGCGAGGTCTGCACACAAGCACCCCAACCAGGAGCCTCCTGTGGGCTCCACGTGTTTACCCCGAGGCAGCATCTTCAGTTAGTTTATTCAGCGCCCACTGTGAGGTCATGTGTTAGGTCACGTGGTGGCACCGGCTTCCTAGTGAGCTGGACATCCATTCTGCTTTTGTAGGAAGGGCTCACGGCCAGCCTCAGAGTTCCAGCTCAGGAGGGATTTTGGGAGCTGGGGGGCCGGGGAAGGAGGAACGTCGGGACCAGGTTCTGAGCTCCTTCCGAGAGGTGGTGGGGCTCGCCCGCGCACCGGGGGTGGCCAGCACTGTAAACTGTTTGTGCAGGCGAACCATCCTTATGTGGGACGAAGCAGTGAGCCAGCAGGTCTGAGGGAAGCTGTGACTCAGCCGCTCCGCAGGACTCGGCAGCAGGCCGCTCAGGCCTTTACTTTGGGCTCAGGCAGCTAGTGTGGCTTGTTTTATTAGCAAATGTAGTTTTTATAATGTTGCCATTTGGTGTGTGTGTGTTTTTTTTAAATTTCTCAGAGTATTAGTCTGTGAACTTGTCAAGTATTTGTAGACCTTTTTGTGCCTCTGACCTCATTCCATGGCTGCAAGTTGGTCCCCACTGCACGGGGCCTGGGAGGCGTGGCCTGCAGCTCTGCAGGTGGCAGTGGGAGGAGGCCTTGGGAGGTTTTCCTGGAGAAGGGGCGTCAGGGCGCCCGGCCTCCCGCTCCCGCGGCCTCCTCTGCCCTCTGCGCCACTGGCCTCAGGGTTAGGTCCCTGCTTGTATTTTCGATGTTTTACTCCTTAAAATTCTCATCCACCTTTTTTTCTCCCCTTTTAACGTGATGGCTGTTTTGATGTACAGAGTGTCTGGGAAGAACGAAGATGTAGCCTTCCATAAGGGATGCTCCAATGGGGGTCGTGCTCTGTGAACAGACTGTTTTTGTCCACATCACTGTCTGCTTATTCAAACTGTTTATTTCCGTACAAGACAAGAAGCAAGGTTGTAGGGGGACGGACATTCCTCTGGCTTGGCCATTGACCCGACCCCCTTTTTGTGCTCAGCTATCCTAAGTGGACTCCGCATGCGTAAAGAAAGGAGCGTTGTTTTTAAAATAATTTTATTGTGATTTACCACTTTCTTTTCTATTTTTAATTTTGTTTAAAGTGCCCGTTTGCTGCTCTCACATGTTCTTCTGTTTCTTTTTCAGATGGTTATCGGAGAAGCCCTGTGTGTTTACTGTAACCTCTTGCACTCGAATTCCTTCGTTAGGAATAACTATGTGGCCACCATTTACAAGGCCGTGGGCACGTTCCTGTTCGGCGCGGCTGCCAGCCAGTCCCTGACCGACATCGCCAAGTACTCCATCGGCAGGCTGCGGCCGCACTTCCTGGAAGTCTGCGACCCAGATTGGTCAAAGATCAACTGCAGCAGCGACGGTTACATTGAAAACTACGTCTGCCGGGGGAACGCGCAGAAAGTGAAGGAGGGCAGGTGCGTGTCCGTGTGAGGGCCTGCGTGAGTGGGTGCCAGCGGCCGGCACCGAGTTGAGGGCCGGCTCTGTTCCCCTCACTGCGCCCGTCCCCCCATTTCCCGTCCTCGTCGATTAAAGCACTTAGTGCAGCTCTCATCTCCAACGCGTCATGATGTGCAGCAGACCTTGTAGGTCCCTGGTAGCCCAGGATGAGCAGCTGCCTCCCGCCCAGGGAGGAAATGCTTTAGGCTCTGCGGGCCGAACGGTGCGTCTGACACTGTCCAACTCCAGGGCTGTCGCAGGGGAAGCAGCCCTACAGCCTGGGGGAGCCCACGGCTGGACGTGTGCCCATGAGAACACTAACTTGTCTTATAAAAAGCAGTCACTTGTGAATGTTCCAGAGGCGTGTTCCTCGGGGCCGACTGCAGGTGGAGAATAACCCGCAGGCCCTGGGCCGGTTCTGGTGTCAGAGCTGCTGTGGCGAGCCTGGCGGGCTGGCTCCAGGACTCGGCCATCCTCCCCTGTCCTGCCTCCCCCTCCTGGTTCTAAAGGGGAAGAGGGCACCATAGGCCGGGGAGGACGCCTGGGCCTCCAGGAGAGAATGAACATCTCTCCTCTCTTCCAGGCTGTCCTTCTACTCGGGCCACTCCTCCTTCTCCATGTACTGCATGCTGTTCCTGGCGGTGAGTACGTGCCTGCGTGACGCAGGTCAGGGCTCTCTCCCTGCAGCCCCCGCCCTCACCTGGTGCGCGGAGTGCATGTGGCCTCTCCCGTGGGCCACCTCACGCACTCTTGTCAGCTGCCACCTGCCCCCTGCTGTGCCGTGAGCTCCTTAGAGTGGGTGCCCATCTGCCAGCCGTGACGGCTGCTGCCCAGACTGTCCCTCATGCCCAGGTGGACCCCAAGGCTGGCTCTTCTCCACTAGCTCCTGCTCCTGACACGGCTATGCGCCGTCTGGGTGGTTTGATTTGCTTGGAGTTTTTGCTTGGACACCGACTGGTCGGTTTCTCCTACCAGAGACTGGGAATGGACCGGCTTTGCAGCTGCCCCCCTCCCCCTCGCTCCTGTGGCCTTGGTCTGGCTGCCCCTTTTGCAGAGGAGACTGGGGGAGGGGCTGGGTAAAGGTTAGTGGAGGACGTGAGGTGTTTTCCTGTGTGTCTCCGGGAAGCCCACGTCCCTTCCTGTTCGCGGGAGCGGCTCTAGTGGGAGGCTCAGGTGTCCTTTAAATCACGCCTCCTCTCTCAGGTCTAAGCTAGCGCAGCCCTTCGGGTCTGGCAGGGAACGGGGAGCCGCATCCATTCTCGGCTCGTGGTAATCCCTCTGCTTCCCTCTTAAACCCTCACTGCAAACCCCCTGGGCCTGCGCTGCCCAGGCACCGAGGAGTCGTCGGGACTGTCCTGGTCGAACCCTGCTGTGTGACGAGTGACTGGAGGGCCCGCCCGCCCCTGCTGCCCGCACCAAGGGGTCACTGCCCTCTCCCAGTTGGGGGGGGAGGGGACTGTGGAAAGCCGGCAGCACCTAAGCCCACAGCTGAGAGCCCCCCGCCGGGCATGCATCTTCAGAACCAGGTGCTCCCAGCTGCTGAGAACGGAGCACAGTGTGCCCAACAGCTGGGCGCGGGCCTATGTCTGTTCTGAGTAAGCACAGCCACACAGTTTTCTATTGAGTTTTTATGTCCTCACTGGATAGAAATTAGACCAAAAACGTGCTTTTAATGAGCCCAGATTTGCCAAGAGGCGCTCACAGGAAACCCAGATGTCTCCCTCGTCAGGGTCCTGAGGCTGCGTTGTCAGGCAGGCGGCCGGGAGGAGCGCTCAGGGCTCGGTGGGGAAGGTCAGAACGGGAAAGGGGGTGCAGAGAACCCTCTGTGGGGCGAGGGCTGGACCACAGCGGCGCTGACTTGGGCAGTGATTACACTTACCTGTGAGTGAGCAGAGGCAGGGGAGCCCCCGGGTGTCAGCTGCTGAGCATTAAGCAGACTTGCTCTAGACACTCAGCCCAAGACGCGCTGTCAGCAGCGCTGGCCTCCGCGCCTTCGTGTGAGCCTCGGACAGACTGCGGGGCTGAAACCCTAGTCCAAAGGCGCCCTCTGCCCTGGGACACGGGCGAGGCGGCCTGCCTGCGGAGGCAGTAAATCCTGAGAAGTTCCTGGGTAGTAGTTTGTTTTGTTCTGCTTAAAAGGGTGAACTTTTAGGACGCTTGCCTGAAGCCTTATTCCATGTGTGATAAAAATATCGGCTATTTAGTGACTGATATTTAATGTCTACGGGTCATTTGAGACACACCAGCCCTGTAGAGGCGAGGGGACACCTGACGTGAAGTCGTTTCAGCTCCTCGTTGACACACTCTCTCCGTTAGCTCTACCTTCAGGCCAGGATGCGGGCGGACTGGGCGAGGCTCCTGCGGCCCACACTGCAGTTTGGCCTCGTGGCCACGTCCATCTACGTGGGCCTTTCTCGCGTGTCCGACTACAAGCACCACTGGAGCGACGTGCTGACGGGGCTCATCCAGGGGGCGCTGGTCGCAGTGCTGGTGGTGAGTACCAGGCGGCAGGCACGCCCGCGTGGCGATGGCACGTGGTAGTTGAGTGGAGAGACCCCTGTGAGACGGCGGTGGCAGAGCGCGTGCCCGCCGGGGTCCAGGCCAGAGTCCAGGGCTGCCCAGTCACGCCAGGGTGGACACAGATGGACACCGGAGTCCCCGTGTGCTCCTTGTGAAAGGCTCTGACTACAGCCGTGTTCTTGTTGGTAATGAATCGGAAAAAAGCAAATTTACATGAAGAATAACAATTGCCAGCAGAGTGAGGCTCTTCGCCCCAAACATAAAACGCAGCTCCACGGGGTGAACCCCTGGGACAGACATGCCCGGTAGCACGATGGTTGTGCCCTCAGTCCTACCCCATAACGCGTGTCCTGCTCTTCACAGTCAGTTTTGCACACTGCTTGCTGAGACTTTGCCTATGGCTTCTAAACTTATTCTGAGTATAACCTGTTCCCTGTAGGTGGTGTATGTATCAGATTTCTTCAAGGACAGAAATTCTTTTAAGGAAAGAAAGGAGGAGGCTTCTCATACAAACCTGCATGAAACGGCCTCCGGCGAGAATCACTTCCGGAACAATCAGCCCTGAAGGCGCGAGGGCCGAGGGGGAAGGATGCTGCCCAGAGACGAGGGCGGTCCCTGTGTGCACAGCCTGGGAGGGACTCTGCTGCTATTCCCGACGCTCACTTCCCTGTGTGTACATAGTTCCCTAACACGGCGGCTGTCTAATAGCTCCAAGTCCACGAAGAAATGTCAGCCTTTCAACAATGCCTCACCTGTACATTTTTATTAAAAACGCAATGCTTATGTACAATGTCTGCGATGGTGCTTGATTCAAATGACGTGTTCATGTCGGAGGACAACTGTCGTGGGAGGGCGGGCCGAGCGCTGCTCGCGCATGTGGTCATCTGCAACCCGACGGGAGGCGGACAGGCCACACCACGTCCCGTGGCTCCTACAGGTAGAGGCTGGCGGCAAACACAATGTCTCTCTTGATTTTGGTGATGCCTGAGAGAGAGAACACGGCTCAGTTTAGCCTTTGAGGCCATCAAGAATGTTATCCCCCCATTGTAGAGACAGCACACGACCCTGCTGGTCTGAATGAGACCTGGCGAGTTCACAGCCAGCTGAGAGGGGCCACCTGGAAACCACACCCTGGTCTGATGCCGCGACTTTCCCTGTACCCCAGTGTGTGTGTGTATGTGTGTGTGACTCTCCTGTACCCCAGTGTGCGTGTGTATGTGAGTGTGACTCTCCTGTACCCCAGTGTGTGTATGTGTGTGTGACTCTCCTGTACCCCAGTGTACTTGTGTGTGTGCGCACGCATGTGGGAGTGGGGTGGGGGGTGTCTAAAAATATCCCAAAAACCTTATTTGGGGAAGGACTAAACTGTCAAGTTAGATGACCCAAAAGCATGAATTTTCAACCTGAAGACACTACATTTTCAATGACCATGTGAAATTCTTTCCGAGGCAGGACCAAGATAAAGTTTACTTTTACCCAGTTCCCATGATCAGACCTAAACCGGAGTGACTAGGTCTCCTCTCGGGCACACGGCGTCAGGCCATGTCTGCAGGTGTCGTGGACACAGGTGGCAGCAGAGTTCGTGGGGTTCTTCTTTGCTCAGCCCCACATGGGCCAGTGCTCGGACCCTGTGAGCCCACTGACAAGCCTGGCCCCCCTGCCACCCTCTGGCTCTAGCCGTCCTGTCCGGAGCTGGACTCCCTGCTTTCTTCCACCATCTACTCTACAGACGGGCCTGCAAAGCAACAGCCAACGGCCTGGGAGAACCCCCGTCTGCCCAGCACTCGTGACAGCAAAGCCTGCGGTCATCCTGAGGGAGGCGAGGGCAGGCCACACGCTCATCTCTCCCGCCACCGCCCCCTCCCACGCCCACTCGGCTCCAGCACACGGGCCTCTTGCCGGCACTCACGTGCACCAAGCCTGGGTGAAGGGTC
>NW_005366314.1:311646-320692 GCF_000412655.1 Myotis brandtii | reverse complement strand
ACAGGAGCTCCAGGCAGGCCGGGCCACCCCTGCCCTGTCCCTAGTGCGGGCACCGGAGAGGCACATAAACATACATCATCTTAAAAACTTGACCCAGACACTAAAGCTTTACTTAACCGCCACTAGAGGGCGCTCATGGCCACCCAGGGAGACGGGATGGACAGGCGCTGTGGGACAGCAGGCATGAGGGACACTGACCTTCCGCGAACTTGTTCTCCAGCTCAGTGTTCCCGATGGCTTTCGCCGCCTGACACATCTGCCTCAGCAGCTCTTCCAGGCGCCGCATGCAGCGGATGATGCTGCCTGCACAGAAAGGGGACACACTTGTTGGGGGGAGGCAGCCACGGCCGGCCTGGGGAGGAGGCCACGCGGAGGGCGTGGGACGCAGGGCCAGGGCGAGAAGGTGCAGAGAAGGGCCCTCCCATCCTTGCTAAGGGCCGGAGTCCTGGGCCTCCATCAAGTGTGAACACCTGCTCCTGCACAGGCACCTGAACCACAGCACAGCCCGGGGCAGGCGAGAGCAGCTCTGGGCAGAGGCCAGCAAAGGACAGGGCTGTGGGCAGCGGCCGAGCCCGAGGAGGGCGGCCTCCCGAGCACCTGGGCACCATCCCGTCAGGGAGGCACGGATTCTAAGCAGGGTCCGGTCTGCCGTCTGAAAGGTGCAGTTATCATTCCTCTGGTGTCTTCCCTCGGGCTCTCCTCACCCAGAGGACTAGCCGCTCCCACAGGACTCGACCCTGGGACTCGACCTGAGACAAGTGCTTGCGTCAAAGCTGCGCTGGGCAGCCGTCAGCAGGGCGGCCTGGATCCAGCCGAGCACTGAGGAGCCTCAGCTCTGAGGAGGCCGCTGTGACTCACGCTTGAACTGGGGCCCGTGAGCGTCTCCGAGCTTCTGCACGGTGCTGAGGGCTCTCTCCCTTCCAGCGCCTGCACGTGGCCGCAGCACAGAGATGACTCACCCAGCAGAACGGCCTCGGAGCCGAGACCCAGGCAAACACAGAGCCACCTCCCTCACGGCAGCGCAAAGCAGCCAAGGGCCAGCACAGGCAGAGTCCTCCCCTGCAGGACACCCTGGGCCAGAGCAGTGAGACGAGGATGCAGTTCAGGAGACTGGTCACAAGACGACTACAGCACAAGGTCACCTGACAGACAGTGGGCAGCACACCCCCTGGAACAGGAGGGTCACCTGCTTAGACCTGGTTTGGAGGAGTGAGCGGAGGCGCCAGGACCAAGAGGAAAAGGACAAGGCAGTGGTTTTGGGGGACGCGGGTTGTGACACGGTCACTGTGCCGTGGCTGCCTGTGTCACCACTTACACCCTCAATGTGACCCCAAGTTCATCCCATTGCATTCCAGTCGCACATCCTCTTTCCAGCTGACACCGTCCTGGTGGACGAGGTACCACAATCTACGCTTTCACCCCACGGACATGTGGGCGACGTGCTTGAAAGCAGCTGTTCTGGAACAAACCACCCTTCTCACCGAGGACGGAAAGGCACAGGCCTCCCCAGCAGCATCTCGCCTCCAGCTTTCCGGCATCCCGAGTGCCGCACAGGGCCCGCCCTGGCTCCTACCCACCGGATTCTAACGGTCTGCCCTGAGGTCAGCATCACGAATGTGCGTTCCTGGACGGTGACCGCAGGCGCGGGCGTGGGCCGACCCTTTCTGCAGGAGGCTCTGCTGTTCACACTGGGGCTCAGTAATTCATCAAATGAGTGCATGCCAGGTCTCATTCCTAAGTCATTTAGTACCAACTGTGCCCAATTTAAACACAGAGATGATACATATTAATAAAAGTCACTTATTTTTAGCAAAGTATTTCTAAAAACAAGTCCAGTGGAAAGTCCCTCATGACTCAGGGGCACCCCGGCCTCAGGGACACCACGCCAGATGAAAGGCATCTGAGAAGAGAGTGGTGGGCGGGTGTGGAACACATGGGGCGGGAGGGCAGCAGTTTCAAGTAATGATCCCGATGGCACTGCCAGTGCAGAGCGAGTCCTTCGTGCTCGGTGGGTGCAACAGTGGCTTTTACAGACAGAAATGGACAGTGACAGGCGCTGCCTCGGCTGCAATGGAGCCACTCCATGGGTCAGCCGGCAAAACACAGGCTTTAGCCTCTACACTTTCTAAAGTGCTGTTCACATCGAGTTCGATGGAAATAAGAAACAACTACATCCTATCAATTTTTTCAGGGTGATAACAAGAAGAAATCATTATTTACATGAAGTCTTCAAAATTCCTCAAATGAACCCCAGTACACAGACATCCCTCACACACATGGTTAATCATTACGATGTTTAACTAATGCCTAAAAAATACTACTTCTTGAAATGATCAAAACCTTTTCTTTTCACATAAAAAGAAAATTAAGAATCTAATTAGAAACAAATAAATATGGTTTGAGCACAGCACATTAAAAAGTTCCAAGGCGCGCTGTGCTATGGCGAGTGCTCAGATTACTGTGTTTTTCCAACTATATAAAGATGTGCAATCACAAGACAAGGAGCGAAGGGCTATTCTGCAATGGGAGAACGAACAGCAACCTGGTAAGGGGTGGGCAGTGTGTTCAAAAAAGGAAATACTATCCTAAGTAAATCAAGGTCTTCAGCTTTTTGTTCCTGTTTAATTAGCCATTTTGTTTTTAAGAGTTAATATATAGTCTACTCCAATTTTAGAAAAATGAGTTGATAGGGTGGTACCCAGACCAGAAAAACAAGAACACTGTACTGACATTAGACCAAACTTCAAACTTAGATTCTCAAGCAAACGGTGATGGGGAATGGCTCCAGGAAGGGCAAGGGCGGGAGGCAGCGGGAGGCTGCGTGCTGGGGAAAGGCCAACTCACAGGGCTACTCTGTCCTCAGCCTCAGCAGGCCCAGGCGTGTCTTCCCGACTGTGAGAACGTTTCCATTTACATACAAAGAACAGACACATTTTACAGCCCTGTGAACCCAGAATTTTTCTTAAACAAAGCCTCCTCTCCTTTATGAGCCACGATTGTTAAGTCACTGTGTCTGACTTCTTGGAGGAGCACATCCTATATAATAAAAGGCTAATATGCAAATCGACTGAACGGCAGAAGGACCCATCACTATGAGGCGCACTGACCATCGGGGCAGACACTCAACGCAGGAGCTGCCCCCTGGTGGTCAGGGCTCAGCCAGAAGCCAGGCTCAAGGCTGGTGAGAGCGCAGTGGCGGTGGCGGAGCCTCTCCCACCTCCGCGACAGTGCTAAGGAGCAGCAAGCCGAGGGGTTAAGGAGCAGCGCGTAGGCAACAGTAAGGAGCGAGGGCTCCCGGACTGCGAGAGGGCACCGGCCAGGCTGAGGGGCTGAGTGCAGGAATGAGACTTACCAGGATCGCCTGCTCATCACAAGCGCATGCAGGGACTTTGGCAGAGATTACACAGGACAAGTTTCCTAAGCACCTAAACGAGCGGACTATGCCTATTACACAACAGGGTGTGTGGGGAATACTTTCTTCCTACATAGGCAGAAGATTCCACTTTATCACCAAAAATTAATGTTTCATTAAGACAATGTCACCCCGGCATGTTGCTAGTCACGCAGGTGAGACCTCCTCAGAGGGGGAATGAACAAGGAGGCTGGAGAGTAGCCCAGAAGCATTACGCTCCCAGGACAAGGAGGTTCTGACCGGCATCAAATACATCTTGGTCTCAGTTGTATTTCAGCTCCAGGCGCAGAAAAGCAGCCAAACCAGACAAGTGCCGCCCAGCTGACCTCAGGACCAGCCGCACTGACTGATGAGCCCCTGGCAGCGGCCAATCAGCAGAGCCCAGCATCCTGAGAGGACACCCCTGGGGAGCTGGTGCAGCTTCTATGAGGCCCTGCCCTGGGACCGCCCCTAAGCTCCCGTCCTCACAGGCCCTGAGGACAGAGGCCCCAGGCACTCTGCCCCCCCCACCCCGCCCTGTTCCGCCAGAGCTTGCCTCTACCCTTCTCTCTCCTGAGGCCCAAGGCCCCTTCTGTTGCCTTTGTCACCTGTTTCCTGAGCCCATTCCTTCTCCGTTCACTTCTACTTCTGACTTCCTAAGTAAACTTCCTCTTATTAAAAACAAACAAGGCCACCCTGAGTCCGAATGTACCCTCCATCAGAGAGCAGTGTCTGCATAAACACTGACCCATACCTTCAAAGACATCTGTCATTTTGCAGATGTGGGCAAATGTTGCCCCCGTGGCCCAGGTGTGCACTACATCCATTAAGTGAGGTTTGAAGGAGCTCAGGTATGTTTCCTCATCAATTTCCAATTTGGCTTCTGCTGAAACTTTTGCAATTCGTTTAGCACATTCCTTTGAAGATAAAAGATACACTTAAAATGTACTTGTGACCTCCCACATCACCTCTTCATCTCCAACGCCAGCATTCCACCAGGTCCCCTCTTCTTACCCAGCATGTGCCTACACGTTGGATATGCTGGGCTAAGCAGCCACGGTGCCTTTTCCATTGTTAAGTGAACAGACAGCAACGTTTCCCCATTACGTTGAAGTAATATGTCAAGATCATGGTTTTCACACAAAAAACAGCAACTGCTGGAGCATTTGAGATTTTGCTCCCCAATATACCGGCACATCATCAGTTTACTCAAGTAAATTCTTATAAAAATTAAAAAACAACCCAGAAACTATTCATGAAAATTATACAAGAGTAGCACTTAACCAATCTCTAATTGTTTCATTAACAAAACAAAAACAGTAATAAAACAGATTTAGAGAAACACATCATATGGCAAAATAATGCTTTTCCCCCCAATAAAGCTTCAAAAAATGTAAATCTGAAGGTTTTCCTTGCCCATAATGAGAGCTTTAGATTCGCCCTTTTATCCTCGGTAATCAGAAGGTGGAAAGCACCTGCCACTACAGAAACGCCTGGGCTCTGGCAGGAGCAGTGAGGGCTGCTGCCTGCCCCACCAGGGGCCCTTTTCCCTGACGCACTTGTCATTCCTCCCTTGCAACGTCTCACAGTTCGTCCTTCCCTATCTTCTGTAAGACACTGAAAGGTGGACAAAAATCAATTCTTCCCAAGAAAACAGTAACGGACACAAATTCATTACTCTAAGTTACTGTGACTTTGAGAAGCCAGAGATAAATAATTTCTTAGGATAAAACAGACTTTAAAACTTTGTTGTAAACTAGAATAGAAAAGTAAACTAAAACATAAAGCTAACTAAACCCTAGTCCATCAAGATGGCGTTCTTAGCCTCGAGGAAAACGAGACAGACATGGACCTGCTGCTGTAGCATCTGCAGGGTGACCGTTAATCTGCACTCACAGCCACCTGTGCAATTTATTAACTTTTGAAAAAGACTGTTTAATGATAAAGTAAAAACCACAAGTGGCGTGCTATGCCACAAGTAGCATTAAGTGATGAGACTAACAGCACGTGACATCTTCACCCCAGAAGGACGCTGTCTCTGTTGAATGACATGCTGCTGCCGTCAGAGCAGCTGTTTACAACCTACTACTCGTAAACGGCGGTTCAGAGTCCTACCTGCATCTGGCGAAGGGGCCCCGCCAACTGCTCGGTGAGCTTGGGCATCTCACTGGACTGGGAAAGAAAAGGAGGGTCAGCTGTGAGAACCTACAGCCAATCAAACAACGCTCTGACGCCGTCACGTCCCTGCGGGCGTGTATTTCCTAATCAACTCAGGTTATGAAAGCAAAAATGCCCCCTCACCCTCACCCCCGACATTCTCTCCTGCAGAGGAAATGCCGCTGCGGAAGGCGCAGAGCGCTAACGAGCCACTGCTGTGCCCGGGATGGAGCCGAGGACGAGCAGATACTGCGAACACACGCAGTTCAGTTACATCCAAATTAGCTGAGCTGTTTTATCGTAGTTTGATTTTGAAACAGCTTTGGCTTCCAGGCAACTCCTTATCTGTGGAAACTGAAAATCTGGGACAAAGAACGTTAAAAGCATGCCCTCAATTTCCATGTTGCCACACTATTTCCAGCTCTCTAACCAAGTACAAGACAGTTAAGGTTTTATTCTGAGTTTGTGTTCTTAATGTTGCCTTCCCACTAGTGACAAGTTTGCCAACTTCTCAACTGGAAAAACAGGCGTTTCGGGCCTATTACTAACTACCCACACGCACTCGGACAAGCTGCTCAATTCGGTGTTGGTCTCTCACCCCAAGAGAAAAAGGCCAGGCCCCGAAGACCTACAGGCTTGTGATTAGAATATAGACATGATCTGTGAACAGATTTTGACAGATAGACTTATTATGCAAAACCAAAATTATTATAAGAATGGCATGAATGCACATGTGAGACAGGACTTAAATTATAGGTAAATTTTTAACAAAATAACTGTAGGTTAGTTACAATAGATATGTCTTTATTTTAGGCACCAGTATTCACAAGGCCTTGGTTTTCATGTGCATCGTGTGTGTGTGTGTGTGTGTGTGTGTCTAATAAATCATGACCCAGGTTCCATGTCACACCTGTTAAAATAAAACACCATGATGCGTGAACTCAAGTTCTCCTTTAATAGGAGAATGCAGGACTGCTCAACATCTTTGAAATTATGTCCACTCAAGGTCAGCAGGTCCCAAAGGTGTCCTCCCTCGGGTCCTGTAAGTGGAAGGCATGGGTCCTCACTAAGTAACTAAGTGAGGTTTCCCCAACGCTCTCCACCAGGTGTGTGCAGTATGCCCCCTCATCTCTCCTTTAACCCGCAATTCCAAGTTCACCCTGATCCGTGAGGCCTTTTCTAATCCCCTTACTTAAAACAGCAACCCCACCCCCAAGATCTCTCTCTGCCTCCAAGACCCTCATCCCCACGGACACAGCCCGCAGTCCCCAGCTCCGTGTCTGTGGCCTTCACCCTCTAGCATCTAAGTGCCAGGAAGGGAAGCATTTTACTCCATCTCTAGAGCCTAGAGTTGTGCATCGCACACAGTGGGTGCTTAGTAAGTAGTTGTTGCAGAGACTGTACGCTTTCTTCAAATGGTTTGAAAATGGTCTAATGGTATGAAAAATGTGGGGCATGGTGTGAAAAACACACTTTTAAACAGAAGTCAGTGTACCAAGCAGACCACTGAGTATCTTACTGTCTTCACCTCTCTTTCCAGCTGGAAAGCACTGGGCCTGTGGTGCAATTTTTCGTCCTGATGTTGAATGGCACCAGCACAAGAACCGAGGGCCCTGCCCCCGTGTGGCTCACAGAACAAGCTCCGCAGGGGAGCGGCTGGCTGAGCCCAGCTCCTCTGAGGAGGGGACACACGCCTCTCGGAAGCCAGGACGTGCGGGGCCAGAGAGGTGCCCCTTCCCCACACCCTGCACTGCAGCCTCCATCTGCTCCGAGAAAACCGGCAACGCTCCTCACAACCAACCACCTTAGAAACCGTGAGAAAGCTGAGCCCAGGAGCAACGAGACAGTGTTTCCCAGGAAGTGCCTCCTCCTGTGACCTCACTTCCAGGTGCCCAGCGAGGGCCGGGAGCAGGACCTGTGCTCTGGGCGCTGCCTCCTCATCTCGTCCCGACTCTGACCTCCTCATGAGTGAGGAGCCACACAGCCCATGGCAGACGGAAAAGCAGCGTGTCTGACACAACCCGCTCACAGTGACACTGAGTGTGGGCGAAGGGCCTCTAAAGCAGGCAGCAGCATTAAAGTTATGTTCAGAAGGCAAGTCTGGGTCTGTCCATTTCACCACCACAAAGTTTAAATCTGAAACGTGAGACATGTACGTGACCTTTTTAAATAGAACAGGTCACACTGGTTTTGGGGTGAAGTGCAGGTGGTCCCGTGGACAACTAGGTGCGGACCCAGCGGTGAGGCGTGGGCCAGCCCTGCACCCGGACCAGGCGACTCCGTCCGCAGGAGCAGGAGGGGGAGTGGCTTCCCAGCGGCCCCCGCACTGGGAGGAGGGACAGTAACCCAAGATGGCCCTTTCATTTTTACTAGTTTTGCCAAATTTTACTTCCACTCATCTTTTTCTTTCCAGGGCTGTCTTCTAGGCCAGACCTTCAACAAGGCATCAGGTAATGGAACAAATTTAAAACTTGGTATCTGATTAACGATCTTCCAAAAATAAAATCCCAGTTCACTCTCCTTTCTGATAAAATGCATCTAATTCTTACTATACTTGGGTTAAAGTTGTACTGATTTCTATCTCGCATTACCCATCACATGGAAATGGGGAGGAATTCTTTTGTAACTGAACTGCCTGTAACAGCACTGCAGCCAAGTGACCGGTGGGGATGAGGGGGAAGCTGTGCCGGGAGGAACTCACGTTCTCTTGGAACACGAAGCAGCTCAGCAGGGCGGTGGCCTGCTCCGCGGACAGGTCGTTGAACAGGCCGTTGAACATCATCTCGGTGAGCAGGAGCTCGTCGGCACTGCGCCCGCGGGAGAGAAAAGCGCCAGCATCAGGACGGGCACGCGCGCGCACACACACACACACACACACCCTTAAATGGAACCTTTAACAACATGTGCTATTTGACCAAAGGAGTAATCAATGAGGAGTGACCAAGATTTACGTAAGGACCTGGCAGGTCATTATATTACCAATATACAAATAATAGAGTGGGCGTTTCGGACAAAGACCCCGTTCTAGCAAATACCAAGCTGCACATATTCCCTGAGTTAAAGAACCGTCACTTAACTCTCAGTAACCAGGAAGAGGTCATCACCAGCCGATTATTATCTGGGTCCAACCATCTTTTTAATTGTTTCTATCTCTCCTTTCCTCTCTAAAGTCAATAAAATTATCTATCTATCTACACTAATAAAAGAGAAACATGCAAATTGGTGTCACTCTGCTACACCCACCAACCAATCAGGATGAGTATGCAAATTAACCCAACAAAGATGGCAATTAACTTGCATATGCAGCAGAGCAAAGACTGAAGACAGCATAGAAGGAAGCCAAGCACTGCAAAAGTAGCAAAGCAGCGGAGGAAGGAGCCGAGGCAGCGGAGACAGGAGGGAGTAGGCAGTGGAGAAGGGAGCAAAGCCCTCGGTGGGCTTTGCTCCCTTCTCTGCTTCGCTCCAGCCGCAGGAAGCCCTATTCTTGCAGGAATCTTC
>NW_005366314.1:298486-310812 GCF_000412655.1 Myotis brandtii | reverse complement strand
CCTCTGGTGGTCAGGGCGCTCTCACATGGGAGGAGCTCTGCTCAGCCACAAGCCAGGCTGATGGCTGCCAGTACAGCGGTGGTGGTGGGAGCCTCTCCTGCCTCCTCAGCAGCGCTAAGGATGTCCGACTGCAGTTTAGGCCTGCTCCCCACTGGCAAGTGGACATCCCCCGAGGGCTGCCGGGCTGCCAGAGGGATGTCTGATTGCCATCTTAGACCCATCCCCCGGGGAGCGGGCCTAAGCCAGCAGGTGGTCATCCCCTGAGGGGTCCCAGACTGCGAGAGGGCACAGGCAGGGCTGAGGGATCCCTCCTCCCCGCCCCCGAGTGCACAAATTTTTGTGCACCGGGCCTCTAGTATAATAATAAAAACATAATATGTAAATCGACCGAACGAAGCCGGGGCTGCATGAATTTCGTGCATCGGTAACCTGAGAGGTCAAGATTACTTTAATGCAGGAGGAGACAAGAAAGGTAATCACGGGACAGTGACCTAAGAGCTTATACAGGTGATTACATTAAAAACGTTGACATTCTCAGATCAGAGAACTTCAGAGCAAGGTTCAGAAGGTCTTGGGGAAAATACACAGAATTAGCAGGACATGAGAGGGAGCACAAGAAAGGCCATGCTAAGCGACAGATGGAGTGAGAGAGGTGACCACAGGCAGGCTAGAGAGCGAAGGGGAAGAACACACCGAATTAGGGAGTTTATTCTAAAAGCAACAGAGAATCCGAAGAGACTGCTACCCAGAGAAGAGGGGCACAGAAGGGTGTGCTCTGGAAAGAATACCGGGAGAGGATGAAGGACGGACTGGGGGGGGGGGGGGGGGGGGGGGGGGGGGGGGCGTTACACAGGAGGGCTCATGCAGACCTGACTCCCGCAGGCGGCTGAGGACAGCCTGGGAGGATGTGAGGAGACGGAGGGGGAAGGAGACGAGGATGCCTCCCAGTTTTTGCTTTTAGTGGCTGGGATTTATTCCGCAAAACAGACCAGAGGGAGAATCAGGGAAAGGAAATGGACTTTAAACTTTCCATTTTAAAATAAGATCAATACCATTCTTCCAAGACCAGTCCACAGCAGCAGACGCCGCAGAGATTAATGTCTACAGGATCAAGTCCTATATAACTCGACAAAGAAATGATTTCGGTGACGTTCATGCTGGCAGGTGAGCTGGTAGCAGTGCTGTGACTAGAGTTACCCTGGGTGAATTATTCACCGATGGTGCCTAGTTTCTTTAACTACCAAGTAGGAAAGCTGAACTGCATCACAGGTTGAAGGGAAAGTAGGAGCCTGTGGGGCGAATATCATTTGAAGAGATGTTTTTTTTATTTGGCTCACATGGTGACTAAAACCCGACTCTGAATCGGTGTGTGAACATTTAAAAATCAAGAGACTGCACCTCAAATGCTGGAGTGAGAGTCTGAGAGGACATTATTCGGGGATGGCCACTGACTGGGTCTGGGCACTTGCGGCCTATGGTGGCCGAGGACTGTCCCTCTCCAGCCTCCACCGGCTCCTGCAGAATCGGAACCAGACCCACAGGAACAACAGGAGCTGTCTCTACTAGCAATGGTTGACACCACAGCCACAGCCGCAGTCCTCTGGCCTCGTCCCTGAGGCCCCAAGAAGTACAGAGAAAGCTGTTTCAAAGGGTCTCGTGTGGACTCACTAAGACGACGGGGCGTGACTGTGGCCACAGCACCATCTACCTCAGGCTAACGGCACTCGCCTGGGAATAGGAAACCAGGCCCAGACACCAGCAGAGAGAATGACGGGACTGCTGTGGTTTCAAGCCATTTACTTTACGGCCATTTGTTCTTTTATTGTTTTGTTTTGTTGCTTTTGTTTGTTGGCGGTGTTTATGATGGCCATTTGTAAGCCGTGGCCTATAACATTATGCTGCAATACCCTCCTGCAGCCCAAGATTTTAACAAAATCTCCTGTACATAAAGAAGAATAACAGTTATTAGACTAAGTTTCAAGGTGGGGAAATGTTCATAATTTTTGTTTTTTTTGTTCATCCTCACCCGAGGATATTTTTTCCACTGATTTTTAGAAAGAGTGGAAGGGAGGGGGAGGATAGAGAGAAACATCGATGTGAGAGACACATTGATTGGTTGCCTCCCACATGTGCCCTGACCAGGCCGGGGACCGAGCCTGCGAATGAGGTACGTGTCCTTGACCGGAGTCAAACCCAGGACCCTTCGGTGTGCCGGTCATTGATCTAACCACTGAGCAACCGGCTGGGGCAAAAGGTCCATCATTTTAAAAAGGATAGCCTTAGCCAATCGACGTGTTTCTCTCACACTGATGTTTCTCTGTCATTCCCTCTCTTCCACGCTCCCTAAAACTAAATGGAAAAGTATCCTCGAGTGAGGATTAACAAAAAATAAAATATGAAAAATAGGTAAATAAAAAATAAAAAGGATACAAAATTGTGCGTGAAATAAGATTTAAATTACGTAAAAATCCCACGTGCATTAGAATAAGTAAAAAGGAAATACTTCAAAACGCCAAAGCTGTTCATGTCAGTTCACGGAATCCAAGAGACTGAAGCGCTTTCCTCCTCTAAACTCCCAATGTCACGGTCCCTGCACTGCCCGTGAAGGTGCTGTCAGACGCCAGCCCTCAGGCAGCTCTTTCCTACCAGATGGACAGCCCGGCGCGCGCCTCACCTGCTGATCTCACAGGCCACTCGTCCCTTCATCTCTATGACGTCGGAGGAAGTGGCAAACCCCAGGCGCCGGAGCACGCGTTTGCGGCACTTGAGTTCATCCATCTGCAGGACTGTTCTTGCTTTCTTGAGTTCTCGCTTTGCAGATTTAATATCTATTGCGATCTAAGGCATCCAGAAGCAGAAAGGAAGCTCAGTCAAGTGGACAAAGTAAAACGGGACTTACTCAGGTCACAAAAACATTCCCCCAGGACGCTCCGCCACACACCTCCCTGTCAGAGCCCTAACAGGAAGAGGGACATAGGAGTTTCTTACGCTGCATTCCTGGACCTTCCACTAGCAGTGGTTCTCAACCTTCCTAATGCTGCGACCCTTTAATGCAGTTCCTCATGTTGTGGTGACCCCCAACCATAAAATTATTTTCGTTGCTACTTCATAACTGTAATGTTGCTACTGTTATGAATCGTCATGTAAATATCTGATATGCAGAATGTATTTTCATTGTTATAAATTGAACATAATTAAAGCATAGTGATTAATCACAAAAACAATATGTGATTATATATGTGTTTTCCGATGGTCTTAGGCAACTCCTGTGAAAGGGTTGTTCAACCCCCAAAGGGGTCGCGACCCACAGGTTGAGAACCGCTGCACTAGAGGAGGACTAGGGAAACTGTGAAATGATGGCAAACACACACATCCACTGACAGCCCGAGCAGAGCAGGAGGCATAGGGTCAACAGCCTCAGGAGGCGGCCTGAGAGGAAGGGAGCAGCTGCGCAGCCACTGGCTGGGGAGGAAGCTCAGGAGGCGGCCGGGTCTGCGTGAATCCCAGGCTCCTTGACACGCTTGCCCCTAAAGCAGCAAGTCCCACAGCTCCAGCCCCTCGTCCTCAGGGAAGCAGGGGGAGCGGAGAGAACAGGGACAGGAAGGTCAGGTGTGTGACTCTCATCGCTTGACTACCTCGATTTCCCCCACGATCCTTGGGGTAAAAGTGTCCCTTCTCTCTGTCCTCAAATTACATCACAAACCTGGAAACGGCTTTAGCAAAGAGAACAGGTCTTTATCCTACAGACAGAGACGAAAGCTTCAAAGCACACGGACTTCGAGGCCGTCCTTGAGAGTGGGCGAGTTTTAAGGTTCAGCTCATCAGTAACTCTTACAAACGCTTCTGCTGGGACAAGAGTGTGATGGAAACCACAGAATCCTGAAGCAGAGGCTCGGTGCTCAGAAAAACACTGACACGAAGACAGGCTAGGGACTGGGAAGGTGGATTTTGTAGTCTTTATATTAAGCTTCAGTTTAGGAGTAGCTATTCTGAAGGCAATGATGGTGGCCAATTTATTCACAACTAAGGATGTGCCCTATTTACAGTTTGCGTTATTATTCTCATAGAATCATACGTGGCAGTAACTAATATTAAATGTAGACCCTACGAAAATGCGTTACAAGCGTTAAGGAGGAAGTGACGTGTACAGGACAAAAGATTCCAGGTGTAGAGAGGTGGACAGTGGAGAGGGATGTGTTCACTTCCAAAAGCTTTTTCTGAGTTCATTACTCAGGATGGCTCTAGTCCAGGGGTGGGCAAACTTTCTGACTCGAGGGCCACAATGGGTTCTTAAACTGGACCGGAGGCCGCAACAAAAGCATGGATGGAGTGTTTGTGTGAACTAATATAAATTCAAAGTAAACATCATTACATAAAAGGGTACGGTCTTTTTTTTTTAGTTTTATTCATTTCAAACGGGCTGGATCCGGCCCGCGGGCCATAGTTTGCCCACGGCTGCTCTAAGATCACCTTTTCTGCTTGGAGATTTCCGCTGATGACCATGAAAAGCTGAACTACTACAGCTTTGTACCACTAGGATGGCTACAATAAACGCAGACAATGACAAGTGCTGGGCAGATGTGAAAATGGGAATTCTCATACACTGCTGATGGGATGCAGTGCAGCCACTTTGGAAAAGTTTGGCAGTTTTCTCAGAAAGTTCACCCTAAGGTTACTGTATGACCCAGCAGTTCGACCCAATGCCACCCAAGAGAGATGAAAACACATATCCGCACAAAAACTTGGACACAAATGTTCACAGCATCGTTCTTCATGGTGGCCCAGGTGGAGAAACCCCCATGCCCATCACCTGATGACTGGATAACGCACTGCGGTCCAACTAGCCATGGAGCCACGCCCGAGCCGGGCAGCACATGTGCCCTGCGGTAAAGCACGGATCCATGTGGCAACACGGGTGAACCTTGCAGACATACGCTAAGTGCAAGAAGGCCAACACATAAGGCCACACTCTGTATGCCTTTCTGAGATGAAACCTCCAGTGCGGGCACATGGTAGAGGCAGAGAGCAGAAGCGTGGCTGCAGGACTGGGGCGGGGGGGCGGAGGCAGTGACTGATAGTTGGTATGAGTTTTTTTGGGGGGGTGATGAAAATATTCCAAAGCTAGACAGTGGTTATGGCTGCAGAGAGCTGTGAATATATTAAAAACCACTGAATTGTGAGCTTTTTAAAGGTGAATATTGCCCTAGCTGGTTTGGTTCAGTGGATAGAGTGTCGGCCTGCAGACTGAAGTGTCCCGGGGGATTCAATTCCAGTCATGGGCACATACCCAGGCTGCAGACTTGATCCCCAGTGTGTGGCATGCAGGAGTCAGCCAATCAATGATTCTCTCTCATCATTGATGTTTCTATCTCTCTCTCCTTCTCCCTTCCTCTCTGAAGTCAATAAAAACCTTTTTTTTTTTAAAAAAAAAAAAGGTGAATATTATGCTATGTGAATTATATCTCATTAAAAATACTGCTGCCCTAGCTGGTTTGGATCAGTGGGTAGAGGGGTAGTCTGCAGACTGAAGGGTCCCAGGTTCAATTCCATTCAAGGGCACATAACTCGGTTGCAGGTTCAATTCCCCAGCCCTGGTCAGGGCTCATGTGGGAGGCAACCAATCCATGGCTCTCTCACATCGATGTTTCTCTCTGTCTCTACCTCTCCCTTCCACTCTCTCTAAAAATCAATGGAAAAATATCCTCTGGTGAGGATTAAAAAAAAACCCAAAAACTGCAAAGAACCCCCTCCCCCCCGATCAAATGCCAAACTATAGTAAGATGATCTTTATCTTGCCTTACTAAGAGTCCATAACTACTTAGAAGATAGTTTCATTATAGCTGATGAAACCCATAGGAGAAGAAAATGAAGAACACATCCTCATTGACTTCGTGAAACACCTAGACTTCTAGGGTACACATCCGTGTCTTCATACCTGTGCTTTCTTTTCACAGAGCGTATACACGGCTTCCAAGTTCGGGTCGTTGTGAAGTGGGTGAGAGTACATGCGGTGCTCGAACGCCTCCACTTTCTGGATGACCTTCTTCAGGCCCTGGTCTTGAATGCCCATGTCATCGATAGGGTCCAATAAGGGAACACCATCCGGAAACCGTTTCTGAACTTCCTGAAACAAACATTTAAAATTAATTTTTATTTATAGACAAATTTAGTTAAATCAGTATTTTCTTTTATGCTTTTCTATGTGGAAACATAAGGCTGCTACATATATACAGCTTGGAATTTCCCAAATCACTTATATGTGAGTGCATCTCCCCACTGCCGTTGCTTCTGAAACTCCTTTTGAGTATTTTCTGATGCAGGGGCACACTGTACTCGACTAGTAGCCTAGCACATAGAGTTCAACGTCTGGATGTGGCACAGCCCAATGGTAAGCCATTCTCTGACATCTGGGTTGTGAAAACATCTTGCCATCATAAACAATCGTGTACTAAACATCTCTTAAGTGTATAAATTGTTTTCTATTTTCTGATTAATTCCTTGGGGTTGATACCTAGGGAGGGCACAACTGAGTCAAAAGATGTAAATTTTAAAAGGGTCCAGATCCCTCTTGCTAATTTTTTTTACATGACTGAACTGTGAACATGATGAGCATGTGAGTTCAGAGAAGGGATGGTTCACAGCAGACTAGCGCCCCCTGGGGGACTTCAGGGTCTAAGACAGACTTCAAAGATGAGATAGGATTTGGCCAGGTAGGAATTAAAATAAACAAACAAACAAACAATAAATAGATCAATGCATACATAGATACAACTTAAAAAGGTCTAGTGAAAGTAGCCTGTTCCTTTATCTTTGTTGTCTCAGATTCTAGTATATAATCTCCCATGAGCAGTAGATGCTAATTTAAATGTTTACTGACTAAATAACAAAGTTCCTTTTTTTTAGTAGAAAATAAAGTTTTCTACAAGTCCTAATTTTTTGTTGAAAATAAAATGATTTCAACCATTTGCTGACCGCACTGAAAATGGCTACGCCCTGGCCCAGCACTGACACTCCTGCCCGCCAGTGGCTCGGGGAGGAGGTGCAGAGAGGACAGGGAGCGGCGTGGCGGCCACCACTGCGACAGATCCACAGCTTTTCGGAAAGGAGGCATTTCGGCTGCCTCGCTACGGAGCCTCAGTCCATGTGCAGGAAACGTGCATTTAATGTATAGAGTCACTGTGTACCTGTATCGACTTGAGAACACTCTGTCTGTTGTCCAGGGGTCGAAGGTCTTTGGGAATGTACAGCCGAACACTGCTGATAGCAGACAGGAGGTGCACCAAGACTGGAACAACCTACCAACAAAAAAGTTACGAAATGTTGCAATTAAAATCACACGTTGTCAGATCCTACCATTTCCTAAGTTTAGTTTACATCCCTAAAAGGAAGCTGCATTTACAATATGTGACAGTATAAGTAGGAAATGATCACTGCAGAAGCTTTCATCTTAGTAGAGACAGTATTTTAAAAGTGAAAACTTTTGGGGTGCAGGAGGGAGGGGGGTAAGAGATCAACCGAAGGACTTGTATGCATGCATATGAGCATAACCAATGGACATAAGACACTGGGGGGTAGGGGAAGCCGGGGTATTGTCAAGGGCGGGGGAAAAAAGGACACATATGTAATACCCTTTGTAATGCTTTAAGCAATAAAATAAATAGATAAATAAATAATAATGAAATTAAAAAAAAAAAAAGTAAAAACTAATTCAAACCTCTAAATAACAGGCCTATAAATGGTACACAAAAGTGACCGCTCAATATATAATCCATACGTATTCATCTGTGCGTCCTCACACCCGGCACTAGGAATCCTCCAAGTACCACACAGCGCACTACAGAGGGAGGAGCCTCCTTAGGGTTAAAGGCCGAGGACGGGCCCGCCAGCGCTGGGTGGGCTGCAAGGAAGGAGAGCAGTACTCCGACAGAGAAAGCACTGTGCTCCACTAGACGTAGCGTCAAGGTCACCTCTCTTTCCCTTCCTGCCAGGCTTTCTCCAGGCAAGAACCCTTCCCTCACCATTTGGCTCCCTTTCAGTTCGGAGGCCTCTCTGAACTGAGGTCCAAATTGGTCTGGGTCTCCTCTGGTTACCTTCACATAATCAGTGACAGACACCTGTCACTGGCTGCTGGTACTAAGTATCTTGTTTTACTGAACAAGTGAGAGTGGTTAGGCGTGGGTTCGAGTCCCGAGTATCCGGGCTTGAATTCAGTCTGCAGCTGGTTGTATGACCGTGAGCAAGTCACCTAACCTGAGCTTCAGTTCCCACATTTTAGAAATTATTACTTGGCCCTTTACAATTACTAAGAAATGTGTGGAGAGGTTTACTTTGTAAATATCCCATTCCTTGTTAAACTTTCAACTCCTTAGTTTTAGTATCCGTGTATTATTCTTATCTGAGTCATTATTATCTGTGGTAGTTGTCTAATGTTGACTTTTTAACATCATCATCTATTTATCTCACATGAACCTGTAGATTCTTGTTTCATTATTTGATTATAATCCTTTACTATCATTTTATTCTCAAACTGTCACATTTTTTAAAGAAGACATCGTGTGGGATGAATGTGCCTTCCAACCACCAGTGTGTAACCTCGTCAGTCCCAGACGGGCTGTCTGGCTGGACGTGAGAAACAATCACCACAGCACCAGGCAGCCAGCACCAGAGGGAGAGGACAGCTCTTCTGCACGGAGCTTGAGGGGTGCACATGACCCACAGCAGGAAAACAGCTCCCTCGCTCTACCTGCAGCTGCATTCAGTATGCACACGGACTTGAGAATCTCCGTGAAACAGAATAAAGATTATTCTGTAAAAACCGGAACCAGAAGGAAGAAAGAAACTGTCCAATTCTAATGCTGCTTGAGTACAGACAGAGAGATCCTAAGACTGAAGTTTTGTAAATAAGAAGTTAAATGCTCAAAAACCAACTGAATAGCTCCCACAGTATTATAAATCTCTACACTCAAAGTGATTTAAAACCGTATCATAACATGTGCATAGCGCAGTTCATTCAACTTTCTAAACCTAATAACCTTTACAGAGTAACTTAGAATTCAGGTTTATCATGGTGCAGCAGTGACCTATATAAATCCAAACAACCACATAGGCAGTTATTGGAAACTTGTTAGAATGCCAATAGTAGAAAGCATTTTTATACTTGGTTAGGCCTTTTTAATCTTTGCAAATTTGCCATTAATCTATTTTAAGATAAGCACATAATAAGATATCAGAAGTAAGTTTTAAGTCAATACATTCTAAATGAATTTCAATTCTTCAAATCAAGACTATTAGCTAGAACACAATTTCTAAATTCTTTATTCAAGAAAGATCTTTTTGAACCAACTGAATTTTAATCAAGTCAAAACAAACTTATTTAAACGAACGTAGTTTTCATTAACTTTTGTATTTTAAAAAAATTGAATTAGTGCCTTGATCTAGTTTTCTCTCCAGAATGTGGAAGGTTAACCAAAGGCTTACAGCAACCCAAGGAGCATGTAGCAAAAACAAGTGGCTGCTTTGGGTCCGAGGGGAGCTTTGTGGTATTGTAATTTACCCCACCTGGTCCCCAGGAGCCTTGGGGACCGGCAGCCGCAATCACAGTGAAAACCGCTGGCAGGCAGGCACGGGAAGGCAGGAGCAGAGCCGGAGTGCTTCCGAGCTCCGCCCCGGAGGACTGGCACTACCTCACCCGTCAGGTGGCTCCAGGAGACTCCACTGACAGGGCTGTCTTATCCGACCTGACTCAGTACCCCCAGAGCCAACAACTTTTTCCCTGAGGCCTTTGTTGAAAATAGTAAGAGTCCACTGTTTAACATCATGGCTTCCCAAGACAATGATTAACAATGAGATCAAGCAATAAGGTAAACAAAAAGCTTAAAATAAAGCTGAGGCGTAAACTGTCCACAGGGGGATGTGAAAGGTCCTGACACATCCCTGGGCACCTAGAAGGCCACATGCACCTGGCCTAGCATTTACCGCTGGCTGCCCTAAGACTGTGCACACAGGAAGTACGGTCAGGCAGCGCTGCCCACTCGCTGGCTGAGGCCTGCAGGTGTGCTGCAATGTGCACGCAGAACCTCTACCAAAGACGGGTGCACCTGGTGGATCCCAGGCCGTAAGGAAGTCTCTAGTTATTAGCTGACCAACTAAGCTAACCAAGCAGAGATGTCAGTGGCCATGCACAACATACAACTAATTCAGAAAAGTCTACCCAACAAACAACAATTGGCAACAAGAATAAACTCAGGGCGGAAGGGAAGAGGGGAATCTATTGCCATTTTTCAAATGTGCAGTTTCAGCAAAAAAATTACAAGACATGTAAAGAAACAACGAAGTATGTCCATGCACCAGGAAAATAGCAGTCAACAGAAACCGTGCCTGAGGAAGGGCAGACATTAGACTTCCTACTTCAAATCAGCTGTTTTAAAAATGCTCAAAATTCATCACACAAAAACACTGATTTTAATGTGTAATAGTACACTTTTGATGCAAACTTCAAAAGTGATAAAACTGTTAGATTGACTCCATCACAACTAGTACAGGGTATCTTGCTTCTTAAGCAGCTGTCATGCCGAGAGAGAGAGAGAGAGAGAGAGAGAGAGAGAGAGAGAGAGAGATGGGTCTGTAAGATCTATAGGAGAGAATGGCAGGAACTCGTAGAGTACACTGTGGTCTGTGATCGTCTATTCCACGTCCCTTACGGATATTTTTACCTAATGCGGAAGGATTCTGGGAATGCTCTGCCTAGAGAAAACGAAGCAGAAACCACTTGTCTGGCCCTCAGTTATTCTGGTCCTCGTTTCCTGACCCCGAGTCTCCTTCGACTGTGATGGAGCGGCTGGGACGAGCGGCAGTGGGAGGTGCACCTGCAGCTGGCAAAGCCACCAGGACAGAGCTGCAGGAACATACTGCCTGCAGTGTCCACCTCTACCAGGAATGTAATCAATGACATGGATAAAGTAAAACTGCATAATTATTTGATGGTAAAAATAATAGTAAGACTTCTTTATAGCTAAGATAAGATCCAACTTTTAAGAAAATTTAAATTTTTAAATTCTTTTTATCTTTTACTTTGTCACTATTAACCTTGACATAATTTGATAAAAGAAAAAGAGCTTAAATCTCATTACTCATTTTACTGATATTTAGATCGCTTCAGGAAATCTGGTGATTACAATAATTCACAGGGTCTCTGTACCCCGAGATGAAAGCTAAGCACACACCTGCATCTCCCCCTTCTCCTCCGGCTTGGCCGGCTTTGCAGCCTCCGTAGCGGAGTTTTTCAAGCTTTCTCGGCTGCAGCGCAGAAGCACTTCCACCACATACAGCGGGTCGAGCTCCCCGGAGTTGGGCTGGAAGAGCAGAGAAGGTCATTCACTCCCAGACACTGACCCGCACGCGTCCAGGGACGGTGTCCTTGGCACTGATGAGCTCAGAGGAGAAATATAAATTATCATGAAATTAAAATCCGTTGTTGTTGTTAGGAAAATAACCCATGCCATTTTAAGCATGACATTTAAGATTATTCAAAAAATTATTTCCTATGGCAGTATTTATTACATCTTCTCTTAAGATAATCCTTTCTCATCTTTGATCAATTTCGTGAGTCTGAAAAAAAAACATTTCATTAACAATTTATATAAAATTCTATTTTAAGAACAAATAGTTTACCTTAACATTTGACTTTTTGGAGAAATTCACGACTACTCCCCAGCCAAAATCGTCTCCTTCATTCTTTACCTAAAGAGAAAGTAAAGCACATAAGCAAAGACATCTGTGTCCAAAAGGCAATGTTAACCCACACCCACATACAGGCTGACAAAACGGAGTCTTCCTGGTGAAGTGTTGTTGGAGAGATCACTGTTAAACATGGAAAAAGGTATTAACTCAACAGAAAAAAAATCACTGCCTATTCCATAAGTCTCTGGAACACCAATGACAAGAATCTCTCAATCAGCAAACAAATGTCAACAAATGATAACATGGTGTATTTGTTCTGAGAAATCTAAAGTCTTTCATGTTTTATAATTAATGAATTCATCCTACATAAAACTGCCTTTATTTTTTAGACTAGTGGCCCAGTGCATGAAATTCATGCATGGGGTGTGTGTGTGTGTGTGTGTGTGTGTGTGCGTGCCCCTCAGCCCAGCCTGCACCTTCTCCAATCTGGGACCCCTTGGGAGATGTCCGACTAAACCAGCAGCCGGACATCCCTTTCGCAATCCGGGACCACTGGCTCCTAACTGCTCACCTATCTGCCTGCCTGATCACCCCTAACCACTCTGCCTGCCGGCCTGCTCGCCCCCTACTGCCCCCCCGCCAGCCTG
>NW_005366314.1:271055-298469 GCF_000412655.1 Myotis brandtii | reverse complement strand
TGATCATCCCCAACTGCCCTCCCCTCCTGACCTGATCGCCCCTAACTGCCTCTGCCTTGGCCCCACCACCATGGCTTTGTCTGGAAGGTCTCCCGGTCTAATTAGCATATTACCCTTTTATTAGTATAGATTTTATAACTGGAACACTGTCTACCTCAATTTATATCCTCTAAAATAAAATCTGATTAATGACCCTCCCTTAAGCAGAGCCATGTGAAACCAATAAAACCATATTACTATAGATCAACTGCTGTAGCAGAAAGCATTTTATCAATATAAAGAAATAGAATAGCTATTCGAAAATTATCCATTAAAATATCCAAATATTTTTTAAAAATTAACATACCTTTACCAAACGACCTGGTTGTAGAAATGGTAAGCAATATTTTGGTTTGTGAATATATTCTTCAATTTCTTTACCCAGCTTGGCAAGCTGCTGTCTGATCTTGTAATAGATGACCACGCTTTCTTCATTGGGTATCACTATTTTATTATATTGTTCTTCCGAGTTCCGCACCTCTGTAAATAAACACATGTACCATATAGAAACTGCACACCCACAACGTATGCAACCATCCCCACCCTCTAGTTCACCTACTGCAAGAGGAAACCCACCCCATCAAGCACACACCTCATTCCCTTCCTCCCCAGCCCCGGGGCCTTTCTGTCTGCTTTCCGTCTGCATGGGTTCTCCTGTTCTGGACAGTTCATACTTATTAAATCAAACAACATGTAGCCTGATGTCGTTCATGTTGGGGCCTGTCCTAGTGCTTCCTTTCTTGGCTGAGTAACATTCCAGTACATGGGGGTACCATTTTATTTATCCTCTTACCAGTTGATGAACATTTAGATTATTTCCACCTTTTGGCTGTAAACAGTGCTGCTATAAACATTTATGCAGACAAACATGCGTTTGTTGGAACATACTTCCAATTCTTTAGGTTATGTACCAGGAGTGAAATTGTTGGGTCTTATGGTAATTCTACCATTAAATTTGCTGTGGAAGTGCTAAACTATTTCCCACACAACCCCACCATTTTGTTAACTACCTTCTTAAAAACAACAATCCTAAGGAGTGTGAGGTGGTATCTGTGTGGTTACCATGTGCATTTCCCTAATAACTCATGATGTAGAGCATCTTTTCACATGTTTGTGGGAAACTACTTATCTTCTTTAGAGAAATGTCCATCCAAACCCTTTGCCCATTTAAATTACACTTTTGTTGTTGAGTTTTAAGAATTCTTTATATATTCCTGATACTCGATCCGTATGTGATTTGGAAATATTTCCTCCCAGTCTGTGGGTTTTCTTTTCACTTTATTGTTGGTGTCTACTGAAGCGTAAGTTTTTAATTTTGATTAAATAAAATTTATTTTCTTTTGCTGATTGTCTTTTTGGTGTATTCTCTAGAAAACAACTGCTAAATCCAAGGTTATGAAGATTTATGCCTATGCTTTCTTCTAAGAGTCTTATAGTTTCAGCTCTTATATTTAGGACTGTCATCAATTTCAGTTAATTTTTATGTATGGTGTGAGGTAAGGATCCAACTTCATTCTTTTGCACTTGGCTGTCCTGTTGTCCATGCAGCGTTTGTGAAAAATCAACTGCCCACAGATGCATGGATTTCTGCTTAAACACTGTCCCCACCCTCCACTCCAAATCACGCTGTGCTAATGAGTCAGAAGCCTGAGAGACTGTAAGTCACCTGTGGTTTGTATCTAGGACTCTGACTACAGCTATAGCCCACTCCCAATCAAAGAGCAGAGGGACGCAGCATGAGCAGCTGCTTTCCCCACAGTGCACACCCCACCCCAGCACAGCCTCAGCCTCAGCCTCAGCCTCAGCCTCAGCATCAGCATCAGGAGACAGCAGGGGAGACACAGCCATAAACTGCTCAGACTGTGCAATCAAGTTCCTCCTTCTGAGGAAGGCAGGACGCAGTGGTTCCAAAGATGCATTCCTATCAGATTATACGTAAAACATTTAACAGACTTGTGTGATGGCAAAATGGACTGCTACTCCAGTACTGAGTAAATTTTGGAACAGTTCAAGTTTAAATGGCTTTACTGATCTATGGCAATATTATCAATAATTAAACAGGTAGTTCCTGAGCAATTAATGTAAATTATCTCATTGAATTCTCATGAATTGGATGAACTAGATAGTATCTCAATTGCATAAAAGAGCAAACTAAGGTTCAAGTAGTCCCATATGTAACTCCACAGCCCTTGCCATTGTATTAACTAAGGCATTATCTATGAATGAAACCAAACAAAAAAATTAAGAGTAAGTCTGCATTTTCTTTTCAGTAAATAGACAATACAATCCTGGAAGTTCTACTCTTATGGCTCACTAAGAAATCTATTGTGGACTTAGTAAATGAAAACATCTCATGTATGCCAGCCTTCCCAGTTTCTTATTAAAACAAACAAAAACAAAAAACCACCACTGTATCTATCTATCTATCTATCTATATGTGTGTGTATGTGTGTGTGTGTGTGTGTATATATATATATTATATATATATATACATATATACATATATATATATAAAAAAAGAAGTAATATGCAAATGAGGTTGGGACTCTGTAAGGGTCACAATCAGCTCAGGAGGAGGGGCCAGGCACGGCCCCAAGCCTGAGGAAACAACACGCAGGCACAGCCTCCAGCCTGAGATCAACACAGAGGGGCACCTGCTCTGAACCTCTGCGGTGCGGCTGGGGGAGGGCCCCAGTGGACATACACACACTCACACACAGGGCGCCTGCTCCAAGCCTCTGCAGCGTGGCTGGGGGCAGGTCCCCAGTGGGGACGGACACACACACACACACACACACGGGGCGCCTGCTCCCAGCCTCTGCGGCCAGACTGCGGCTTAGGCCTGTTCCCCACAGGGAGCTGTCCTAAGCCGTCAGGACATCCCCTGAGGACTCCTGGACTGTAGAGGGTGCAGGCCAGGCTGAGGGACCCCCCCCCCCGCCCCCAGTGCACAAATTTTGATTGTAAAATAAAGGTGAATTACAACAGTCTATATCCTGGATGTGCTATGTTTAAGGTTCCAGCAGCATCAACGGCAAAAAGGAGCTACACCTTCCTGGTAACGAGGAGCCATCTGCACCAAACTGCTCTGCAGTGAAGCAGCAGCACAGAGCTCCCCTGCCCCATCTCCTGCTCCCTGCTCACTCCAGGCAGCCTGAAAACTGCACTGAAGGTGCTGCAATTCCCTCATCAATTCCCTCTCCTGTCTCATCACCTAAACTCCTACTTCCTCCACTAAAAAGCCCGTTATACTTTGGATACTTAGTCTTTTGTTTATTGGTTTCAAAGTGTTAGAATAACAAGACTTGCTCCTTTAAAAGAAGAGGGAAATGCAGGGATAATTCAACTGAGAAGAGTCCAGGCACAGGAGCAACACTAGTCAGAGCCACACTGGAAACAGGGGCTCCCTTCCCATGGGGCCTGGGGAGACAGACAGCAGATGGAGAAGTGGTGGCAACGTTTAAGTTCACAGAACGGGTAGCAGACTCTTGGTCAAGTCATGACCAACAATCTGAGCCCAGCTAGAAGTTATGCTAGGTCGTAATCATTTCCTCTTTCCTTAATTTCCAAGGCCTTCATTAAGACCTGCATTTGAATCAGCCACAGAGAAGTGTCCTGACAGGGTTTTCTTCCTTCCCTGTGAAACGTCTGGTCGGCGATGAGGACTGGCTGCAGTTGTGACCTTTCTGCATGACAGGACCCAGACCTGGCTCACAGAAAGCCCCAGGGCCAAGCAGCACCCAGGCGGAGCCCAGCCACGGGGCCGTGAGCGGTTGTACTTACTCTCCACCACCCCGGGAATGGCTCTGTAATGCTGAAACTGGTAGAAGGACTTCTCCAGCATGTACTCGGGATTGATTTCTTCCACACGCAGCAGGTTCAGAACCATGTTGTAGGTTAAATGGAAAGCACTATTCAGGGGGTCGGCTGAGCCCTGAGAGGAGTGAACATGTCACTATTTTAGGTTATTCAAATAAACTCACATCAATAGTTTTCACCTGGTAGGTTGCTTCATCATTTAACTCTATGTGAAGGAGCGCTACAGAAGTGTATTACGTTTTCCTGGAAAGCGTTTCAGCCCAGCAAGATGAGCAAGCTCTAGAGCCCTGCTGTATAACACAGCACCTGTAGTCAACAACGTGTTGTGAAGAGGGTTAATCTCATGTTGTGTTCCTTCCATGATAAAATTTAAAAATAAAATAAAAATCTTAATGAGCCCTGACCAGGTGGCTCAATTGGTTGGAGCATCGTCCCACACACAAAAAGGTTGCAGGTTCGATTCCCAGACAGGGCACATACCTAGGTTGCAGGCTCAATCCCCAGTCAAGGTGCATACAGGAGGCAACCAATCAATGTTTCTCTCACATCAGTGTTTCTTTCTCAAAAAAAAATCAATAAAAACATATTCTCAGGTGAGGATTAAAAAAGCAATAAAATCTAATATACTGACCTATGTATGTCTTAACCTATTTTGAAGCTTTATTTTTTTGTTTTAAAATTTTAGTTTTAAATTACAGTTTACATTCAATATTATTTTATACTAGAGGCCTGGTGCACAAAATTCGTGCAGGGGTAGAGTCCCTAGGCTTGACAGGTGATCAGGGCCTTCCTTCCCCCGGCTGGGGCCTTCCTTCATTCCACACCGCCCCCTGGTGATCGGCGCACGTCACAGCGAGTGGTCGAACTCCCGAGGGGACAATTTGCATATTAGCCTTTTATCATATAGTTTCAGGTGTACAGCATAGTGGTTAGACAATCACATTACTTTAGGTAAGAAGTGGTCCCCCTGAAATTTCAAGTACCCACCTGGCCCCATTCCCAGTTATCACAATATTACTGACTATATTCTCCACGCTGTCCTTCCCATCCCTGTGACCATTCTATAGCTACCAATCTGCACTTTCCAACCCCTTCGTTTGTTTCACCTTTAGTTTAAATAGCTCATGAGCTGGCAGTTAATTTTATATTTTTAATTAATGGCAAGTTTCCTATCTTATCAATAGTTTGCTCTAGGGATTTAAGAATGTGGAGGAGGACAAGCAAAGCAACCAGGTTGAACTTCCTTGAGAAGCTCTTCAAAACAAAACATCTTAAACAATCTGAAACACAAACACTACACAAGCAAAATGAACAGGATCATCTGAAATAAAGCTTAAAATTTTAAAATTAGTTTTGGGGTATTTATAATCTATCAACAGGCTGAAACAGGATGGTAGATTGTAGAATTAATTTATTCAGCTACCTGGGCTTGCAAAGGTAGAGGCAGGTAACTGCCCAAACCCTGACATCATGGGCCTCACTTCCTGTTCGGGTAGGGAGAGCAACTCCTGCAATGGAGGGAGATGTCAAGGTCACCTTAAATTTGAAAGAAAAGTGAGTGCTTTCACCCTCACTGAGGATCACACATCCCTCCACGCCATGAGCCGCTCGTCACCGATTAGAACAGACAGTAGGAGACGAAATACCAGCACTTGGAGCACTAACCCTCTGCTCCCTCCCCCAGCCCAGGCAGTTTTGTAAATCAATTCATCGCCTTAGAAAGATATCTGAACTGACAAAACTAATTTCAGAGCTGCTCCTGCAGTATTTTTCTCAAATTCCTGTTGCAAATGCAGAATCTTAACTGTTACCTTAAGCAGCTGCTTCCCAATAGTGGGGCTCATCTTTTCGTCAACCATGAGAATCACGATTCCTCTGTCGTCCATGCCCCTCCTTCCGGCACGACCAGACATCTGAATGTATTCACCCGAAGAAATCTGAACAGACATAAGAAAAGGTCTAAGTTTAGGAGAGAACCTGGTAAAAAACATAGTCTTACTTTTTTTTTTCTTATAAAATACACAAGTACAAGTTACACAGTCCAAAAAACCCCCCAAACCCATGATTAAAAACATGAACTTTTCAGAGAGTGTAAATGAAAACACAAAACTGCAAAACACTTAAGAGTAACATTTAAATTTTAGCTCCAAAATGATCAAATCCATACCTACCGGGAAATATCAGCTAATTCACTGGCATAAAAAAATCTTTAAGTTAGATATTCTGAAAAACAGGAGTCTAAAAAAGCAGACAATGACCAAACTACTAAAACCTAACCCAATCATAAATTTTCTTGATGTACATGAGATTAGTATAAAATTAACCTTAGTTTTAAAGAAGCACAATTATTTCCAATTTTCACAGTGTAAGTCCTTGGAGTTAGGTAGAGTCCATTCATCACCAAGAACAACCTAGTGAGAGGGCTAGGTGCTTCAAATACCTTAAAGTGAGGAAATGAAAATCTGTGTATTTACGATGATTTAAAGCATTCCCGAATCATCTGCCCACTTATCCCTCCCAAACTTTTTCACTGAAAGGTTTTGTTTGTTTGCTTGCTTTTTGGCTAAAGGATAGAAATGTAAAGGATCTGAAGCTTAACCTTGATAAGCTTGTTGTATTAGCTCAGGTACAAGTTCAAGAGTATTTAGAACTAAACAACTCTACGATTGCATGAGCCAAAATCACCTGAAGTAAAACAAAGGTAAAAGTTATTTCAATATCGGAATCAACTTTACTTACCCATCGAAAGTCTTTCCCATCAAATTTTCGGGCATTTGTAAATAAAACTGTCCTAGCCGGCATGTTAATTCCCATGGCAAAAGTCTCCGTCGCAAATAACGCCTAATTAAGTGAATAATTATACAATTATTCATCAAGAGGGAAGAAGTTAAAAATACTTTATTTCATCAACTCAGCAGAATGCTATTCATCTGTTAAAAAGATGAAGAGCTATGCATGTGACAAAATTAAATAACATGGGTAGTACAATCACTTTTGTTTAAAAAATAAAGCATGTGTTATTTGCATGAGTGCTTATGGAAATGTCTAGGACATGAGGGGAATGACGGCCTTTCATTTTACTTTATGCACGATTGTTCTATTTAAACTTTACAACCAACAAGTGCATCCCTCAGCTACACTGTGTTACCCAGTTCAAACAACCAATACGTATCACTTATGCTTTCTTAAAAGAGACTTTAAAATGGCTCAGAGCCTGAACAAGACCCGGGTATAAATAGTGACCAATTCTTCACTTAAAATACCTCTTGTATGTTCTTTAGGACAGCGGTCGCCAACCTTTTGGACCTCACGCACCACCAGTGGTCCACCAACCTCCAGTTGGCAACCGCTGCTTTAGGATGAATAAATTTAAAATATTCTACATAGTGCTGAAATTCTCATGATAAATTTCTAATCTAATTTTTAAACAAAACAATTTGAGTCATATATAGGCTGATGACTACATTTTAAAGTTGTATTCCTTTTGTAACATCGCATTTCTGGGTATAGATACCAACATAATTTTAAACATTAAATCAGACTGCCTGGTTTAAATCAGAATATCATCTGTAAGTCTACCTGCAATTCTCCCATCTTCTCTAGTCTTTTAAATTTGTATTACAGGCCAGAACCGGTTTGGCTCAGTGGATAGAGCGTCAGCCTGCGGACTGAAAGGTCCCAGGTTCGATTCTGGTCAAGGGCATGTACCTGGGTTGCAGCTGATCGAATAAAATATATTTTTAAAAAATAAATAAATAAATTTGTATACAGAAGGGAGTTCACCTACAGAATCAGCTCCAGGTCTGACAATTCAATAGCACCTTTTACAAAATGCCACACTGTACCAATCGTGTTAGCATTTCTTACTAAAAATAAGAAACGGTACAAATGATTTTACCCAAAATTTATGAAGTACATGTACCCCTCCCACGTTTTGAAACTTCACATCTGCCACTTTGCTTTTACAAAAGTCCTACATTAGCAGCTGTTTTGCGAAGCAAAAAAAAAACCCAAAGAGGATTTTTGCTTTTACCAAAAAAGGCAAAAGGCAAAAGCAGTATCTGCGTGTTTGGCAGCAGCCGTTAGAGGCTGGTGCACTGCACGGCGAGGTGCCCTGTAGCTCCGTCCCCAGGAACCGCCTCCACATCAGCCGCAGTTCTGAGCTGCGTCTGGGAGCACCTGCGCTTGACCATGACAGACTGTGCACGGGTCAGCAAGACGTGTCCTAAGGAATCGGAAAAGCCCACAAGCCCGTAAGCGTGCTGCGCTTGGTGTAAAACCGGGTGCAAGGAAGCGTTTTGGTGGCAATGAAATAAAGCGTTTGGTGGCAATGAGTGTACTGAATCTTGGGTCTGGGAACCCACAGTAATTTTCCATATAAATTAATGTAAGTGCTTCTTCAAGTTATGCCCTTTCAGCTGATGAAAGGCTTCCTAGCAGCGCCCTACTTCTGGACAGCAGGGGCCTGTGTAACACTGTATAGAAATCAAGTGCATCCCTCAGCTACACTGTGTCACCCAGTTCAAACAACAAAACAATATAACCAAACTGTTCACACAATAATTCTCGGGCGTAATAAACAAACATGAAATCATACCTTTATCAATCCTTCAGAAAAGAGGATTTCTATCGTTTCTTTCAAAATAGGAAGTAAACCACCGTGGTGGATGCCAATCCCCCGCTTCAAAAGAGGAAGCACATGTTCAACCTGCGATTGGAATATTTATTTAACAATGTGAGGAAGAGGGAAATTAAAAACCCTAAAGCAACCAATTAAGGAAAACGGGTCATCAAGAAAGAATGCTGTTTAAAGAGACATCACATAAGCGTTACAGAATAAAAGCAAAAACTAAACCTGTATCCCCTGACCAAACCCAAAACATAAGCAACTCTATCAGGCTTCCTGTATGAAAACAGCTTATGAAAAAGTCTGAAAGGCATGTTTTAAATAAACTTTATAAATGCTTTGCTGCCTCATTCAAATGTACAGCATCACTTTATCTCCTCAAAAAAAATTAAAGCTTATGAGGAAAAAGTTAGTGTCTGCACAAAATAAACTTAAATACTGGCCAATTCAGACCAAAAAGAATTAAGTAGGGAGCATTATCTCAATCCGTTGAGGTTCTGCTTCCTGGCAATTGTCGACAGTTTGGCTCAAATAAACTCAAAAAATTTAAAAAATTCTTTAAAAAAAAGAATTAAGTAACTATAACATGTTTAGCATAATATATGTACTTCCTCTAAAAGGAAGTGAGGTGCCGAAGAGGTCATTCTCATCAACACTATACCAATGCCATTTAAGGTCCACTATTTAATAAGTGTGCTAGGGTTACAAAATACATAAAGACATGGCTCAACCCTTCTCTACTAACCATTCAGCTGGGAAGAAAAACTACAAAAAAAAAATTATAAGTTAAATATTCTTTTAAATAGCAATACATTGGCCTGGCCAGGTAGCTCAGTTGCTTAGAGCATCATCCCGATATGCCATGGTTGCGGGTTTGATCCCTGGTCAGAGCACATATAAGGATCAACCAATGAATGTATAAATAAGTGGAACAAATTAATGTTTCTGTCTGTCTCTCTAAAAAAATCAATAATATACACCAATATGCTATTGTAGTCTTATAAATCCCATATAAGTGAAAGCAATCATTCGTAAGCAGATGATGACCTCCCAGCTTCTCACACAGTCTTTGAAAGGTTAGGCTGGACAGAGCAGCTCTCAGATTGGATGCACATCAGACTCTCTGGGGAGCTGCCACAGCCTTAGATATCTGAAGACTTATAACTGGCATGTTAGGAACAAGCAGCAGCTCAGACCATGAGCACGTTCAGAAAAGAGAGCCTCAGGCAGCACGTCTTTCCCCTCCCCACCTTTTCAGAAGCTTAAAATAAGTCAAGACACCATTTCAGTGCATGACACAACGTATCCCCTGCAGGGGCAAACGTTACAATACAGCAACACAACTAAGAGCCGAAGAGTGAATCCATGCCACCTACTCAGCCATAACTCACTGCCATCAAACACAAACCTGAGGGAGCTTTTTATCTTCATCCGACAAGCAGTCAATCGCATTACTGAATACTTCTTCCACCATCTTCTTTTCTTCATCTGAGAGAGAACACCCAGAGGCACATAAGTATCTTAATGAGTCAGTGATACCTCACTTCAAACATGCAGAGAGCAAGAGTCTATAAAGAGTAAAAACAGCCCTAACTGGTTTGGCTCAGTGGCTAGAGCATCGGCCTGCGGACTGAAAGGTCCCAGGTTCAATTCCGGTCAAGGGCATGTACCTTGGTTGCATGCACATCCCCAGTAGGGGGTGTGCAGGAGGCAGCTGGTCGATGTTCCTCTCTCATCGATGTTTCTAACTATCCCTCTCCCTTCCTCTGTAAAAAATCAATAAAATATATTAAAAAAAAAAGAGTAAAAACAGTACTTTAGATTGTCAGCAGGGAAAGTAGATTAAAATGACTGTAATTATTTAATAAAGTTCACTACCTTTTCAAAACATACATAACAGACCTAATCTGTGAATAATAGTACTACCATATAAAAACAGTGGCTAACTGTGCTAACTGCTCTGCATGCAGGGTTCAAGTCTAACAGTCACAGGTCTCGGGCTCTCGCTATCCACCACTGAGGAAAGGGGGTTAGAGCGAACCATGGGTGCTGCTCTTAGCTGTTAGAGCAGCAACTCAAAGCCTCTGCACTTACCCACTACACTGCCTGCTTGTGCAGTCTGTTACACAGCAGGTACTCAATAAGTACTGGGTGAACTAATCAATATTAACACTGCAACTCTGAGTAGACTCAGCACTCATAGTTATAAGAAAACATGTCTCAGCAGAGCAATTCAGTCAAACAAAGAAATACAGTAAGTTCTCACGTAAGAGTTGAGAGGTCCTAAGTGAAATGATGTCTGAGGAGACCAATTTTACCACAGGCTAACTGACATAAGCAAGACAAGTTCCTCCAGCATCTCATTGACATTATAACAAAAAGATGTTGAATAAAACGTTACTGGAGGACCTGCTGTATTGGCTTCAAGAGGTTCTCTCTCCTTTGTTACTTTGGCCCATGGATAAGTAAAAACTAGCTTTAATGTGGGTGGGTTTATTTCTGTCTTGGAAACAACACACCTGAAATTCAATGTTGGATGAGTGAAGAACTTCTCACAGTACAGGAGTATGTAAGTAAAGGCTGAACTGAACTACAACTGGGCTGGTTTTCAGCACACCACCGTTTTTGGCGAGGTTGTGCTACTACCTAGCTGTGTGACTTCAAGCGAGTTCCACGCACAGTTAATGTATGAGAAGAACATGAACTCGCTAGAAGTACTCTTACTTTACTCAAGAGTTACTTAGGTCAGGTAGCTTTGGCTGGGAGTTCTAGAAGGATGGAGCACAGGGCCTTCCACAGGAGGAGGCCTGGCGAGGAGAACACCCGCGCAGTCGGACAGAGGCCAGAGGCCGCAGCGCCTGGAGCTGTGCAGGAAGCAGAGGCACAGGCTATGCTCCGCAGCAGGGACCTTGGGATTGCACAGAGCAACGTACTTACACCTCCCATCAAAGAAGACAGAGGAGGAAAGATGTGATCAATCCCCTCCTACCGCCTCTACAAATGTGCTGAGCACCTGCTGCTGGAACTGTAAGGTGAGCTGCAGAGCCTCACCACATACAGCATGCAATGCCTTGGCAGGGATGTGTTTACATTCCTTTCACTAACATTAAAACTACGCTGAAATCACACAGTACCTGTGTTGAAATCTAATTTGGTCATTTGAAGTGCATAGGCTTCACAATCTTTCTTACTGAAACTGAAAATAATTACAGGTTGAAAATTTCTTTCCATAATCATCTTCACAATCTTGAACACATTTGATGGTCCTGCAAAAAGAGTATATAAAACCAAATCCAAAAATTAACTCAAGATGGATCATAGACCCAAACATAAGAGCTAACACTATAAAACTCTTTAAAAACATATAGGAGTAACCTGGCCCATGACTAAGCAGTTGAAAGTCGACCCAGGAACCAAGAGATCAGGGGTTCAATTCCTGGTCAGGGCGCATGCCCGGGTTGCAGGCTTGATCCTCAGTAGGGGACGTACAGGAGGCAGCTGATTAAGGTTTCCCTCTCATCAATGTTTCTGTCTCTCTATCCTTTTCCCTTCCTCTCTCTCAAAATCAATAAAAATGTATTTTAAAAAAACATATAGGAGTGAATCATCATGATTTGGGGTTATGCAAGAAATTCTTGGATACACCAAAAGTACAAGCAACGGAAGAAAATAACAGATAAGTGGATTTCATCAAAATTAATAATTTTATACTTTACAGACACCAACAATAAAGTGAAAAGACAACTCTTGCCCAAAGAAAGCGAGAAAATATTTGCAAATCATTTATCTGATCTAAGGGTCTAGTACCAGAACATATAAAGAATTCTTACAATTCAACAACAAAAGGACAATAGAATTTTTAAATGGGTAAAGAATTTGAATAGATATTTCTCCAAAGAAGATATACATGTGGCCAATGAGCACATGGAAACACCACTGGCTACAACGGAAGTGTGAGTCCGATACCACCGCAGACCACTAGGACTGGGGTGGGCAAACTTTTTGACTCGAGGGCCACAATGGGTTCTCAAACTGGACCGGAGGGCCGGAACAAAAGCATGGATGGAGTGTTTGTGTGAACTAATATAAATTCAAAGTAAACATCATTACATAAAAGGGTACGGTCTTTTTTTTTTTTAGTTTTATTCATTTCAAATGGGCCGGATCCGGCCCGCGGGCCGTAGTTTGCCCACGGCTGCACTAGGACGACTCTAATCCAATAGACCTGAGGAGCGGCAAGGTTGTAGAAGACATGGAAACCCGATACCCTTCAGATGGGAATGTAAATGGTGCAGCCACTTTGGAAAATAATCTGAGAGCTACTCATAGGTTAAACAAAGAATTACCATATGACTCAGCTATTCCATCCCTAGGTATGTACACGAAAAAGAACATGTTCATACAAAAACGAAGAACACACATGATTATAGCAGCATCATTTACAATAACCAAATAGCGGAAATAGCTCTGGCCAGCTCAGTTGGTTAGAGCAGCATCCTGATATGCCAAGGCTGTGAGTTTGATCTCCGGTCAGGGCACATACAAGAAGCAACCAATGAATGCATCAGTAAGTGGAAAAACAAATCTCAATCTCTCTCTACCACCCCACTCCCTCCCACCTTTTCTCTCTTCCTCTCTCTCCCCCTCCCACCATCTCTCTTAAAAAAAAAAAAATTTTTTTAACTGGAAACAACCCAAGTATCCATCAACTTATCAATGGATAACAATGGAATGTTATTTGAATATAAAAAGGAATGAAGTATTGACACATGCTATAACATAGATGAACCTTGAAAACATAAGTGAAAGCAGACAACTACAAAACACCACATATATGAAACGTCCAGGAAAAAAAATTACCAAAGGATGAGGGAGGGGAAAGAGGTTGGGGGGAAATGAGAAAGGACTGCCAATGGGTATGGGGTTTCTTTCTGAGCTGATGGACATGTTCTGGAACATTTTATGTGTATAACTGTGTGAATATAATGAAATCCAACTGAACTGTACACTTAAAAATGGTGACAATTGTGGCAGGTGAATTACATTTCAATAAAAAAATGCCGTGATGGTTGCATAACTCTATACTAATAACCACTGAATCTGGACACTTGAATGGGTGAATTGTACAGTATGTGAATTATATTTCCATAAAGGACATGTAGAAAAAGAAACCGACCTTTACCCATTCACTTTCATGATGTTATCAGAACTGCATAGCTTCCTGAGGAAAATCATTCAATAAAAAGTTTTAAATGTCATTTGAAACTACAATTTATAGGTAAGACTATCTCAAAACAAAGTTCAAAATTACCTTTTGTCCCTCCTTTCCGACCCTTCTGATCTCCTTTTGCCAGATCCCCTGCCTCGCGGAGAACTTGCATTGCGGTGTTGAAGTTATCTTCTCGGAAGTCACCCTGGAATCAGATGTTTTTCTATGTTTCTTCACTAACATTCAATCATAATCTAAACATCTTTCACACTCAAAGCAAAGCTTCCTCAAATAAAAATAACTTAGTAATTAATAGTTATAACAAAGGCCATGAGAATAGTTCACAATGTGAGCTGAGAGGTAATAAAAGGTAATAGAGGTATTAAAACTGGGAGAGGCAAAACGTAAGATATTGGAAACATGTCCAGCGTCCCTATTCTCCAAGCATTTTAAACACTGGAGAAGGAGGGAGATGCAATTATGCACAAGAGAAACACAAGTCTTAAATAACATGTTTGAGAGCACACACACAGAGCACGCAAAGCCAACAATAACTTCGGACTGTGAAACTATTTAAGGAAAAAGGTCTCCACAATTCTTCTCTAGAAGAATTACAGACACAAGAATGACCGTCACCCCTTACATTTTCATCAACCACAAGGTGCAGGCCGTCTCCCCCCGCCGGGAAGATGTAGTGCTGCAGTGGAGTAGGCCGGTAATCTGTGTAAATTACATGGCAAGGCTGCAAAGAGAAGGAAACACAATGACACACAATACTTTATTTCTTCAGTAATAACACCATGTATCTGACCTTAGGGACATGAACATATCAAAAAGAGAAAAAAAAATTCTAAATATCACTTTAAAACCAGGCAAGAGGAAAATGTGGAAAAATTAGATCAAATTATACAACCATCTGTTCAATTTTACTCATTTCCTACTCAGGGCCAAATACCTGATTTCAGCTTCGACAATGACCTCGGATCGGCCCCTGGCCCTGTGCTGCCAGCATCACCGACGCCTGTTCCCGGAGAGCAGGCTGTGGTCACACTGAGTGCTCCCGAGGTGTCCTGGGGCCTTTCTGCCCACCCACCCCGCCCTGGGAGCCCTGGGAGCCTCAGCAGAGCAGCAGGTTGACGGAGCTCCTCCGAACACCCCTGGGTTTCTATCCTACAGAAGCGACATGAGTGCCACAAAATGACAGATTTTAAGGAAAAATAAGGGCAGGAGAATGAAACCAAGAGCGAGTTTATGACACAGGACAAATGCCTGTTATAAGGTCCTATGCCACTGCTAGTTGGACTAGAAAAGCAAAAGGACCAAGTCGAAAGTCTGACTGTGTGCACAGGAGAGGCAGCACATGCTCTGGACACGCCCAGCTTTCTCCTGGCACCAAGGTCATGGGGAAGTTGTGCCCCCTGGCTCACTGTACGACAAAATGCCAGTATTTCCAAATCTGCAGATCATAAGGATCAACCTGGGAGCTTGTGAAGGCGGAGCTTCTAAGACCCTCCTCCCATCGACTGACATACTGGGTCCGAGATGGGACTCAGAAATGCACACTTATAAAAAGCTAAGTCAGTTCGTTTTGAATAAGCTTGCTTGATTTGAGAAGCAGTTTCTTTAGGTGGCATTAGGAACAAAGGACAGGACACAGTTAGGCTGGCTTATAACATCCTAAATATTGAGGACATTAAAAAAAGAAAGTACCTGCTTATGTAAATGGCAAATCCATTCGGCAAACTGTCGGGCATTTGGAATAGTAGCCGAGAGAAAGACATAGTGGACGTTATCAGGAAGCAAAATGATAGTTTCTTCCCACACCACACCACGCTCTGAAAAAAGCAGATACACCCTGCATTTCAGTGTCACTTTACTGACAAGAATCTAAAGCTATCTTCTCCTGAGCTCAAAAAGCAGAAACGCAGGCCACTCTACACAGGATGCTTTTGACCACAGACCCTTACTGACAACTGCTTCCGTGTGCACCGAGATTTATCCAGCAGAGAGCAGACCAAACCACGTTACACAAGGATCACTGAAACAGGAGCTGGGAAGGGCAGCTTCAGGCTGCACCTTTTCAAACAGCCTAACGAGATTCCCATGACAGAGGAAATACCATCTCCATCTCACTTTGGGAAGCAAAATTTAATGGCTTGTAGAAAGTTACAGAAACAAATCTCAAAGAACACCATTACCATACCATAGGCATCTTTCATCAAAATTACCCTCATGATCTCTAGAGATAAAAGACAGATATAATGGACAGCAAAACTCTAAGTCAGTTTTTATTAAAACGGAAAAAGCCAGAAAAATCAGTTTGAGAGTTTCCCCCTAAAATAAACAAATCAACACAGCATTCATGGTTTTAAAGCCAAAACAACTTTGTTTAGAACGTAAGCCTATGACTTGTAAAGGGTAAAATGTTCAAAGGGTACATGATTTCTTCAATTGTTTCATTTTCAATGTAAGTACAGGTCAACCCAGTGCTTTAGTTTAATTAATAACCAAGTTTTAGGTGTGTACATATTAAACATTTAACTTTTAAATGTTTAACATTAGCCCTCCCAGTTCCATCCAAAACTCCAAGTATACTTCCTTTTTCAATATAGTAGTATAATAGTTCAAGAGATATTTATAATTTTCCTTTTAATCATTTTTATTTCATAATCCCAATTTTGTACCATAAATATATATTTCTTAGTTTTATTTTAAAAAATGAAAAGAATTTAAAAAATCGAGAAAGAATTTTCTGGCTAGAATTTCTTTAACATTAACTAGAAAGCTCTATATTTGAAAAGCTAGTTTGAATTGAATTTCATTTGTTTTATTTGAATTTGCATTTTCTTACTTAGAAAAAGTTACTATTTAAAAAGCTATAGGTAAATGAGATCCCATTGGAAATATTACATTATGTTGTCCAAAAATTTAGTTTACTAGACATCTAGCCCATGAAATATCAAAGCAATTTTCTTTTTAGGTTTATCGGTTTACAACAATGGATACACATGAACAGCCAGATGGAATACAGGGGACAAGGTGTGTGGGACAGGGCATGGAGTTTTCATGCCCTCCCTCCCCTACTTTCCCCATGTTCTCCAACCCAGAAGCTTTTCCAAAGCAAAATTCTTAATCCCATTCTTAAGGAAAACATATGGCACATACATCTCAACACCACAGCAGAATATACCTGAATCTCTCATGTAATGAATTTCATCGAATATGACCCAAGCAACCTCACGCATAACTTCAGAACCTCTGTACAGCATACTTCTCAAAATCTAAAGAAAAAAAATAAAAGATTTAGCATAACAAAAAGCTGTTCTTTCTAAAAAGAAATTTTGGAAATTCTTATTTAATGGAAACTAACTTTAGGAAGTTACACACATGTATTTTAAATCTATTCCATAAATTATGTAAATTCCTTTTCTCATAAAACCAAAATAAATGACTTTTCAACATCTAGTACTCAGATACAATACATGAAGAGAATTATAACCACCTCCACCTTGCCATATCCCAAATGTGAAGCCCCTTCCTTATGTAGAGTGTGGGAACCATGCCAGAGGCCCCAGACAGTCCAGGCCACTCAGAGGGCAAAAGGCCTTGTTGCTAGTACACCGGAATGGCCAAGGCCACTCTGAAAATGGGAATCTTCATCAGAATGTTCAAGACTAAGATACCGTAAGAGCTGCAAGGCCACAGCGATCTCATGGTACACTGTGCCCTTCTATATAGCCCAAATGATTGATGTCATTGCCGGCAACTGGCCTTCTCTAAGGAGTATAATACATGTTATTGACCAGCCAGTGTGCTGGGCAGGGGAGAAAGGAGAGCTGCTGAGCCAGAGAGGCTGGAGAGGCTACCGAGGCTGCAGCTCTACGGGAGAGCTCAGGTACTATTGCTATGTAAAGCGATCGGTCTAGAGGCAGCGTGCGGCTGCTCAGATAATAGCTGTGGGCACAGAGATTAATGCTACTATGTAGGACAGATACATATTCACCAGCCGGTGTACGGCTGCCTGAATGGAACTTTGCTGTGAAGAGCTGTTTTGTCCAATGGCTATGGCCACGGGCTTCTACAATAAAGACTCATTCTTACATACCCACAACTTCTCATGGCTTCTCTGTCTATACCAGGCGTCCAAGAAGGTCCAGCGCCTGGCAAAGGGGCTTGACCCCAACAGTTAGTGCAATGGGCAGGGTGTGAGAAGGAACCTGCCCTGACAGTTGTTTGTAGTGGAGCAGAATTTAGAAGAATACATGGACTTAGAGCAGCAGTGCTGTGCAGTGCTCTAGCTGTTCTGATAGAGCGACTGAAAGTTACCTATCCAGCCCTAGCTGGCTTGGCTCAGTGGATAGAGAGTCAGCCTGTGGACTGAAGGGTCCCGGGTTCGATTCCAGCCAAGGGCACATGCCTGGGCTGTGGGCTCATTCCCCAGTAGGGGGTGTGCAGGAGGCAGCCAATCAATGATTCTCTATCATTGATGTTTCTCTCTCTCTCCTTCTCCCTTCCTCTCTGAAATCAATAAAAAAATATATTTAAAAAAAAAAAAGGAAGTTACCTATCCAACACACCAGATATCATACTGTTTACCCATTTTTTTCTGCCTCATCTCACAATATGGATACTTTCTAGGAACAATTATCCTGAGTTTTGAGTTCTAAAAAAATCCACAAATGGCAGAATGTTTTGAGTGGGAAATAAGACCTACTTTGGGTACCAAAATGAAAAGTGAGCAATGCTTCTGGCTGACTCTGCAGACTAGAAGCTAACTTCTGCTCTATTGTCCCTTGTGGGCACAAGAATATAATTTATGTATAAAAGTATTTAGAGAGCTAATTATGTCCAAAACGTAAGAAGTTGTGTGTGTATATGCAAAACTTAACTGTGATTATGGGAGAAACTAAGCATATTTGGGCAGCTTTTTAAAAAGTCAGTTATTTACCTATTTGTGTCAACACTCAGAAACAGAAGGAAAAAATTACATGAAAGGAACATCTAATATGAAACTATGTATTCAAATCTTTGAAACTATGTAAACAAAACACCATCAATATTTTTATGTCATTGACAATAGCCTTTAAAAACACCTGGTGGAGAAAAAAATTATAACTAGCTTATATGACAAGTAATAAATATCGATAATCTTTAACTATATTAATACAATCAGAACATTTTAAGATAAAATTTATCCCTTTCAAGTAAATCTATTCAGAAAGTATTATACTTTACTTCTATAGAGCAAATGATAAAATATTAGATGTTCTAATTGGGTACTTTAGTTAAATTAAAAATGAAAAATTAGATGGGGCACCATATAAATTACCTCTGTGGTCATAACAAGACAAGATGCTGTAGGATTAATAGTAACATCTCCCGTCATCAGACCCACATCTTGAAACTCTTCATACATTTCACGGTACTTCTGGTTACTCAGAGCCTTAATCGGGCTGGTAAATATTACACGCTGTTTTTCCCTTAAGGCCAATGCGATGGCATACCTAAAAATGGGAAAGCAAACAAGAACAAAGTATTTACAAAGCCTTTTCTTTAAAGTATATGACTATGTGCATCTGAAACTAATATAATAATGTATGTCAACTGTAACTGAAAAGGAAAAATGATAAAAAAAATACCAAAAAATATGATTTAAAAAATTCTATTAGCATATAAATTGTCTGAGTTTTTGATAATTACTTATCCTAAACTGACTTTCCAAAACATTAATATCTTCTTTTATTTGCTATCAACAAACTGTTATAGTAGTAATAATCCTATATAACAAAAGCCTAATATGCTACGTGTCCGACCGTTCATTAGACCAGTTGCTATGATGCGCACGGACCACCAGGAGGCAGAAGCTCCGACCGGTAGGTTAGCTTGCTGCTGGGGTCCATAGATTGGAACTGGGCGAGATGGGCCGGACACGCCCTAGAGCCCTCTCATGGTTCCTCCCAGGCCAGCCAACCTCCTGTGGTCCCTACCCGGCCTCTAAGATATTTCTTCCAATTAATTTCCTTTCATTGTGCACAAATTTGTGCAGCAGGCCTCCAGTTATTATTATGATAAACCTAAATTGTAGTGATCTAAAACAAAAAGAATTTTACCTCTGGTGTCGGAATTAATGTAACTTAATTACTAATACCAATGGATTATTCATGGTTACCCTATTTCTTGTAAGCAAAATAGCCTTTGGTCCTATAAGTGGGCCTCCAGAAGTTCAGAGCCTCTGCCTGTCGGTTTATACATATAGAGTATGAACAATTAGAAAACACTGGAAAATGCTGTTTCTTCTTTTGAGTTTCACAGGTAAGTTAATCTACATATAGTCTTTCCTCACAGGTAAGAGTTACCAAGTCAGTCCTGGGTTGAAAATCATGAGGAGCAATACGTACTAGTAAGTCAGACTAACTACACTTAAAGAGCATTACAGAGTGATGAAGGGCTATCCAACAAGATCGACAACTGTGAAATGTCTACGTACCAACACAGAAGCACCTACATGTACACAGCAGGTATCAACAGACCTAAACGTCACATAAAGAAAGCTACTCACTCAGCGCAAACAGTTTTTCCGGCTGACGTATGTGCAGACACTAAAACAGACTGATTATTGTCAACACACTGGATGGCTTCTCTCTGAAAAGCGTCAAGAATGAACGGGTATTCCTATAAAAATACACACAGATTAACATCCATGTGAAAATTCTAGCCACAGAGCACACTTAAAATCAAGAGACATTATCCTCAGTAGCATTCTAGAAGATTTCTTTATGATTCTATGTATTTAGGATATATACCACCCACTAGAGGAAGAGTAAAAAAATTTTTAGACAGCACAGAAGTTAATTCTGCTGTGCCATCTTCCAAATACGGTCATGTGCTTACACGTACGTTAAATTACTTAAAATATACTAAACGTTACTTTTATCAAGGACATGCTTTGTGTCAGGCATTTTGCAACATATTTCCATGTACGATTACTAACACTCCCAACAACCCCTAACTACGCTTTCTTTTCTTTCACAGATGGAAACGAGGCCCTGGACAGTGAAGTTTCTCACTAACACGCTCGGCAGAGGTTTTACCAGAAGCTGTTAAACTTCTAAAACTGTAGGCAAAGCTCACTGCACACGTGCATTGTTTTCTGGAGAAAGATTGGTCATTTGCATGAGATTCTTTAAAAAGGTTGAGAACCATTAATTTTTTAAAATGTCATCACATGATGCTTGGCTCTCAGCATGTTTTTTACTGATTCAGTTCTCACTGTATTTAATTTCATGTAGCTGATTCTTAGTATATATACACTATAGTGCATAAAAATCTCACTTGAAAGAATTTATCTTCAAGATATTTTAGGAAAAAGAGACGCACAAAACTTTAAAAACTGTATTGCCCAAAGTACAGACCTTCGCAGCTTTTCCAACTCGTGGTTTAAGTGGTATATAATCTTCATCTGCAGGAAGTGCAACCTGATGTAGAAATAAATAGATAAATAAATCACCAACTTACTATTTAAGAATTGATGCATTCAGCACTCTATGACCAATGATGGTTTGAAAAATAAAGGTGATGAACTAGTGTCTGACAGTCCTGGACACGGAAACTAAGTCACTGCCTTTAAGAACAAGTCAGAATGCTAAAGCTACCACACTCAAAAACCTCTGCTAGTGTCTAACCCAATGACAATGTAACCAAGAGCGTCTAAGTCTGTCTCCCTGAAGAAGCTATGTTTTTCAGGTCTAGGACCTTTCTTATGCATTGCCTGACATCAATGAATGTTCAAAAACACTGAATGGACATAAAAAGGGATGTCACTGTATGAAAGAAAACTATGTGGAATAAAATGATGCTTTCTATTTCCTGGAACAGAAAATTTCCCTCCAGTGAAGATTAAGATCTGGAGAGCAGTTCACAATTATATCTAAATTCCCAAGACTTAAACCACCTTGTGGCAGAGCAATGAGACTGCAACACATGCCATCAGAGCAGGACAGGGAGAGCCTGTGACCTGCAGTGGCACTGCTACTTGACCTCAGGAGAATGGGAGTGAACGTGCACCGACCACCTGCTCTGTGCTGGGTGCCTTTCCTAATTTTCTGATAGAATCCCAGTCACCCCGTGAGATAAATTCCATTATTCCAAGTTTATGAATTAAAAAAACCAATGACAAAGATAAACAAGAAATGTATCACAGACTGTACGTAGTTAGAAAATGTGCGGTACAAGGATCTGAGCTCAGGCTTGGCTACAAGGCCCCCAGTCCTTCCACTAGACTGTCCACTCCACAGAAACTCCTCACTGTTTCCAAAGCCTTCAGGGCCAAACTGCTTGCTGACCATCACACGAGACAGCCCCAGGCAAAATCCCATTTATCACACCCACCTACTGATGGACATTGCGCTTACCTCATGCGTACACCCTTCAACAGTTTCAACGGACTGCACCTTCACCCTGGGCATCAAGTCAGCCAAACTTAAAAAAAAAAAAAAAAAAAAAGTTAGTTACCTTAGAATAAATGATCCTAAATAATAAAAGGCTAATATGCAAATCGACCGAACGGCATAACTACCGGTCACTATGACACGCACTGACCACCAGGGGGCAGACATTCAACGCAGGAGCTGCCCCCAGTGGTCATTGTGCTCCCACAGGGGGAGTGCTGCTCAGCCAGAAGCTGAAGCCGGCCTCCACGGCAGTGCTAAGGATATCTGACTAAGCTGTCAGTCGGACATCCCCCAAGGGCAGCCGGACTGCGAGAGGGCGCAGGCTGGGCTAAGGGGGGAACACCCCCTCCCCCGTGCACAAGTTTCATGCACCGGGCCTCTTGTGTTTCTATAATTAGATAGTGAGCCTCCCATTGGCACTCTTAAGGAAAATAACAATGCCCAATTAACAGTATTCCCGATTGGAAAAGGTTTGGCTATTTTGAATATTCAAAGTTTTTCACATTCAAATATATGCTGAGAATTCAAAATAATCAGTTAACAAATACAGAACAGTCTCCAAGTGGATTATTCAAAGAATTACAACTTAGTTCCAGTAACTATGCTGAATAAAAAATACCTCTACAAAGCAGTCACTACTTCCGACATAAAGCTGGTTATAAAAACCATCACATGATAGCAAGTACAAAATAAACTAGTCTAACCCAGATGCTGCTGCACGTTACAGAAGTGCTCCTTATTCTCACCAAAATCCTAAGCTACACATATGGAAAATAGATGGGCTAGATCAGCCGTGGGCAAACTTTTTGACTCGAGGGCCACAATAGGTTCTTAAACTGGACCGGAGGGCCGGAACAAAAGCATGGATGGAGTGTTTGTGTGAACTAATATAAATTCAAAGTAAACATCATTACATAAAAGGGTACGGTCTTTTTTTTTTTTAGTTTTATTCATTTCAAATGGGCCGGATTCGGCCCGCGGGCCGTAGTTTGCCCATGGCTGGTCTAGATTTATTAATCTCTTAGTGACTGTACTTCTGATTTTTACTTTAAATCAACAATCATGCTTTGGATAAAACCCTAGGGTTACTTCAGTAAGCAACAAGGATTTTTTAAATTGCCAATTATATTTTTTTAACCTATTCCACTAGCTTGAGCAAAGAGTGTACCTTAAATATTTCTGTGACACATCTACCACCATATACAGTAGCTACTGTTGCTAACTACATTACCAGCCAACTGGTTAAAAAAAAATCGTAAATTCTTCATGGTAGTGCCAAGCTAGAACATGACGTACAAGGAGAGACACAAAGCCATGAAGATCATCACAGGGGAGTAAGTGAATTACTTAAGAAATTGGCATCAACTTCTAGAAAGTTCCAACTTAATATCAGAGCAATAGCAGCTACTGCAGCCACAGACATCCCTGGGTCTCCGTGGATGAGAGTAGTCTTGCCTCACAGCCACTCTCCTGCTCCACACAAGAGTGAAAACCGAACTCCTAATGGCCCTGCTCACTTACTCCTTCTCTTGGGTCAGTTTTATTCCTTTTTATTCCACTCTTCTTGGGACATTAATGAATGAAGGAAGTATGTCATTTCTTCTTTTTTTAAAAACCAGGCTTCAACATTCTTTCTCAAAATTGCATTCTAAAGTATTAAAACATCTTTTCTATACTGACTCCATTTCCCCAAACTTAGTTAAATGTTCTCTATTTATATGCTTTTATAATTACAGAAAGAATGTCTTCATTTCTCTATCTCAGCATGCATGTTCATCAACATGGAAGCAGCTTTCAAAACTTGATGCAACTACCAACTTACGCGTTACTAACATTTGTGACAATGGAAACACTACCTTAAGTCTTCAGTTACCGACTCTTCTACCCTGGGCTTCTTTCCAAAAATGGGTTCATCTGTGCCTTCAAAATCCACATTTCTCTTGGCTTTTCCAACACTGGTTGACTCGGATTGTAAATTCCCATCAGAACGTTTCCTGAGAAGTAAACGGTTTAAAATGAATTCTGCAGTATTGGTTAAGAGTGACTTGGTAAAAATCCATTAATTTATCAGGAAACCAAACACATAACTAGATACCTATGTTGGTCAACATCGCAAGTTCCTCGGGATACAACTGATTTCTCTTAAAACTGATAAAGAGAAAGAATCAAGCATTTATCCTACCTTTCCTCTATGAACTGTATTTCAAGGCAAACAGTTGAGGAGGGAATGTGGGAATCTTTTTTTAATAGATGGATTCCAGGTAATAAATGCAGAAAAAAAAATGACAAAAAGAAAAAACACCATTTTTAACTACTAGTGAAATAACGGAGTTAGGCAATCATCACAGATGCTGAAGTCATTACGAGAAAGGTCGATGGGAGGTCAGGCTGACACAACCCAGAAGCTTGAACATCATGCAATGCAATAGGAACCAAGCACACAGCACCACTAAGTATTCTTATTTAAAACAAATGAACCTGAGTGTAATTAAGTTCCTTGCCCTATTATAGTACACGCATAATCCAAGCTACACTTGTAATTCTAAATTTCTAGTAACTATATTAAAAGATTTTAAAAGAAACCAACTTTATTTCCTTTAGCCTAATATATATTCAAAGTATTGTCATCTCAATATATAATCCAGAGGAAAAAATATTGAGGTATTTTACATTTTCTTAGGTCTTCAAAATCCCCATGTGTTACACTCACAGCACGTTTCAAGTCTGACTTGCGACATTTCCAGTGCTCAAGAGCGACTGCTGGGCAGTGCCTATTGTATCAGCCAGCGTGATTCTGGGCAGGACAGTTCCCAGTGATTCTTCAGGACAGAGTCAGACGGCAGGACAGGGAAGCAAACGCAGCAGGTGGGAAACGACAGGACAAACCTGGTCTCTCCTCTGACCAGTCCTCCATAACATATTGATGGCGTATGGCAAGATGAGGAGACTGTTGTGGAGTAAGTCTTAAGGGGTCTAACAACCCAAATACTGCATGGACTTTGGATTCTGATTCAAATAAACCAACCAAAAAAAAAACCTTTGAGATAACTGAAAATTTTTCACTCTAGATTCAATGACATGAAGGAATTACTGAAAGGTTGTTGGGTGTAATAATGGTATTATGGTTATGTCAGAAAAGAAAATCATTATCAGTAAAGAGATGCATACTGAAATATTTAGGGAGAAATAACACGAGGAGGAGCATCTGATTTACAAAAGAAGGGGGTGAGAACAGGGTGACAATGACGTGATATTGCTGAAGCTGACCCAAGGGTCTGTGGAGTCTTTCATACTATTCCCTCTCTGGACAATTCTCATAAAGTTCTATTTCAAAACTACCCACAGCCCTAGCCGGTTTGGCTCAGTGGATAGAGTGTCCGCCTTCGGAGGGAAGGTCCCGGGTTTGATTCCCCGTCAGGGCACGTGCCCAGTTTGCGGGCTCGATCCCCCGTAGGGAATGTGCAGGAGGCAGCCGATCAATGATTCTCTTTCATTATTGATGTTTCTCTCTCTCTCTCTCCCTCTCTCAAATCAATGAAAATATATTTTTTTAAAGTAAAAAACAAACACTACCCACTTGGTTAAACACATAATTCCCTCTTAAGTTCCATGACTTGCCCTCCTGTGTTACACAAATCAGATGGAAATCATGCTACACGTGTTGGTTACATATAATACTTGGAATCGGGCAAGTTGGATTCTTTCCTAAAAACACCTACAAGACAAGACCTATCCAGAAGAGCTGGTAGTGAACAAAATCCCGTAAGTTACTAACGTTCTACATTTCCTTACACACTTCCCCTCGCTAATGTTCACATGTCCTGATAAGGCTAAAATGTAAATTGGGTTATTTTCATACCCTACAAGCTTTCACTTTGGAAGGCTGTGGAAACGGCTGCAGCCTGAAGCCAAGTATTTACCGGAGCGGGAAGTTATATGGCGCTGTCTGCATATATCACAGCGGCCCGTTCACACTACAGCAGCTATGAATTATTATTGTTGGGGGGGGGGGGGCCTGTCCTCCTTTCTCATGTTCCCTGCAAAGCCCCCCAACCCTCCCGCTCCCTCCGGCGGGAGAGAAGGCTGTTTCTACTGCGTCTGACTCCACGGATGGCTGCGCCGGCCTCCGCGGCACCAGGTCCTCAACCCGACGCGGATGAAAGCGGCCGATGACACCCCATCTACCTCCATGCTCCCTTTCCCTGGTCCTACAGGACACGAGCCCGCCGGCTATCGTGCCGCCAGCGTACACACCCGGCGGGACCAGCACTCTCCTTAGGATTCCCTTAGCAAACCCAACGACGGCCAACTTTGGAAGATCTGCGCTGTCAGGCGCTCTACGCCGATGGCCACGGAACCATCACAGTGACCAGCCCCGGGGGTGGGCCGGCACCTCCTCCTCTGAGCTGGGAAACGGCCCATTCCTCTCCCCTTTCCCGCAGCTGCCGTCCCTTCCCCCTGCCAGGCCACCCACGTTGGGTTTTCCACGCTTCGTGACCCTTTACTCCCGCCAGGCGCGGTTCCGGTGCTGCTCAGCCCGAGACCGGACCTCGCCCGCCCGCCCGCGCCCCCCGCGGCGCAGACACCGGGAGAGGCAGCCACGCGCGGCCCAGAGCCGCCGGAGCCCACGCACCTGCGCACACCGGGGACCCCGGGACCCCGCTCCGGACCGCATGCTCCTCCCTCTTCAACACCGTCCTCGAACCCTCCCAGCTCCCGAGGCCACTCAATGGACACCCCGCGTCCTCGAGCCGTTTAAGGGGCTCGCGTTTCCTCTCTCAGCGCGGAGAGAGGAAAAAGCACGCTGGCCCCCTCGCCTACCCGGCCTTCTCCGCCGGCCCCGGAGGCCCCTTCCATTTCCCCTTGTCCTTGTCCTTCCTGCTTCCAGGCGCAGCGGCGGAGTCTTCCTCGAACACGCTGAAGAGCTCATCCCCGAAGGCGTCCGCCATCTTCCGGAGATGCAGGCCGACCCGCTACTACCCACAATGCTCCGCGCTCACGCCGGCCGTGACGCTTGGAGGCCTCGACGGTGGCCCGCGGGAGACAAAAGTGGTCGAGTCGAGCAGCCGCCGCGAAACCTCTCTATCTTCTCTCTCCGACCTCCCCTTCCTTTCCTGCCCTTAGGAACTTTCCTTCCTTATCCCTCCTTCCCGACCTTTGGGATCTTCTCTCCCTTTCCGACCACTAGCGGGTGGGTAGCGCGGTGGCTGCAGCGAGCTTGTCACGCTGCGGGGACGAAGGGGCGGGGCTGGGCGAGGGGGCGGGGCCTC
>NW_005366314.1:233475-270352 GCF_000412655.1 Myotis brandtii | reverse complement strand
TCCACGAATCGTTACCGGACCCCTACCTACCGCGCTTCTTCCCGACGGGAGGGAGGGGGTGCACCCAGGGCCACGCCGCCGCGCAGGGAGCTGGCCAGCGCGATGGGAGTCACAGGACCCCGGCTGCAGAGCTGATGTCCCCTAGAGACGGCGGAGGGGCCGGGCCCCGTGGCTCGGGGGTTGAGGTCGCCGGTCGGATTGCCCGGTGCCCCGTTGCAGGCTCGATCCCCAGTGGGGGGCGTGCAGGGGGCAGACCATCTGTGATGCTCTCTCACTCTATTCCTCTCCCTTCCTCTCTCTCTGAAAGTCAATAGAAACATATTTAAAAAAAAAAAAAAAAAAAGCAAAGCAAAGGTTCAGATCTTCGCGCGGTAATGGAATGGCCCTGCAGAGGGCAGGGGCGATGGCTGGTGGGGAAGGGACCCGAGGCTGAGATGGGAGGATGTCCAGGTGCTGACTCTGCAGCGTGGCCGGCGCGGGGTTCCTGGCAGCGGCAAGGACACGGTCCACCGTCCCAGAGACCCCGAGTCAGGGACGAGCGGGGCCTTAGGAGCTCGCCCGTCAACGTGGCTGAGAAGGAGGGACCGCAGGAGCAGGGGGCGCAGACCCCGCCTGGAGGGTGGCCCCGCAGCGCATGGTAGCTGTTAATGCAGAGTGATGGCTGTGCCTGTCCTTCAGACACGCCCCGGCCTGCTCTGGGCACCTCCACCCCCACCCGCACCCGCCGCTCCGCCTGTCTGGCAGGTGTCCCTCTGTTCTTATGCGGCCCTTCCTGTACGTCCGTCCGTCGATGACGTGTAGTTCCTGTCCACCTCCCTCTAGGAGGGGCATCTCCTTCCAGCATGTCTGTCTGCTCCTCTGTAGGTGACTCCTAGGCACGCGTCCACTCCTGCTCTCTTCTCCAAGCTCAGGTCAGCCATGTCTGCATGGACTGGGACCGTGTGAGCTGGGACCTTGCAGGCTCCTCAGACCTCGCAGGCTCGCTCCTCCGACTCCCATGCGCCTCTTAGTCGGCGTCAGGAGTGACGGGTGATGCCTTCCTGGCTTCCTCATGCCCGGTCTGCTGCCAGGCCCCGCCGTCTCCACGGGCATATCCCCACCATGCCTGTCCCTGTCCCTGTCCCTGTCCCTGTGCACTCTTCACCCCTCCGTCCAGGCACTCCTGAGTCCTGCATCCCAGCCGAGCCTTCTCGTGGAGCCGTCTGGCTCTCCTCTTTCTCCCCATCTGTCCCACAGGCAAGCGGCAGAGTGATCCTTGAGAAACGGGCTTGGACCGTAGCACTTCGCTCTCTGGCATAGCACCCTCAGGGACGCGATAAAGTCCAAACCATTCGGCCGTCCTCCAGGACCCGGCCCGCATTTCTACTAATTGCTGTGTCCAGCTGTAGGCTTTCTGCTCCCTCGTGTTTATTCTTGCCGTTTTCTTTAAATGGAACGCCATCTATCCCTAACGCTATCTACAGAATCCTCTATGCCCACCCCACATGTCCATTCCTTTTTGAATTCTTCCTGTACCCACCCATCTTCCATGTGTCATTGTTGTTTGAATCACACCCATCTTCTCTGCCAGGACTCGAATGTCCTCTGAAAGGCCTTACTTCAGCTAAGTTCCAGGCACAAAAGCATCTAATTTTTTAAATAAGATGAAGATAGATTTAATCTAAAAGACTTGCAGGATTCTTACTTTATGGGAAAGTGATTAACCTAGGAAATGCTAATTGGCAAAATGTTTTTGAAAACTTCGAGGGAATATTGTTTATTTCTAGATTAAATTATTTGGTGAAGAAGAGAAAAGCTAAAATCAAATAATATTTAGCAACCTTTATAGGGAAAATAGTGTAATAAATATTAATCATTAAATTGCCTTGACTGTTTATTCTCTATTATATACAGGTCCGAAAATTTATAGTTTTAATTCTGCAAATGATTCTGGTGGTCCTGCAAATCTGGATAAATCTATTTTGAAAGTAAGTACCAAGGTTTTGAGTTACTTCAAGAAATAATCCCTTAAATATATATACAGTGGGGCCTTGACTTTACGAGTGTCCCGACTAACGAGTTTTTCGAGATACGAGCCGTCTCTCGGCCGATTTTTTGCTTTGAGTTGCAAGCTAAAATTCGGGTTACGAGCCAGCTTCAGATACCCCACCGCTAGTTGGCGCAGCGAATGTCACAGTGAACGCCACAACATCAGCCCAGCATCACGTGTCTCACTCGTTCACTTTTGATTTGACATACGAGTAATTTGAGTTACGAGCTCCATTACGGAACGAATTAAACTCGTAAGTCAAGGACCCACTGTGTGTGTGTGTGTGTGTGTGCGTGTGTGTGTATATATTCTTAAGTAGGAGGAAAAGATGGATATTTTAAATTTTTATAAATAGTACACTAGCTGCTATCTATACTAAATAAAGTAAATCATACACGTGTGTTGAAAGCCAGTAAGAAATTAAACAAGGGTGGATGAGTGCAAACTCCTAAGCATAGCATATCCTTTCCAACCTGGCTGAGTGTACCTTTTCCCTCTTCTTCACTGCAAACATTAGTTCACATCTCATGTTCCCCCAAATCCCACATGGTTTTGAACTGCAGGCTTTTGCCCGTGGGCTCTGCCTACAGTGCATTTGTCACGTCTGTGACCTTGGTGAAGCCCTTTCTAAGGCACCCGGTTGACTTTCTTGGTGGTTTTCTCAGCACTCCACATGTCTTTTTTAATGATTGCCGTGCTGGGTCACAGCTTCTCTTTATGTATGTTTCCTGTGCTATACTGGATTCCTGAAGCATAGTTTTGTGCTTAACTCGTAGTAGGCATTCAGTAAAGATGTCATAAAGGGGAGGGGTTTTTGTAGGTAGATGCGTGTGTACTCTTAGGTTAAAAATAGGGACGCAACAAAGGATTACATGGCTAAAAGGAAAACATAGGAATCAAACTCCAGCAGCCAAAAGAATTTGTGACCAAATTACCATCATACAGATTTGACTGTTACGGCTGTGCCTCCCCCCGTTTTAGTGTGGCCTCTATTCCTTCGGGCTGTGGTTGGGCTGGTTTGCATTAAGGCAGAGTCCTGGGCTCCACCCAAGGACGCTGATTGAGCGTGTTGAAGACGGTGAGGAATCTGTCTGAGGAATAGAGTCCCAGGGAGGTCCAAGGACAATGTTGCTTTTTCCATATCCCTTTTTTTCTTCAATGTATGACAGGAATGTCATCTGGTGAATGGTAGTCTGAAATATAATAATCACTGTATCTGATTTTAGCTGGAAGTTTGGCCTTGGTTGGCAGGAATATAGAAAACTGTGATATGCTTCAGATTATTTAGTTACTAAATGTGATTTCATAATTTAGCTTCTAATTAATATGATCTCTTGGCATCAACAGGTGGTGATTAATAACAAACTAGAACAAAGAATTATTGGAGTGATCAATGAGCATAAAAAGCAAAATAATGGCAAGGGAGTGATTTCTGGAAGACTTACTGCCAAAAAATTACAGGTATTTTTACAGGCAAACTTTTTTTAAGTTCTTTATTTTTAGTGAAGCATTTTTAAGACAGCATCACATACAAGGTAAAATTACTTTTTCCATTTCCATGGAGATTTCATATACATCATTTCTACCTCTAAGAGCAGGGAAAGAACGGTGTGAGATACAGATGTGCACATTAAAATGATGATATGAGAACTCTCAGAGTTATATATTACATCCTGTGGGCACTTTCCTTACACTTTCTGCAATCCCAGAAGATCTGTTGCCCATTTCCAGTGAAGAAGTGGAGCGTGGAAAGCTGGCACAAGTTAGGGCCTGCGGTGAATTAGTAAGTAGCAGGCAAGCAGCATCTGGGTGGGAACCCAGGTCTGTCCAGCTGTGAAGGTTATGCTCTCGAAGGACATGAAGATGCTTTCCTTCACATGTGAACATGTTCACCAGCGCACGGCCTCGGGAGAACGAGAGCATCCTAACTGATCACCGATGGGAAAGCGCATAATCAGATTAGGGCACGTCTTCCCAGTGGAATGTTGTGTAATTAAAAGTGGTGAAGAGTTTCTGCTGACGGGGGAAGATGCTTATGTTATAATGTTAAGTGAAATTTGTTTTTACAAATAATAGAAACATGACTGAAAGGAAACTTATTGCAAGAAGTATCCTATGTAATAAAAGTCTAATATGCAAATTGACCAAATGGCAGGACACCGGTTGCTATGATGCACACTGACCACCAGGGGCAGATGCTCAATGAAGGAGCTGCCCCCTAGTGGTCAGTGCGCTCCCACGGGGAGCACCGCTCAGCCAGAAGCCAGGCTCATGGCTGGCAAGCACAGCAGCAGTGGTGGGAGCTTCTCCCACCTCCCCAGCAGCGCTAGGCAACTGCCAGTTTAGGTCCAATCTAAACCGGCAGTCGGACACCCCTGAGGGGTCCCAGATTGGTGAGGGTGCAGGCTGAGCTGAGGGACACCCTCCAGTGCATGAATTTTATGCACCAGGCCTCTGGTCTTTAGAAAATGAGAATATGAGCAATTTCTCTAGCCCTTTTAAAATTTGTAGTTCTCAAATTCTCAATACAGTGAGCACATTTAATTCTTATCATTGAAAAGAAAAGAAAAAGTGTTTGAAATTATAATTTGTGTCAAAGATTTAGGTTAAAATGAATGTGAGAGCCCGGCAGGTGTGGCTCTGATGTTGAGCATCGGCCCAGGAACCAAGAAGTTGCTGGTTCAATATCCTGTGAGGGCACATGCCCAGGTTGTGGGCTTGGTCTCACTATTTCTATCTCTCCCTTCCTCTTTCTCTAAAAATCAATAGAACACATTTTAAAAAAATAAAAATGAACAGGAAAATAAAATTAGTAATGAAAGAAAATTGCCACGGTGACAGTTTTGCATTCCCTTTTGTAGGACTTATACATGGCTCTGCAAGCATTTTCCTTTAAGACGAAGGACATTGAGGATGCCATGACCAACACCCTGTTACACGGAGGGGATCTGCACTCGGCCCTGGACTGGCTCTGCTTAAACCTTCCCGATGGTAAGCAGACAGTCATAAAACTCTTCCTGTTTCTAAAACCTTGGAAGTACTTTCAGTATCTATGATATTTGCATCAAGCTTTTGGCTTGTATCAGAAGTTTTTCACTGTGTTATAATTACTTATTGTTAAAATGGTCTTACTCTTTTTTAATTCTTTTTGATATATTCTCCTTAGAGGTGTAGTCTGTGCAGGAAGAAATTACTTTTGTGTGTATTGTTGATAGCCATGCTACAATGCACTTAATACAACAAATTTTCCAAGTGTGCCTGTCTGTGACCTATTGGGTTTTGGGTCTCCTGGCTTTGGTTCAGAAATTAGGGCCATCTGGCCTTGGATAAGTAATATTTGGTTAAGGAGAGGGTTAAGGTTTAACCTTTGGGGAGAACCTGGAGTGCACATTACTTATATGACTCATGAAGGATACTGCTATATGCTACAACAAGCAACCAAGGGGTGAAAATGGTTAAGATCCTATATAATAAAGAGCCAATATGCAAATGGTTGTCACACCCTCACACCATCATGCCATCACGGCTCAGACACTCAACACTGGGGAGACAGGAATGGGGACCAGCCAGACACAAATGAGCTCACGAGGGAGGAATGGGGACCAGGTAGGCACAAATGAGCTTGTGAGAGAGGAATGGGGACTAGCCAGGCTGCGGCCCGGGAGAGGGACAATCTGCCCGCCCCATGGTCCCAGGCGCCAGCGCCTGCAGTCCAGGAGAGGGACAAGCTGCCCACTCCACAGTCCTAGGCACCTGCGGCTGCGGCCTGGGCAAAGCCGCCCGCCCATGGTCCCCTGTGGCTGCGGCCGGCCCGGGTCTTGGGTGCCAGCGGCTGGCCAGAGAGAGGGAAGCCTGGGTCCCAGGTGTGAGGCAAGGCAGAGGCGGTTAGGGGAGATCAGGCCAGCCGGGGAGCAGTTAGGGGCGATCAGGCAGGCAGGCGAGCGGTTAGGAGCTAGCGGTCCCGGATTGCGAGAGGCAGTTGGACATCCCCCAAGGGGTCCCAGATTTGAGAGGGTGCAGGCCAGGCTGAGGGAACACCCACCCCCTGCCCCCTGTGCATGAATTTCATGCACCGAGCCTCTAGTCTTTTTATGAAAATTCAGGAGCTGCCAATTCAAGGGTGAAATGAACGGCCACGTAGGTGGGCTAGTTGTCATCTGATGAATGTCCCCACTTCTGGTGTGGCAATAAACGATGTTCATCATAGGACTTCTAGTCTTAGGAGATGAGGGGTGCGAAAATCAGGTGCTTTTGTCTCGACGGAGTATTGTGTGTGTGTACTAAATATTGGTGTGATTCATTATCATATGCATGCTTATTTTCATCTCAATTTCTCCTAAGATGCACTTCCTGAGGGATTCAGTCAGGAATTTGAAGAGCAGCAGCCTAAGAGTAGGCCCAAGTTCCAGGCTCCTCCAGTACCAGCTACGGTTTCACCTCCATTGCAGCCTAAAACCAGAAAACAGGAAGAGGAGCCTAAGGTGAAGGTAATGTAAGAATTAAACACTTGAAGTTGAATAAAGTCAGAATGAAGCAGATACAGCAGTTCATTAGAGGATTAGTATTCCGTTGCCATAGTACTTCCACTTATTGTGCGTAACTGACTGGTTTGCCAAGCTTTTCTGTCATTGTCTGTTTCAGTTGCTGCCTAACAACCAAAATGTGGTGCATAAGCCAGCAGTGTATTCTTCCTCCCGCCTGTAGTCTGGGCTGGGCTCAGTTAGGTCTTTGGTTCCACGAGGTATCTCCTGCGGCTAGAATGTCCAAAATGTTCCCTTAGTCATGTGACCAGTGCCTCTCCCGGGGCGAGCCAGGACTAGCTCAGCTTTCCTCACAAACAGGGCTTCTAGGAACAAGTATTTCAAGGCGAGAAGCCCTATATACAATCTCATCGAGCCCCTGCTTGTCACACTCTTGCTAATGTCCACTCCTCCAAGCAACTGACATCCCCAGTAGGGGGCGTGCAGGAGGCAGCCAGTCAATGATTCTCTCTCATCATTGATGCTTCTAGCTCTCTCTCCCTCTCCTTTCCTCTCTTAAATCAATAAAAATATATATATATTTTTAAAAAGCGTGATTACTGGAAGGCATAGTTCATTAGGGCATCACACTTGAATATGCTGCACAGTGTCAAACATCTGGGAGCCTGGGTGAACCCGCGAACATGCTAAGGAAAATAAGCCGGTCACAGAGAGACAGACTGCCCGATTTCACTTCCAGAGGAATCTAAAATGGACTCATAGCAGCAGAGAGTCCATGGTGGTCACTGGGGCTGGAGGAGGGGAAAGGGCAGCCGCTGCTTAGTGGTGATACACTTTCAGTTATGCAAGTAAGTTCTGGAGACACGCTGTGCAGCCCTGTGCCTCTGAATATGTTAAGGGGATGGATCTCAGGGTCAGTGTTCTTACGACCACACCACCCTCGCTTCCGCCCAGGCACACACACAAGAACAGAAGGAAATCTGGGTAGGTGATGGGTATGTTTAGTACTTGATGTTAGTGGTGGTATCATGGATGTATGCATATGTCCAAACTCATCAACATGATGAATTGATATGCACATTATGTATGCATTACATTAAATATATGCACTTTTTACATATCAATTATAACTTGAAAAAGCTTAAAAACAAACAAATAAATGGAAGCACTATCCTCATAAAACCACTGTTTTTAATGAGTAACACTAGTTTTTTAGTTTTTAACTGTCCTTTCATTTTTTTTGCCCTTTATGTAAACATATTCTTTGGATTATACAAGTTTAGACTTTTCTTAAAGTAATGTTGAGTTCCATTATTTGTCCTTGAAGAGCGTGATTTTTGAGGCTCTGCGTCCACTGTTTTTGAGTGTAAAGAAATTGTAAAAGCAATGTCACTTGATGATAGTCTTGACACCTTTTTCTAACTTTGATTTTTCAGATATTTGTTTTTTATTTCTAGCCAAAAAAGGAAGAAAAAAATATGGAAGTGAATATGAAAGAATGGATTTTGCGGTATGCTGAACAACAAAATGAAGAAGAAAAGAGTGAAAATTCTAAAAGTTTAGAAGAGGAGGAAAAATTTGACCCTGTGAGTAGAAATTTGTATTAGATTTCTACCTGGAAAGACTTCTAGACTTCCACTTAAGAAAACTGGCACTTCCTTACAAAGTTAGACATATATGTACCATATGGTCCAACAGTTTCATTCCCAGGTAGTTATTTATTCAAGAAAAATGAAAACATATGCCCACCAAAAAAGACTTGTACACAAATAAATGTTTATAGCAGCTTTATTCATAATAGCCAAACACTGCGAGCAACTCTCAAAACATACAAGAATGAGAGAAGCCAGACAGAAATGAGTCCTTACTAAGTACTTTTATTACATTCAGTACCAGAGAGGTCACCTGGGCAGTCTCTGTGGTGACAGAGAGCAGGTCAGTGGTCGCCTGAGTCCGGTGGGCTGAGGAGGTGGACTGTAGGCTCAGGAGGAAACTTTGGGGACAGTGGAAGTATTTTATATCTTGATTGTGATGGTGCCTACACGGCTGCACGCCTCATCCTAGACGCTTCAAAATGGATGCCTTTTATTGTAAGTAAATCAGACCTTAACACAGTTGGCTTAGAAAGGAGGAGTTGCACGACAGCACATGTCATGATGAGCCCGCTGTGTGACACGGGAAGTGCGTGTGTTTGCATTCTTCTGTGCAGAGACCCTCTGGAAGACACACAAGAAGCCCTTACTGGTGTTAGGCCTGGGGTGGCAGGGCGAAAAGGAGACTTCTTTTTTATACTCTCTGGACCTGTAAGGTTTAGAACCATGTGCCTGTTGTTAAACTAAACAAAAAGCATTTCCGATGTACAAGTCTGTGTGAGGTTCAGAGAAAGGCCTCTTGTGATTGGAGCATTAGGTCCACTTCAGAGAAGAGAGTGGGGCCTGAAGGGTGCAGTGTACATGAGCAACAGAGGCGGGAAGGCGGCCTCCATGAGTGGAGCAGCGTGGCCAGGCACAGAGTGGATTGTGCCAGGGGCCTGGGTGTGGAGAAGTAGATGAGCATAAGAGAGGGTAAGTGTGTAGTTGCGTACTGGCAGATAGGAGTCAACAGATGAGTTCCGCTGCAACTAGAAGATTTTGATGCCCAGAAAATGAATGTGACAACTTTTCCTGTTGATTGTGAAGAGCCACTAGAGGTTTGGGGGCGTGACAAGAAGAATTTAACATTGTCCGTCAAATTTAGTAGCGTTTCAGGTGGTTTGGAATATTCAGTAGAGTTTCAGGTGATGGAAGGGCTAGGAAGGCCATTTGGTCGCTTTTGCTTGGTCAGGTGTGAAACAATAAGGTCCCAAATTGGAAATTGGGAAGGAGAAGAAACATTTAAAGCTAGAATCAGTAGAAATTGATTTACTGAATATAAAGGCCAAGGAGCCCAAGAAAGCAAGAGAGTCGTAGGCGCGGGCTGGTGTATCAGTGCCACAGGTGCAGGAAGGAGTGTGAGGTGGGTGCATTTGAGGAGCTCGGTGACCCTGCCGCCTGTCCACCGCGTCGCTGTTTGCTTCCACACGAACCTGCCCCAGAGTCCAGGACTGCGCTTCCTCAGTGGCCTCTCCCAGCAGCACGCCTGTGCCCTCACCTCCCCCACCCCGTGCGCGGCTGCTTCTCACCTGCTGTCATGAACTCACCTACGGAATCTGAGTCTAAAGTTAAGCCCTGGCACCTTCTGCTCAGCAGAGTTAAGTCCCTCAGGGTTATGACGTCCATTTCCCAGAGGCCTTTTCTCAGTGCGCCTCCTTCTGTAAGCTAGAAGTTATGGGACGGCAGCTTTCAGATGAATCGTCTACGACTGCACTTGCAGCCTTTAAATATGGGCATTTATAAAATGTGTAAGATGAACATTTCTTTAGAGAAACGTGTTTCCTAAGTTTGCTTTGTTGAAGATGTCAGGGAGTGTCTGTGGATCACCCTCGCTCTCTAGCTGCCCCGCTTCTCCTAATGCTGACTGGATTTTCCTCCCGCTGCCACACTTGATTTCTTTCTTTTTTTGTTGTTGTTGTTTTTTGTTTATTGATTTTCAAGAGGAAGGGAGAGAGATGGATGAGAGAGAATCATTGATCAGCTGCCTCCCGCACGCCCCCCACTGAGGATCAAGCCCGCAACCCGGGCATGTGCCCCTGACCGAAATTGAACCAGGGACCTTTCAGTCCACAGGCCAATGCTCTATCAATGAGCCAAACCGGCTGGGGCCACACTTGATTTCTAATTCCCTTTTCAGTCAGTACCACAGTAAACATCTGTGTACCTGCAAGTCTGCACATTTGTATTATTTCTCTATGAAAAATTCCTGAAAGTAGATTTGCTGGATCGAAGAGTAATATCAAAGATGACAGGGTTTTTTGTTGTTGTTTTTTGTTAATCCTCACCCAAGGATAATTTTTTTTCCATTAATTTTTTTAGAGAGAGTGACAGAGTGGGGAAGAGACAGAAACTTCAATGTGAGAGAGATACATTGATTGGTTGCCTCCCGCACGCACCCCGACTGGGGCCCAGGGGTCAAACCTACAAACTGGGTAGGTGCCCTTGTCCAAATCAAACCCAAAACCCTTCACTCCAGGGGCCAACATTCTAACCACTGAGCCACACCGGCCAGGGCCCAGCTGACAGGTCTTTCTGTAGCCAACTGACCGGAGATAAGTGATCCTGCTCTTCTCTTTACTTTCTGCTCCTCACCTGCTCGGAGCAGAATGAAAGGTACTTACACCTGGCAGCAAAACTTCTGGATGCGAAGGAGCAAGCAGCTGCCTGTAAACTGGAAAAAAACAAGCAAGGGCAAAAGGAAGCGCAAGAAAAAATAAGGAAATTCCAAAGAGGTAAACACTCTTAAGTTCTTCGATGTGTAAATGTCTGTGCATTACTGGCCTTGCTGGGCGGAGGCGGCTTCCTCTTCCGATGTCTGCTCTTTGCTACCCAAGCCAAGGAGGGACAGGACACGAGCAAATCACTGTGTTCCTATAAAACTTCACACACAGACACTGAAACATGAATTTCATACAGTTTTCACGTCACCAAATACATCTTCTCTTTATCTTTTCATCCCGTTAAAAATATAAAAATCTCCCTGGCCAGTTTGGCTCAGTGGCTAGAGCGTCGGCCTGTGGACTGAAGGGTCCCAGGTTTGATTCCGGTCAAGGGCACATGCCCTGATTGTGGGCTCGATCCCCAGTAGGGGGCGTGCAGGAGGCAGCCGATCCATGACTCTCTCTCATCATTGATGTTTCTATCTCTCTCCCTCTCCCTTCCTCTCTGAAATCAATAAAAATACATTTAAAATATATACATATATATGTGTAATTATATATAAAATTCTTCTCAGCTCAGGGCCGACAGGCTGGATGTGGCCTGCAGCCACCATTTGTGAATGATGTACCGTGCCTAGAACGCCACCTCCACTCAAGGAGGGTGCATACACTTCCACCAGCGCTTGTTTCTAATGCAAATTTCCCCAGGCTCCTACATCTGTTAAACAGCTTATTTTAAAAATGTTAGCAGTTCCTAGTAGGAAGTGCTGAGCAGTTGGCTACAGGGACAAAGAGGGTTTTGTAAACCATCTTGCACAGTAGAAGGGCATAAGAAACAAATCATGGAACTGAGCAGCATGTGTTTTCTTGGTAGAAATGGAAACTCTAGAAGACCATCCAGTATTCAATCCAGCCATAAAGATTTCACCTCAACAGAATGAAAGGAAAAAGCCTCCTGTAGCCACAGAAGGGGAAAGTGCTTTGAACTTGAATTTATTTGAAAAGTCTACAGCTGCTACTGAAGAAGAGAAAGGTAAAAGGAAGAGAAGGCGTGCTGGGTGTATTTCTAACTAGTAAAATGTCAGGGAATACACAACTAAGAAATTCCGTTACTGCCTGGCCTTTGCTCAGTGGTTAGAACGCCAGCCCATGGACCCAAGAATCTCGGGTTTGATTCCTGGTCAAGGTTACAGGTTCAATCCCTGGCCCCGGTCGGGGCGAGAATGGGAGGCAACCTATCGATGTCTCTCTCTCTCTCTCTCCTCCCCCTCCCTTTGACTCTCTAAAAATCAATGGAAAAAATATCCTCATTCCTAGGGTGAGGATTGAAAAAGAAAAAGAAATTACAATGATTTTGATAACTTACTTGTGTAGCATTTTGTAATTAGAAATATTTGCTTCAGCCTCATCCCTCTCCAGTTTATCTTCCAAACTCCTGCAGAATTCTCTCCCCATCACACAGAGCTAAGTGGGATCCTCTTGAAAACCTTTCGTCAGTGGCAAGTGCAAACCCTTTCTCATGTCATTGAAACCCCTTTGCCATCTGCCACAGTCTCCTTCCACGTCAGGCCACGTACAGCCACGTCCTTCTTAAGAACACACGTTGCCCTAACCGGTTTGGCTCAGTGGATAGAGCATCGGCCTGCGGACTCAAGGGTCCCGGGTTCGATTCCGGTCAAGGGCATGTACCTTGGTTGCGGGCACATCCCCAGTAGGGAGTGTGCAGGAGGCAGCTGATCGATGTTTCTCTCTCATCCATGTTTCTAACTCTCTATCCCTCTCCCTTCCTCTCTGTAAAAAACCAATAAAACATATTTTTAAAAAAACACACGTTGCCGGCTCCGCGGCTTTGCTCATCCTACAGCCCCTACTTTGCCAACCTTTCCCTCGCTTCACAGCTTAACTCAAACAGCTCAACTCAAACCTCTTCTCTCAACCTTCCCTGATTCCAGCCCTGTCCCCAGGCGTGCGCACCGTGTGCTTCTGAGGGCCTGGTAAGTTGCTGAGAGAGCCAGTCTTCTATTTATCAGTCTGTAATATAGTCAGTCGTGCCCCTCTACATTCTCAGTTCTTTTAAGTATATACTCTTTCCACACATATTTACTGAGTCCTTATTGTTGACAATGTCAGGTTCTATCTGGACAGTTGTTAACAAAATAACTAGTCTTGCCCAGCCGGTGTGGCTGAGTGGTTGAGCGTCGACCTGTGAATCAGGAGGTGAGGGTTCATTCCCAGTCAGGGCACATGCCTGGGTTGCAGGCTCGCTCCCCAGTGTGGGGCGTGCAGGAGGCAGCTGATCCGTGATTCTCTCATCATTGATGTTTCTCTCTCCCTCCCTTCCTCTCTGAAATCCATAAAATATATAAAAATAAAGAATAATTACTTTCTGCCCTCCTCAGGTGTCCAGTCTCTGGGGGAGGGAAGCTTTAAATGCCTGAGCGAGGAGGTAACTGCAAGTGGGGATGTGAGCTGTCACCGAAAGGAAGCCGGCCTCTGACGATGGTGGGGGCGAGGGGCCTGGTTTGGATGAGGAGCCCTCGCCCTGAGACCTGGCACCTGGGAAGCGGGTGGAGGGGAGCTAGGCGCCGCCCTGCTCAGCAGAACACTCTGTGCTGGGGACGTTCGGTGTCTGCGCTCTCAGGGCGGGTGCTGCTGGCCAAACATGAGGGGTGAGTCTTTGAAAGTGACTGGCACAACCGAGAAACTGAACTTTTACGTTTTAGTTCATTTAAACTCGGCCGCCTGTGGCCGCTGATGGGCCCGGCGGGCTTAGAGCATCTGCGGACTTGACGGCAGCATGTGAGCTGCTGTCGGCAGACCACGGAGGGCTTGGGGGAGTGTGAACAACGTGCACTTTATTTTATTCGCGGCGTGAAGCCATGGAGGGCGTTGGTGGCAGCTGTTAAGCAGAGAAATGACATCTGATTTCTATTTTTTCAAAAGATGATACTTCCTGTGTGGTAGTGTACCAAACATTGGAATTCAGATACCCTAAAAAATTCATCACAGGGAGAGTACAAGAATGAATAAGTTACTCGGTAGTTTTTTTTAACAAGTCAGATTTCATTCATTCTCTCCATCAGCAGGTTTCCGTACAGCCTTTCTCTGTGTCCTTTCTTCACCTGTTTACTTCTGAAAGTCTGTTTCCAAAGGTGAGGGGACCTTGATCACTCAAGATTGTATACAGGGTGGAGCAAAAGTAGGGTTATGGTCGTGGGTACTCGAGACACAGAGTTAATGAATCGGTCGTAAGAATCATAACCATCTCTTTCTCGTAGGAACCACTGTACAGCTGCTTTGCCCACACTGTGTCGTTGCTTTACAAACCAATCTTTGTCATTTCAGAGAAAAAGAAAGCAGCTCAGGATGTGAGGAATTTTGACTACACTGCTCGGAGCTGGACGGGAAAGTCGCCCAAACAGTTCCTCATCGACTGGGTCCGGAAGAACCTGCCCAAGAGCCCGAACCCTGCCTTCGAGAAAGTTCCCGTCGGTCGGTACTGGAAATGCAGGTGTGTGTTTTGGTTCCTGAACGAACGTTAGAAGAACTGAAGATGAAAGTCATTTTTGTTTCTTAGGAGTTGAGTCGACATTTAAGCAGCTCTCTGATTCCAAGCTCAGCTTGACGGTGCTTATCAGTCTCAAGTACAGTCTGCGGAAATGTGAAATTTAAACCGTTAGTGTAAACTGGAGTGCAGGTGAATGGAGCTCTGACTGTTTCTACTTTGTCAGCTCTGTGGGGATTTCTTTGGCTTCTTTGCAGGGTGCGGGTGATCAGGTCTGAAGACGACGTGCTGGTGGTTTGCCCTACGATCCTGACGGAGGATGGCATGCAAGCTCAGCACCTGGGGGCCACCTTGGCTCTTTACCGCCTGGTGAAAGGGCAGGTGAGCGGGACGGCCGTGCCGGAATTTGTCTACAGAAAACCATGTCTGCGTGTGCACGGCAGTGCGTGTTGGATTTTGGCCTCTGGGCCAGTTTTCTCTTTACTGACTGCTGCTTCTGACTCATCCTCACTTCTGCTTATTCATAATTTTTACTTTCTCTCACCCTTAAACATACATAGCTTGGTCTTTCTCTTCTAGACCAGAGACTCTGAGACATTTGATTGACCCAGATGTTCAAGCCAAGCTAATTTACAGAATAAAAGTCATTGTGCTAGGGGGTGAATTAAGAATTGTTAAAGAGTTTCTCTTTAGTGTTACATCGTCTCTCAACTTGAACGTATTATAGACATTGGTTTCTACCAAGTTTACGCTGCAGTCTAAGGAAGGGTGAGAATGAAGTGGTACTGAAGGAAGTGCCTCTGAGCTCTCGGGGGACTGTCCCCATTTCCTGTTCTAATAGGTGTGTATACCTTTCTTCATGGGAGATTAGAGCCACTGAAAATTCAGACACGGAGTAAGCGGAACTCCGAACAGTAGTTCTTTCCATTTTGTCAGTAACGTTCTTAATGCTTTTATTTCCCTTACTTTGCAAAATAAGGTTCCACGAGGTCAGGGTAATTGATAGAAGCGAGTGTCCGTGTTGTAGAGACGACTGTGAGCTCCTGGTAGCACAGTGTTGGGGTAACGCAGAGCCCACCTGTGGTTCACTTAAAGGGCTTCCACCTGTGGTGTCATACGCTGCGGCGTCTCGCGGGGCTGTTAGAAATGCGTTATTGGTCACCTGTGTGTTTCTGTAGCAGCTCTCAGGATAAGTAAGACACATCTGATCAGTAGCTTATTGTGTTCCAGGAATAAGCACTTTACATGTATTAACACGTTAGCGCCCAGTCAGTCACCGGAGACTGACACTATCGTTCCGTCCAGAAGACAAAACAGGCTGGGCGCCCAACGTGTTAACTGAAGTTTACCTCGGGGTGTGCCCACTTACTGACAGAGAAACAGACACAGCAAGGTTAGGCCATTTGCCCGAGGTCACACTGCTAGTAAGTTTAGAAGCTTGACTACATGCTGTTTATTCATTTGCATCATATGCATGTGCATTTTACATTAAAGTAGTAACTAGTGTAAGAGACAAATTACATGTTAGGGGGAAGGTAGCTGTCCTACGTCCTAACCGATTGGGTTCTGGTAGCCATCGTTAGTGAAAGTAATGCTGCTGTTTCTTCTTACAGTCAGTTCACCAGTTACTTCCTCCAACCTACCGAGCGGTCTGGCTAGAATGGAGCGATGCAGAAAAGAAAAAGGAGGAGTTAAATAAAATGGAGACCAACAAGCCCCGGGACCTTTTTATCGCCAAACTTCTGAATAAAGTGAAGCAGCAGCTGCAGCTGCAGCAGCAGCAGGAGCATTCCGAGGATAAGAGAGAGAGCTCTGAAGACGCTGAGGAATCCTGGGAAAATTTAGTTTCTGACGAGGATTTTTCTGCATTGTCCTTGGAGTCAGAAAAGGCAGAAGATTTGGAACCTGCTAGGAACCTCTTTAGGAAGTTTCAGAGCACACCGAAGTACCAGGGCCTTCTGAGGGAGAGGCAGCAGCTGCCCGTGTTCAAGCACAGGAGCGCGATCGTGGAGACCCTGAAGAGGCACCGGGTGGTGGTGGTGGCCGGGGACACGGGGAGCGGCAAGAGCACTCAGGTGCCGCATTTCCTTCTGGAGGACCTGCTTCTCCACGAGCCGGGGACCAGGAAGTGCAACATTGTCTGCACCCAGCCCCGCCGCATCTCCGCAGTGAGCTTAGCCACCAGAGTGTGTGACGAACTGGGCTGCGACAGTGGACCTGGAGGAAGGGTAAGCTGCCCACCGCCACCTCGTGAACGGTGACGCTCCTGACGCACCTTTGCCCTGGGGACCCCAGGGGAACTGCTCCGGCTGAGGGTGACTGCTATAGGTTGGTCTCTGGCACACCTCAGGCCCTGTCACGTTGGATGGATGTGACATTGCCACTCTCCTTCACGTGAAGAGGATTATTAGCGATTCCGTCGTTAAAATTCTCCTATCGAAGGAAAACATATTCCGTTTAACAATTAAATGTTCAGATATGTTGCATACTAAATTGAACTTTCAAAGACTATAGACAAATACAAATTTGACGCTAGTAGCGTACATCTCAACTGTTTGCAGGTCTTTTCTGTGCATGGATTCCTGAATGGTTTTCTTTAATTATTTCCAATGAGCAAAAGGGAAAAATAATGTAGAAGAAAATTCTAGACTCTTTTCAAACCCTGAATTTAAAAAAAGAAAAGAAAAAGTGCTTCAGTATCTATTGTGCATCTTGCCTCACCAGCAGACAAACCCTACCTAGAGTGACTGCTAAATACAGGAGCCAGGAAAGCTGGTTAGAACCAAATATGAACCCCAAGTTCACGTAACTCAGCTTAATTCTACTTTGAATTGTTCTTCCTAGAGATGCTATTTAACCTTTCCATCTCTGTCGTTACGATAGGCGCCCCTGCATGAAACATTTCCATGTAGCAGATTGGGTTTCTCTCATGGAATGTAAGAGGAGGAAAGACAGTTTGTCTTAAAAGGAACTTACACGAGGGAATGACAGACAAGTACTCAAATAAAACAGGGATGTCTGCCCCACCTGGTTTGGCTCAGTGGATGGAGCGTCAGCCTGTGGACTGAAGGGTCCTGGGTTCGATTCCAGTCAAGGGCACATGCCCAGGTTGCAGGCTCGATCCCCAGCGGGGGGCGTGCAGGAGGCAGCCAATCAATGATTCTCTCTCATCATTGATGTTTCTATCTCTCTCCCTTTCCCTTCCTCTCTGAAATCAATAAAAAATATATATTAAAAAAAAAAAACAGGGATGTCTGAGGAAGTGAGGAGAAAGTGGGGGGACAGACGTGAGTGCAGGACCCCTCGGTCACCCCGTGTGATGGGCTGCTCCTCCTGGCGCAGCTTTTCGGGAATCTGACAGAAGAGCAGACCGGATGGGCGGGCGGCTCTAGCTTCTGTCCCTTCGTGCCTCGATACTTTGCTCCCAGATAATTTAATAAGAAATTATCATAATCATGGTACTCGAGGCAGAGCAGCTTTTTGTCTCAACACTGAAAACAACAAAGGTTTTGCTTGTTTAAAATGAACAAAACCAATGTCGCAGTCGTCTGAGCCTGAAGACCGGGGAAAACAATTTTGATAACCAGCTGCACTGAGTTGATGTACTCGGAGGCTCCGTAGGAGCAGGTCAGCCTGTGCCTCCCTGTCTAGCCCGCGCTCCCAGGCAGGTCCCGTGAGACTAACTCGCCTGTGTGCTCCCTTCAGAATTCTTTGTGTGGATATCAGATCCGGATGGAATCTCGGGCCAGTGAGTCTACCCGGCTGCTCTACTGTACAACAGGTGTTTTGCTCAGGAAGCTTCAAGAAGATGGTCTCCTAACCAGTGTCTCTCACGTGATTGTAGATGAGGTGAGTAGGTTCTGTCATCATGTAAATTCTAAACATTTTTTATTAAAAAGATTCTATTTGTAATTAATACTAGCCAACATTTTCCTTGTGTATATAAATGCCAGACACTTTACATATAATTGTTTAATTTTCTCTAACAAATGTCTTGTGTTGGTTTATTTAGTAAATACAACATTTGCGTGCTGGATGCTGTTCTAAGGACTTCACATATGTAAATCCGTTTACCCTCCAGCTGTCCAATGTAGGTGTATTCTCCCTATTTTACCATTCAGGAATCGAGGCAGAGGTTAAACAACTGTGCAGGGTCACACAGCCGTTGGTAGGGCATAAACATCTTTTCTTGGACAGCTGATAGAGACCCTGTGAGATTCCTACTAATCCGACTCCCCTTTTTCTAGAAAGTGGACAGACTCTGTGTCTTGTGTTGGTGGCGACAGTACAGTGTTCTGTTAGTGGCAGAACTCCAGGAGTCACCTGCCTCTAAGTGAAATTTGGAGATGCCCTAACTCATCACGGGCTTGCAGGCCATCCGCTAAGCTGGAGTCTTCGTGCCGCAGCTGAGGGTCACTCGGTGCTGACCTTCGCGGGCTCCGGTGTTAGCGAGTGACTGACTTGCAACACACAGCGTCTCTCCCTCACATGTACTGACTGCACTTCAGTGTTGGTTAACTTTTCAACTTGAGTGCCTGGTTTATTTAGCCTCTTACTAGGCCTTATATGTGATTAGTTTTTATTCCCTTTTTACCAGGTTCATGAAAGAAGCGTCCAGTCCGACTTCTTACTGGTAATCCTGAAGGAGATTTTACAGAAGCGCTCTGACCTGCACTTGATCCTCATGAGCGCCACGGTCGACAGCGAGAAGTTCTCCACCTACTTTACTCACTGCCCCATCCTCAGAATCTCAGGGCGAAGCTATCCTGTGGAGGTGAGTCCCCTGCAGCCTGCGTGTGTGAACAGCAACCTCGTTCCCATCAGGGAGGACCCAGCAGATGGGCCCGAGGCTGAGACAGAGGAGTTCCTAGGTGCTGCAAGTCTAGAGGGCCGGGGGGGTGGGGGGCTGGGGGGTCAGGTGGCTGCTGCCCTGACTCGGGAGGATCTGCTGGAAGACACACCTGAGAAACAGACAAAACACCTCAGACCCCACCGTCACGTGCAGAGCCAGGTGGCTGCTGGTCAGTAAGGAGCCCCTCCTCACCCACCTCTCAGATTTAGGGGGGCTCGAAGCTTCCTTGCTGCCTGTTCTTCATCCGTGCTCACGTGCAGAAAGTATACACCTCCTGTAACTTGTCCTGAGACTTCTGGGGACAGACGCGTTGCTACCAGCGAAGTTCCTCATTCCCAAATAATACAGAAAAAGTGTTTCTCATAATATTTGATGTGGAGAGCGGCTACAGCAGTGGTTCTCAACCTTGGCCGCACATTAGAATCACCTAGGAATCTTTTTAAAATCCTGATTGAGGCCCAGAAATCAGGATTGTAAAAAGATTCTCAGGTGATTCTAATGTGCAGCCAAGGTTGAGAACCTCTGGGCTACCGTGTTTGGACAGATTATGGTCCAAACCTGTGGTCCCACGTGACTGGGTGATATGGGCTACAGGAGGTGCAGCAAATAAACAAAGCTTGATCAGGTGCATGTAATTGAGTAGATTTGAAACCCACGAGAATGTTGTAAACATCTTGACCACGACCTTGCTTTGCCTCATGGAATCTGGCTATAAAATAAAGACTCGGCTTGCAGGCCATAGCGCTGTCTCTCCATCAGAAGAGTGCAGCGTCCCACCCAGCCCCAGCTTCATTCTCTTGTCTGTCTTTTCTTAATCCTTCACCCCCCTCTCAGGCTCACTGAACCTGGCTGTGCTGGGCGGCACAATTCTAAGTTAGCATTTAGTGATATTCAAAGAGAACAATCCCCTTGTTCTCTTTAAAATGATCTTTCCTGAAATGAATTTGAGTTCACCATTTATATGCTTTAATCTCTGCAGGTTTTTCATCTTGAAGATATAATAGAAGAAACAGGCTTTGTACTGGAGAAAGACTCAGAATATTGTCAGAAATTTCTGGAGGAGGAGGAAGAAATAACCATTAATGTTACAAGCAAAGCAGGGGAAATAAAAAAATATCAGGTAAAATGAAAACTTTTTGTTTTTAATCCTCACCTGAGGATATATTTATTGATTTTAGAGAGAGGAAGGGAGAGAAAGAGAGAGAGAGAAACACTGATAGGTTGCCTCTCATATGCGCCCCCAACTGGAGACCGAACCCTCAACCTCGGTATATTCCCTGACCAGGAATGGAGCTCACAACCTCTTGCTGTTTGGGAGGGTGCTCAACCAATTGAGCCACACTGGCCGGTAAAGAAAACATTCTGAAAGACATCTGATAATGCTATCTAGAACATAACCTGCCAGGAGAGTTTTAAAATCATGCTGGCACAGAGAATTCCAGTACAATTTGGTAGAAGAGGAACAGAAATGATTAAAAGCAAATTTTAAAGGCCATTTATTTCATCTTTGTTTCATAGAGTCTAGTTTTTGGTTTATGTTATTTTGTCTTCTTCCACTGTTATGGGCCACAGTGGAACACATGAAAAAATCAAGGACCATAAAAGTCAGAGGGAACTTCTTATCTCAGAGCATTGATCCGTTACTGAGGAGTAAACATGTAATGATTTTCTCTTCTTCCCCTGAACCCCCCCAGGTGGTTAGGATGAGGCAGACGGGGTCCTGGCTGGCGGTTTCCTGGCAGCCCGTGTCCTGGCGTGAGCTGGGCGAGCTCTGTAGTGAAGCTGCCCAGGGCTAGCACAGTTCTCCCTGGAGAGCTAGTTTCAAACATGTTTTTGGAAATGCCACAGAGCTAAGTTATCCTGCCTTTGGCCAGTGGTACTGTTCTCCATGTTTTCATTGTATCCATGATATTTCATACATTACCCGTCTGAGGAAAGCACAGAGTTACTTTCTCTCTCAATTAAGCAGATAAACCAAGAAAGCGAAAAACTAAAATCATTCCCTAAAGCTTCAGATAGAAATTAGAAACTAAAGACTCAGAAGATTAAAGGTATTCAAAAGAGGTGACTGGACCTCGGCAACCACAGTAATATCTAGAAAGGATGAGGCGGGTGTAAACTATAATGGCGGTAATGAGAAAAATGCCAGTCTTCCTCCTCCTTTGTCTTACAATAATACTTAATATTTTGTCCGTCTTTTTCTGATTGTGTTCCTCTTAGGAATACATCCCAGTTCAGACGGGAGCAGGTGCTGGCTTAAGTCCCTTTTACCAGAAGTACAGCAGCCGCACGCAGCACGCGCTCCTCTACATGAACCCTCACAAGATCAACCTGGACCTCGTCTTGGAGCTTCTTGCGTATTTAGGTCCGAACCGATTTCTCAGGGGTCTCCATTTGTTTTGATAAAACTTCTTCTGTTAATGGAGGCATTTCATTAATATCTTACATGCTGTTCATCTTTCTTCTTCTTTTGAATATTGTATCTTTCAAAATCACAGACGGAAGTCCCCAGTTCAGGAATGTGGAAGGAGCAGTGCTCATCTTCTTGCCCGGCCTCGCCCACATTCAGCAGCTGTACGACCTGCTGTCGGCTGACAGGAGGTTTTCTTCTGGACGGTAACTGCAGATCTTTACTCTGTTCCTGGTGGTTTTAAAATAGAAAAACGTTCCATGCAGTAAAACTCCTGATCAGAGCTGAAGCTGTCCATGGGAAGCAAGTGTGTTTTTGTGTAACATCACTATTACAGTATTTCATCTACAAAAAGTTTTAGGTAGAATTTCTACATTTAATATGATTAAGCGGAGGGAGTTCTGTGGGTAAGAATAGGATGCTGACCGCCTCCCTCCCCAGCCGCCTGGGTGTGCAGGACCCACCCCACCAGGGTTGCACTTCCTCGCCCACACACACGTATTGCTGCCGTCATGCTTTCCACATGAACATCAGGACACTTAAAAGTCCTGGGAACCCTGTGTTCCACATCATTCATTCCTAGTAAATGTTTTCTCTCTGATGACTACATGGGTTTCATTTACCATTATCCAGACTTTTGTGTGTGTCTAAAACCTTTCATAGTAAAAATGTTAAAGTTGCCTCCAATGTGCAAGTGAATGTTGTTATTCTTTGCAGTGTCTTCTAAAGAGAGGCTCCTGCTAAGAACTGTGATTTTCACTTTCAGATATAAAGTGATAGCTCTGCACTCCATCCTTTCCACCCACGACCAGGCCTCGGCGTTCACACTCCCTCCTCCGGGAGTCAGGAAGGTAAAGTCCAATCCGCACGTGTGTGTGCCCTCCCTCGGAGTCTGACCGTGCACGGCAGACTCCAGGCTCCGCGGCTGAACCCACGCAGACGTGAACCCAATGAAAATTAGAGTGTTGGAACATTTACACTGAGCGGCCAGATTATTATGACCCCCCCATCAGAACAATGAAAATAATAGTGATAATAAAACCTTGAGAGTATTTGCTTAGGAAATTTTCAATATTCAGTATTTTTGGAAGTGTCAATGAAGTACTGATGGGGCGGTCATAATAATCCGGCCACTCAGTGTACATCATGTGTTACTGAAGGGACAGGACTTGTAGGAGGCATGGTGGTTGAATAATATGGCATGGGTGTTGCCTGTGAGAAGGAAAATCACTGCTTTCCCCCCAAGAAGGCATCATGAAGGATGTTGGGTGTCAGGAGCTCTAGGAGTCCAGGGAGAATTCTTGGTTGTTTTCTAGGCTATTCACACGGATTTTTTTATAATACATAGACCATTAGGTTGGGTGGAGTCTCAGCACTTTCACTGTGTCTCGTTGGGGCTCTGAATGTTGAGAGATGCGGCAGAGGGAGTTTTCCAGATGTTGAACCCCTCGTCAGGGGAAGGAGCACAGGGTAGGGCCTGTGGGGACCCAGCGCTCCAGGAGGAGCCTGGTTCTGTGTGCGGGGCCTGGCTGGTCACTGAACTGCTCCCTGTCTGTGGCCTTTGGCAACACTCTGGGCCTCGCTTTCTCCTCAACAGGAGTGCAGCCGTCGACCCTGGAGTTCTCAGAGCCCGTTAGAGAGCCCTCGGTCACCCAGCTGCTCTGACCAGTTTCCCATTCGGCGCATGGCATTTCTCAGAGGACTAGCTAGAATTAAGGGAAGGGGACTTTTGAAGAATTAGAATGTGTAACTTAATTATCAAACTGAGGTGGTGAGACTAATTATAATTAGAGCAAATTAAAATTACACAGTAATAGATTGTGAATTTTTATAAAGTTGAAATTCCCTTTTTAAATTCATCCGTTCAGACTCTAAAGTGGTTTACATTATAGCACATTGCTGAAGTTGTTACTAAATATTTGGCTTTTTATTTATTTTCAGATTGTTTTAGCAACAAATATTGCAGAGACAGGCATCACAATTCCAGATGTGGTGTTTGTCATCGACACTGGAAGAACAAAAGAAAATAAGTAAGTTGGACTTCCCCAAAGCCAAACACTTTTCACCGGAAAAGAGTTTGCGGCTCTTGAGTTCTTAGCAGAAGTCACAGAATCATAGAGGGTAGTTCCAGATGTCCTGATTCTGCCGAAGCAAACGGGGAAACTAAAATGTCTGAGAGCCGATGTCAAACTTCATGTCATGGGTTTTCCCATAAGTAGCCAGTGGGCTGCTCCTTTTAGAAAATTTTCAGAACATGCATTTTTGTAAATGTGTGTTTGTAAAATAAATTGTTAAACGAAAGCACTATCTGTGGGAATATAAAAAAGAACCTGGGTTTTGGAATAACAGACTTAAATCTTTGCTCTACAGTCTGAGCCAGTAACGTAACCATCAGTAGTAACCGTCAGCTTCCTCAGGTGTGAGTGGGGAAGGACAATCTCAGGGTTGAAAGCGCCTGGGTCAGCGAGTGGCACAAAAGCAACCTGTGCTGACTCTTCATCAGACTCTACTTGAGACCCTCAGCAGCCTGGGACCCTGTAGACACTGTCCCTCGGGTAGGAGCTGTGGCACTGCTTGGAAAGGGTGTGACTATCCAGCACAAAGGGAGCCCTTGAGCCCTGGCCCGTTTGGCTCAGTGTATAGAGCGTCGGCCTGTGGACTCAAAGGTCCTGGGTTCAATTCCGGTCAGGGCACATGCCCGGGTTACAGGCTCGGTCCCCAGTGGGGGGCGTGCAGGAGGCAGCCAATCAACGATTCCCTCTCATCATTGATGTTTCTATTTCTTCCTCTCCCTTCCTTTCTGAAATCAATAAAAATATATTTAAAAAGAGAGAGAGAGAGCCCTTGATTTTTAAGCTGTAGAGGAAGTATTTTCAGGGTTTAACTATATCTTGTGAAAAGTAAGGTGAATTATGTTCACAATTTCATTTCTCAAACTTCAAATAATTCTTGTGCATAATTAATAGACATTCCACTAAAAGAGAAAGTATTCCATGGTCAGGTTAATTTGGGAAAGGGTAAATTAGCAGGGTTTCCTCTTGTGCCGAGTTTTAATTAGGTCGTATGAGATTTAGTATGTGATGCTTGTTAAATTGTGTAAATATGAAACATAAGTTGGAAAATATTGGTCCACAATGATAATGGACATGTTTTAGCCTATCTTCAACTTAATTTTAAGAGTCAAATATTTTGGCTTTTTCAGATTTTACTTAAGTCAATTATCCACATACATTTCCTCAACCACACGCATTTCTTTAGGTACCACGAGAGCAGCCAGATGAGCTCTTTGGTGGAGACCTTTGTCAGTAAGGCGAGCGCTCTGCAGCGCCAGGGCAGAGCCGGGCGGGTGCGCGACGGGTTCTGCTTCCGGATGTACACGCGAGAGAGGTACGTGCGGCCCAGCCCTGGAGGTGGAGACTTGCAGGTCGGGGCAGCGCGTGGCCAGTGACGGGAAGTGATGGCTGTGGTTTTATTTTTCAGGTTTGAAGGCTTTATGGAGTATTCCGTCCCTGAAATCTTACGTGTGCCTTTGGAGGAATTATGTCTTCATATTATGGTAATCCCTCAGGAACGCAGATCCGTTTTTTACTCTTCACCGCCTTCTAGAAAAGAAATGAAGACCTAAACTTATCTTCCTTGTGTTGCTCCAGATGTTCTGCTTAAATCAGCGGTTCTCAACCTGTGGGTCGCGACCCCTTTGGGGTCGAGCGACCCTTTCACGGGGCGCCTAAGACCATCCTGCATATCAGATATTTACATTACGATTCATAACAGTAGCAACATTACAGTTAATGAAGTAGCAACGAAAATAATTTTATGGTTGGGTCACAACATGAGGAACTGTATTTAAAGGGCCAGAAGGTTGAGAACCACTGGCTTAAATGAACCCCCTCTCACCTTTTCATAAAGAGGCCCCTGTGCTTTAATTCTGCCACAGGCCCTTGTACTATATGGATTAAACACAGCCTCACACCCTACACTAGTCGTTCTCACCTGGGGACAGTTGGCTGTGTCCACAGACGTTTTTGGTTGTCAGACTCGGGGGAGAGTAGGCCATGCTATGGGCATCTCGTGGGTAGAAGTTAGCGATGCTGCTAAACCTACAGTGCACAGCACAGGCCCCTAAAACAGAAGTGATCTGGCCCAGAACAACAACAGGGCTGACATTGAGAAACCCTGACCTAAACCAAGGGCTTCCTAGTCTGAAAGGTCTGTAATACCTTTAGTTCTTAAATTTTTTGCTATAAAAATCAGGAATGAAGAAACTAAAAATATGGACTGGAAGGTCTCTTCCACATGCCCACCCGTTAACTCGCACGCACACACTGCCAGTTATTAAAAAAGAGGAGTGTATCCTTACTCAGGCATTTGTTCTCTTAGAATTTCACGTAACTCACAGTTAGTTCCAGTCTGACCTTTGGCTCATGTAAACCCTGTCGCTCGTTTTCAATCTGTAGAAGTGCAATCTGGGTTCTCCTGAAGATTTCCTCTCCAAAGCCTTAGACCCTCCTCAGCTCCAAGTCATCAGCAACGCAATGAACTTGCTCCGAAAAATTGGGGCTTGTGAACTGACGGAGCCGAAACTGACTCCCTTGGGCCAGCACCTCGCAGCTCTGCCCGTGAACGTCAAGATTGGCAAGATGCTCATCTTCGGAGCCATATTCGGCTGCCTGGACCCAGTGGTAAGAAAAACGACGCTGCTGCTTCACTTTCAATATCATTTTGGCAGAGAAATCATGAAGTTTGGGAATAATTTTTAACTGAATTATGAATGTCAGTACTGACATTAAAATGCAGGAGGTCTGAATGATTAATGATAATTTTTTAAATATGTTTTTATTGATTTTTAGAGGGGGGGATGGGGAGGGAGAGAGACATAGAAACATCAACGAGAGAGAGTCATCGATCAACTACTTCCTGCACATTCCCTCCTGGGGATGGAGCCCGAAACCCAGGCCCGTGCCCTGACCGGGAATCGAGCCGCCGATCTCTTGGTACATGGGACAATGCTCAACCAGCTAAGCCACACTGACCAGGCTTGATGAGACTTTAATATTTACCTTACATACAAGAAAACATACTTATCCATCCTCTTACACATGCTATAGGCACTGTTTTATACATGGGTTTGGCTTGTCTAAACTTTGTCTGTGAAACACCCCACTGGAAGTATTTATTTAATTGAATCTGTCGTAGACCAGTGGTTCTCAGCCTTGTTCACCTCCTGGCACATACAGAGTGATCACTAAATCCTGCGGCACCCAATGTACTGTGCTGACCTGACGGAGGATGGGTAGGGTTTTGATTTATTCCCCCACGTGGCTGTTGTTGGCTGTTGTCCTGTTTATATTGGACCATCTGTGGGGGAAGGTCAGTGCCTAAGAACGTTTAAACCTCCATGCGGTGCTCCAGGTGAAAACCACTGTGTCCGACAGTTCTGGGGAGTTCTGACCCATTGAACTTCCCTACATAGAATCAGGAGCTGTCTCCCTTCCCTTTCTGGTTATGGCTCTGTGCTTTCACTGCCACAGGCATCACACTTTGTAGATTAAAGTGCAGCCTGTGACCCTAGCACCAGCATTGCCAACAGTTCTGTGTTCTCAAGTTGCCCCTGAGTTGACCAGGTTCGTGCCTGTGTTGGACTCTGGGCTCCTTTGTCTCCGGGCAGTTTCAGCTCTCCAGCTTTCTCCGCTGGGCCGCTCCTGGACAGCACACCCAGGCTGCTCTCCGAACAGGGAGCTGGCTTCCTCTCGTCCCATTCCTCTAGGATCAGGGATGGGAACTCACCAGAATCGTGCTGAGGGCCCATAGCCGACCCGAGGGCTGCAGCAACAAGCGGGTTGTCCTGTAGCCCCGTTATCCTCAAAGGACAGGGCGGGGCAAAAGTAGGTTTACGGTTGTGAGTTTATTCTTGTTGTTACTTATTATTGTGCCGTTTCCCATAGGAACCGCTGTCAACCTGCTTTGCCCACCTGTATTTAAGGGGCGTTGCAGGCAGGGGGCACTCAGCAGGCTCAAGTCGAGGTGTTTGAGCTGTGATTCTGGGATTGCTTCTCACTGTGACAGACCACAGCTCACTCGACCATTCCGTTTCTTTTATCTCTGATTCTGGTGATACTGCCTCACAGAGATTACATACAAGTTCAGTGACTTTTTTTAATGCCTTCTAATGAAACAAAAGCAGCTAAAATGAACGTGTGTCAGCGACTGTGGGATTGGAGGGCGTGCGGGTGCTGGAAAGAGGGCACGTGCACTTGCAGTGCGGCTGTTAGCTGTGCCCCTTCGCAGGCCGCTGTGAGGCCTCCCTTTGTGACGCCGGTCTGCTCTCTGTAGGCCACGCTCGCCGCAGTCATGACCGAGAAGTCTCCCTTTACCACGCCCATCGGCAGGAAGGATGAAGCGGACCTGGCGAAGTCCGCGTTGGCGACGGCCAATTCCGACCACCTGACCATCTACAATGCGTATCTAGGGTAAGCTGCTCGGGGTGTTGTCGAGCCTGGGCGATTTCCTTTCTAGAAATTTGCCTGAGCCTTTCATTAAAAGGATTTAAATCCATCTCTAAAGTTTTATTTTTAGTTATATCATCCTTCAAGGTATAATTAGTTATGTTATAGATTCATAGTTTTATAATCCTTTCAAAAATTTAAGAACAATGTACTTCATATTAATATATGTGTATTACCTTGTATTTGAAATTAATTTATTGTTATGCATAAACAGAAAACAATGTCTTTTGGTCAAATTTTTTTTTAATATATTTTTATTGATTTCAGAGAGGAAGGGAGAGGGAGAGAGAGATAGAAACATCAATGATGAGAATCATTGATCGGCTGCCTCCTGCATGCCCCCCACTGGGGATCGTGCCTGCAACCCGGGCATGTGCCCTGACCAGGAATTGAACCGTGACCTTCTGGTCCATAGGTCAAGGCTTAACCACTGAGCCATGCAACCGGGCGGTCAAAATTCTTAAGTACAGTTGGTGGCTCCTACAAGCAAGACTCCTCCTCTTCTTAAATGATTCTGATTTAAAGACGCTTTGATTAGTACCTCTGAGAAGGAGAGTTTGCAAGGAAAACACGTGCCCTTGGTCGTTTTGTTGTGTAGGTGGAAGAAAGCGCGGCAGGAAGGCGGCCCTCGCTCTGAAGTGGCTTATTGCCGGAGGAACTTTCTCAACAGAACGTCCCTGCTCACCCTGGAGGTGAGTCTCCCGCAGGTCTAACTCTGGGCGTGGCTGAGTGACCGCTTGTTTTGGCAGAAGAAATGCCTAGGAGAGAGCTGGCACTTGCCCCTGAGCCACTCCTGGAAGCCCTGAGGCACCGTTTGTACAGGGACATGAGGGTGAAGCTTGCTGCTCCCTCACCTGGCAGTTTCCGTAACGAGCCGGCTCCCAGCATTTCCCCTGGTGATCAGGGAGTGCTGCTTCTCATGGAGGTCATGAAGCTGGTGGCTTACATGGTTCCCGTGCTCCGGGCCTCTGTGGGTGCTTTTTAATCAGACTGTCCCTTTTTCGGACAGTGAGAGGGCGCCCCTTCAGGTTTCCCGAGTCCTGGCCACGCAGCCCAAGCAGACTTTGTGCTTCCTTGTTTTGGGGACGACGTGCATTTTATGCTCCGGGCTAGGAAGCATTCACTTTCCTGAGAGCTCTGGCTCCTTGAAATGAAATTCTTACATGTCCCTGCCTGTCAGCAGCTCCCTGGCTGCAGTGTGGGATGCTGTCCATGGGAGGGCATCTGGGCAGCGTGTGCGGGGCCCTGGCTGTGAGCAGGCGTGTCAGTCTGCTCTTGGGAAAGAGCAGCAGAGAGGCTCAGGCTGGACTGTGTGGGAGGACAGAGAGGACTCATGTGCAGTGAAAGTGAAAAAACAGGTGATGCTGACAGGCAGGGCTCCGCACGCTTACCTTTTGTTCCTGGCCCTTGGGGAATGGTGTTTAGTGCCATCGCCGTAAAAGTATCTTGAAAGTAGCCTGTGGGTGTGCCTCACCTGGTTCCTCTGTTCTGTGCTCGTACTGTAAACGGTTGAAAAACATTTCTTCCCATTAATCTGAGCAGTCACTTTTTATGACCTCACTTCAGGGGTGATAGCAGGGACTTCCTCCGTGGAAGAAGCCTTCTCGGATCGGAGAAAGGGGTAACTGAAGCCACAGCCCCTCCGAGCCAGGCTGGGGACGCGGTGCGGGAGCCCGCAGCACTGCTGAGTCTGCGTCCACGCCTCCGCCTCCTTCCTCCAAGAGCCTTTCTTCTCCACCTGGGCTGCGTGGACCGCAGCTGTCTGTTGATCTTTCCTCCCTAGATGCAAAGTCCCTTGGGCCCAAACAGGAAACCTAAAAGGAAATCCTCAATGTAAACGTCACCTTTTAATCACTTGTATCCTGTTTGCTTTGAAAAGTGCTCATCTTCCTGTAGAATTTTAGCTGATTGGACTATCAAAGGTAGAAAAAGATGGTAGGTCACAGCTGCAGATGAAATGAAGTTGCCATCAATAAACTTTGTCGAAGTTCTTAGGGAATGAAGGTGAGGTTCCCAGAGACAAATGAAGAGGCCCTTTGCAGTCTCGGGTCCGGACTCCTCTAGGTTTCTCCCTCCTGTTCTCTGTGTGACCGTCCTCACGGGGGAGCATTGGAGGGAAATCACTAGTGAAGGGGACATGCATGTGTTTTATGACTCAGGTCCCAGGGTGGTGGTAACAGATGACTCATTGATCCTTGACTTTCCAGGATCTTTTTATCTTTCTAATGTAATCTGGGCTGCAGTAAACTAAAGCATCTCGCATCTTCCCAGTTTTGATAGGAAACAGGACTGTGAATTCCAAGGTTATCTGGCAGTGTCTCTATTTTAATCAGGTCTGATCGCGTCTCTTTTCCACCTACACTGATCTAGGACGTGAAGCAGGAGCTGATCAGGCTGGTGAAGGCAGCAGGGTTTTCGGCGTCCACCTCTAACGGCTGGGAAGGAAGCAAGGCCACCCAGACCCTTTCCTTCCAAGAGGTCGCCCTCCTGAAGGCGGTGCTGGCCGCGGGGCTCTCGGACAGCGTGGGCAAGATCCTCTGCACCAGGTCCGTGGACGTCACCGAGAAGCTGGCCTGCGTGGTGGAGACGGCCCAGGGCAAGGCGCAGGTGCACCCGTCCTCCGTGAACCGGGACCTGCAGACCTACGGGTGGCTCCTGTACCAGGAGAAGGTGGGTGCTCGTTCTGAACGCCAGCACGCAGGGCGCTATGCTGAAAGTCAGTCATAACAAGTGAGGGTGCCCAACGGGTGTGACATTTGGTTCTCACGTCAAGCTGTTCGAGCTGTTCATTTCTTATTCGTTAATGAAAGAAAGCATTAAGGATCTACATGATCATCATCATCTTTTCTACGTGAAATAAAGACAGAAGCCAAGCTTGTTCAAGTAGCGAGGATCCAGATTTTCAAGTACTGGCTTAACAACTTCCAGCATATCATCGACCTTAATGGAAAACAATGGCATTAGCTGAACATTGAAACTTAATCATCATTTCATTTTTGCATTATTAATTGTTTGACAGCATTAGCCTTATAAAATTGCTGGTTGATAGTTGCACTTATTCAAGGCACACGGCTGGAGCAAAGGTAGGGTTACAGTTTGAATGGAGAACACTACGATAAGTAATAAATAATAACAAGAATAAGCCCTGTGATTCGCGTACGCACAGCTGTAGACCCACTTTTGCCTGCCCTGTAACTCGGCCTTGCAGTTAATGTTAAAATGTCTTTAAGGGGCTAAGTGCACAGGGGTGATTGCGATTACTATACAGTTGGCAAAGGATGCACATGAGAATGTAAACATGCAGCTTCACAAAACTTATAACTGAAAATGTGCCCACATTATAGACAAGGGCTCATGTGAACCAGATGCATAGATGCTGGTGTGAGCTGTGACGGCTCCCTCCTCCCTCGTGTGCAGGTCAGGTACGCCCGCGTGTACCTGAGGGAGACCACGCTCATCAGCCCCTTCCCGGTGCTGCTGTTCGGCGGGGACATCGAGGTGCAGCACCGCGAGCGGCTCCTCTCCGTGGACGGCTGGATCCGCTTCCAGGTACGCCTGCGCCAACGCGCTGGGCCGTTGAGGTGGATTTGTTTTTAAATTTTGGCATTTGCATCATTTTTTCCTATAATTTGACTTAAGATTATTTTATCCTGTCTGTCTGGTTTTAAATCTGTTAAATTTGAAACTCAGGTTCTGTTGCTGTCACAGACTGCTCCTATCATCAGTAACGATTACAGTTGCTGGGTGTGCGCTTCACTGGTTGCCTTTACGTGGCTGCGCCCAGAGAGCACGCCTCCTCGCCTTGCCAGTTCCCTTCCTGAGGATCCGCACCTGAGCTCAGGGAGAAGTCAGGGACCTCCCACATGGCACGATGGTGCTGTAGAGAAGACTTAAACCAGAGCCTGGCCCTCAGCCTCCCACTCCTCCCGCTGCATTGCACCCCCTATGAAGAGATAGGTTCATGGCTTTCACTGCGTGTTGTCACATTCTCTGGAAAAACTAGGGTTACCAATGCTACCAGCAATAAGGTTATTTCTCCGTGACCCCATCAGCACTGACCCATTTAAACTAAGCGACCTTCTCCTGTGCTGTGCCAGGCAGCGGCTTGTCTAAGACCGGAGAGGCCAGTACATGGTAAATGCAGCCTGGAAAGGGGGTGCAGTGTTCGCCAAGGCCGAGGCGGTGCGGATGTCCTGCCGCGGGACCCTGGTGACAGCGGCGCAGCGGTGGGCTCCCCGACATCACGGAATAATACACTCAACGGAGTGAACCTTGATGGTTTGCAAACTGTGCCTCAGTGAAGCTGTTTTAAAATTTCCATCAAGTTTATGGATACTTAACAAGGAAACTGAAGTTTGCATAGTTTAGCCACAGGAAGTGGTTTGCCTGTGTTTTTCCCATAATGTTCTATGCTAGTCAGGATGTGCTGAGCAGAGCGGAAGGTATACGTGCTTATCTTGATTTATGTGAACACATTCACACTCCCAGGATTAACTCTGTCCAATTTATCACTTCCTCCCAACAGGCCCCTGTAAAGATAGCCGTCATTTTCAAGCAGCTGAGAGTTCTCATTGACTCTGTTCTAAGAAAAAAGCTTGAAAATCCTAAGATGTCCCTTGAAAGTAAGTGTGTGATTATAATGTAGGTAGGAAACAGTATACTTTTAAGTATCGGCGTACACTGGGTGGCACATTGAAGTCTTAAATTCCAGGTGATTAAAAATAGTTTAATAAAATTTATTTAATGCTGAATTCCATCTGACTCATAAACAGTTGTTCAAACCTAATTATTCTCTCGTGTAAACTATTCCCCTTGTATCAAGTGAGTGGTTTTTTATGCCTCTGAACCCCCCAGAACCGCTCCCCAGGAACCTAACTGGCAGGCCCTGGGCCCCGTTATCAGAATTCCCACTGCAGCCATCGAACCCAGCGCCTTAGCGCCTTCTCGTATTGAAGCGTCTAGTAGAATAGAGCATTTCAGTCTGCGCAGGGTCACCTTAGCTACCTAGAGAGCAGTTGGGAGTCTTCGGAAGTCACAACATCAGAGCAGCTGCTCGGAGAAGCTGCTGTTTAACAGAACCTTAGCAAATACCGTGGCCTCTTGTCTGTCTTGTTCCCTGGAATGTGGATCCTTGTGTAGCGGGTCTGTCACTCCCATTGGCACCTCTGTGGGGCTTCCCTGTGTGTGGGGTCCTGGGATAAACATGGAGACACGGGAGCTTCCGCGCTGAGCCAGGGAACAGCTAGCAGCCTTGTCTCAGGGAGCTGTGGTCAGTGACGCCTCTGGAAGGACTGAGCGCATCGCATCGTCTCTTCCGGCCTGAGCACAAGCATGGCAATTGTTAAAACAGCACTTGAAGGGCGACAGGTTACATAGGCGTCTGTAGTTTCATAGTGAATATTGCTGCTGTTTGTTTTGTATTTTAATGTAAAGGCGTTTTTTAATGAGGGATACCTGTGGTTTACCTGTGGATACATTGGAAAACTAGCCAGTGATGAATTTGCTCATGGTGTTTTTCTCCCACTCAGATGACAAGATTCTACAGATCATTACGGAATTGATAAAAACAGAGAATAATTGAAACTGAAGTTCATGGTTAACTGCTTTAAATGTCAGATGAAGACACAGCCGTGAAGTGATGTGAACACGGACTGTCCCGGGAGGTTCTCAGGACGCAGACCTTGGTGCTCGCCACGACAGAGGTGGCGGGAAAAGCACAGCTTTCAACGCGTCATTTTTAGCTCCTTTTCAATGACAATTGTTCCCATTGTACTTGCCACCACATTTACAATAAATTCTTTGGTGCCACCCATGTTTCCCACATCGTTTTGTGCCTTTCGGCAGGGCCGTGTGTGACTCAGTGATGATCCCTGGGTCCCCACCGCATCCTCCCTCAGTCACTGCCGCCTGGAGCGTTTAGATGCCTTTACCCAGCAGAGAAAATGAGCTCCACACCAGCTGGAAGTAAAGCTCCACAAGGAACAACAGGAGAAGTGAGTGTTGAGGATTTGACACTCAAAATAAAACTGAAGAAAGGCACTGTTCATGGACACCAGCGGGCCCAGAGCCTGTCACCAAGCTCAGAGGTGGTGGTGCTGCTGGGGGCAGATGCTGCTGCTGGGACTGCCTCTTGCATGCCCCCTACTGGGCATCGGATGACTAGGAATCACACTGGAGACCTCGCCGTGTACAGATGACACCCAACCAATGAGCCACACTGCCAGGGCCCAATGGCTTTTTACACATCTGCATGAGCTGTTCTGTGCTGGGTGCACTGCTTCTGGCTCTTATCCAAACAGACCTCCTCCTGCTGTGATGTTCCCTCCACAGGCCTCCCTCCTGACTCACGCTCACCGTTCTGAAGCGCATCTCCCCTTTAATGCCGCCGACAGCACAGGACTCCGTCAGCGTGAACCATCTGCTTCCTGTCTTCCCCGCAGACCATGTGCTGCTCGGAACACGCACTGATGTGCCAGAGCACGGTTGCCCACAGGCACTCGGCAAGGTCTGCTGAATGAACGCAGGAGGGGGAGGAGGAAAGCTGGAGTAATATCACTGACAGATGTTGTGGACGAAGAAAGACTACTGGGTTAATGAGCAGATGAGCCTTTTGGGAGCAGTTTCAACAAAGGGTGTTAAGGAGGGACACTGTCAGGTCCCACAGCTACCCACACATTCAGTGATTCGCTGGAGGACCAGAGAAAGGATATTCCACAGGATCAACAGGGAGAAGCCACGCACCTGGAAGCTGAAGGAACCCACGCAGAGGCTCCTACACATGCAGTGCCTGCCCAGGGAAGCCCGCCTGAGGCTCAAAGACCAAAGCCGTAGCTATGGAAATTCCAGACTCCCAGAGGAAGGGAGGCATTCAGCGCCCCAAGCAGGCAAAAGAGTTACCTGAAAACTAGGGGCGCCTCCAGAGCCAGTTCCAGCTCCAGCCCAGAGCCCCCCCACAAGCAGGCCTTCCAAGACCTCGCCGTGAGGCCTGCGTTAACTCCCAGTCACACTGCATGACTTGTAGGGAACAAATACAAACACAAAGGTAGAGTACCAGTTACAGATGTGATGAAGAAACAGCACAACAGGTTGAAAATAGGTATTTCAGGATGGGAAGACCCTCACTCATCTGCAGACTAAAGACTATTTTATGATGTTATGGTTTTCAATGACATGCTCATTTGATTATTTTTTATAGATTTCAAGTCTCTGATGCAATTCTTACCTTTCTGTCCTTTTTACCCACCTTGCCCTGTGTTTTCTTTAACATACTTATGATTATTTAAAGTCCTCGTCTGCTAACCAATAACTGACTCATCAACACACTGAGGGCAGGTATTCTTCCCAAAAGGAGACGTATCTGCTCGGACAAAGCAGAGCTGCAGCAGCAGCCCACCACGCTGAGCACATGGCCTGCCTTGTCGAACCCTCAGAACTGTCACAGGTAACTTGCTTAAGTTTATGGAGCTTGGCTGCTCTAAAGCCAGGCTTCGAACCCAAGGAGTTTGGCTCCAGAGCTGAGGGCCCCATTATCACACGACACCGCCTGTGCCGGGCAGACTGCCACAGGTGGTGTGAGCCTGGAGAGGGGCACGTGCGTGGAGCGGGTGGGGTGGGGAAGCAGTGGTCTTGAGCGTGTCTACTGAACCCATGATGAACTTGGCAAAGTAGCAGGTAGTCAGGTAACAGATGGCCCTTTCCCCAGGCGTGGATTCGGGCAGACATTTAGACACGTAAGTCAAATGTCTGCCTTTAAGAAAGTGCTGAAAATTCCTGTCCTTTGTTTTACTAAATACCAGCAAAACTAGTCTGACTTCCAGTACCTTAAATACTTCTCAACTTAGGCACTTAAGTACATCAATAGAAAATACAGTCTTAAGTAAATACAGTTTTTAGTGGCAATCAAACCTGAGTTGAAGGATCATTTGAGGTGCTAACAAAGTTGTCCACATCTAGGTAGCAACCTACGTGTTTTGTTTGATTAAAAAAAAAGGTACTGTCAGCGAATGCATTCTTCCTGTTCAGGCCGGGTGGGCGCTTTCGGCTGAAACGGAGAAGAACAAAACAAAAGGCAACTTGGTTCCATGTTAATTCCCTGGCAGTTTTCATAACTCGCACCTGAGACGAAGCAGGGCTCAGGGCTAAGCAGCTTTCATTAGAGAAGCCTGGGTTTAATGAGGTTTGACATTTTTTAAGTGTTTTAGGTTTACCTACTGCCTTTAAGGTGCATTGGGCCCAGGTCCCAGAGAGATTAGAAAACAGGAATGAAAGACCTTTCATAGGGCAAAGAAAAAGCCCTTAACTTGGGCCGCATCGTTCATATCACCAATACTGCACGCAGACGGCCTCGTCCTGCCCCCTCCACTCCATTTCTGGCTGGTCAGCCACAGGGATCTTTAAAAACAAAGGACAGACCCGCTCTCCCCCTGGGTCTGGCCTCCATGGCTTCGGGGAAGTCCAAACATCTACTGTAGCAAACACGGCTCTGGACCATGTGGGGTTTCAGGACTTGCACCGTGGTGATGGGACAGGGAGCGGCTGGCTGAGCGAGCCCAGTTCTGCCCTACTGCCTGCAGGCCCTTGGCCACATGACTCGTCCTCTAAGCCTCCGTTTTCTCTTCTGTAAAATGGGGACAAGATAGAGTCAACCTCAGAGCATAGTCGGGAGATTCAGTGAGCACAATGCACATAAAGAGCATGGCAGCACCGGGCACAGCAAGTCTGTCTGAGCATTAGCTCTCATCTCCCCGCTTCCCGCCCAAGGCCTGTGTTCAGGCCGCAGGACCCATGCTTCTGACCCTCCCAC
>NW_005366314.1:231024-233394 GCF_000412655.1 Myotis brandtii | reverse complement strand
CCTCCTCTTTCCACCCCACCCTCTGTGTTAGGGGAACCTGCACTGAGCTGGGAAACCTACCCGCCGGGCCAGCAGCTCTACCAGGCCCCGAGGGCACCAGGCGGGGCTGCCACGTGCCCAGAGGCCCAGTTACATTCGAATGTCAGCTAAACAACAGAATCTTTGGGTGGAAGTGTGCCCCATGCCATCTCTGAACTTCAGAAAAACATGATTTTAGTATAATGTGTCCCATGCGGTATTTGGGACACACTAAACGTTTATTCTCCATCTCTCACTTGAGTTTAACAGGTGTCCTGTATTTTATGTCACCCCTATACCCAGGAGATCCTCTATCACAGTGGTTCTCAACCTTTGCTGCACATTAGAATCACCTGGGAATCTTTTTAAAATCCTGATTTCTGGGCCTCATCCTCCGGAAATTGTTTCTTTGTTACTAATGTTGTGGCCCCACCCCATAACAAAGAAACAGAATTTCCGGAGGAAGAGGCCCAGAAATCAGGATTTTAAAAAGATTCCCAGGTGATTCTAATGTGCAGCCAAGGTTGAGAACCACTGTTCTAGCACCTTGGTCTGCAAACTGCGGCTCTTTGGCCCCTTGAGTGTGGCTCTTCCACAAAATACCGACTTCTGTGCATGGGCCACAAAGTTTAAATTGCACTGTACATGTGCGCCCGCACGTGGTATTTTGTGGAAGAGTCACACTCAAGGGGCCAAAGAGCCGCATGTGGCTCGCAAGCCGTGGTTTGCCGACCATGGGTCTAGCACAGTCCTTACCGCCCATTAACCATTGAAAAAACATGACGAGCGGGCTGCCTCCCCACTGGCCTGGCCGCTCTGTGAGGGCAGGGCCCACGCGGCCTTGATGGCTGTTTCTGACCCAGCCCGAGTGGTCATCTTTTTGCTGGTGAAAGGTCTTGCCTTCAATTTGTGAAAACGAAACATCTGTGAAGCGCAACAAAGCGAAGAGCAACATAACCAGTGTCTGTCCTGGAAACAGCTCCTCCGGCCAGAGCTGGGCACCCCCTGTTGGGGGTTAACTGGAGCCACAGGCACACTCTGGGGGAGCAAGGCCTTTTCCCCAAGGCCCCCCAGCCTCACCTACAGGGGGCGACAGGATGGCACCTGTGGGGGGGGGGGGGGGGGGGGGAACAGTGCTCACTGCCCGAGGACAGCTTCAGTGGCCTCACCATTTCACATTCACCAAGGACTGCGTTTACACGACAGCAGACAGCACTGGTCTCTCCAGGCAAGTACACCTGCATTTACCAGGGAGCAGCTCCCTGAAGGCCATGTGGGGGACATTTCCCACCCCACGTGGCCTCTGCGTTCCTTCCACTGTCCTGCTTGGCCATCCCCCGACCGGTTCTCCCTCCTCACCGATGTAAGGGTGCCTCCCTCCATGGCTCCCCAACGAGAGGGTCCCCACAACAGCACGGGAGGAGGAGGGAGCCCAGGCATCTGTTTTGAAATACAGGTGATTCTTAGCTTTCATGTTACAATCCACACTCTTAGGTCTGGAGACTTACAGGGAAATGGGGTGACACTGCCCAGAACCCCAATGGGTCCTTTTTCTTTCAGCTGCATCTCCAGAAGATACCACCTCACACCCACTCCATTGGGGGCAAAGATTTACACTCCGATTACCTGCACCTGGCAGCCTTTGTTCTGGGAGGGGGAAGGCACCTAGTGGTTCCGCCTCCTGGGGGTCCCTGGCGGTGGGCGCTCTGCCCGGGGGCTACCTGGGCCACCAGTGCCCGTCTCCTAAAGGGTCCAATTTCTCCCAGGCCGGGAAGCTGCGGACCACGCCAGCAGGACCCAGGGAACCAGGGATCAGTGGTCCCGGACGCCCCCAGCCCCCACCCCTGAGCTCTGCGCCCCTGCAGGGAGGGTCACTTCCTCCGAGGACCCGGCCCCTCCGAAGGCTCAGGACGAGAAGCAGGAGGAACCGGGAAAGGCCGGCCGGGCGGAGGAGGAGGTGGCGGCCATTCAGTAAAGCAGGAATGCAGCCATCGGATAATGTCTCTAAACCGCTGCAGCCTCCGGGCGCGGGGTGCAAAGTGCGGAGAGGCGGTCCGAGGCTCCTCGGGCTGGACCGGCCGCCAGACAACAGCCGGGCAGAGCCGGGCGCTGACAGGGACCAGGCTATGCGGGTCCTGCCTTCACCAAACCACACGCGCAGCGGGATCGGGGAACTGCGGTCCCTGCAGAAAACTCCCGCGACGGTCTGTCGCTGCTGCCTTCCTGCGGGACTCCTGGGCGGACCTTAAAAATACCAACTGGATCCGACCGGGAGGGGCCAGACCACCGGGGCCGGAGGGACTGAGCCCCGGCCCGGGAGGGGAGGTGCCCCCGGGCCCCTCTCCTCTCCGG
>NW_005366314.1:224990-228826 GCF_000412655.1 Myotis brandtii | reverse complement strand
GGCCATCAACGGCGCGCCCCTGGCCCACATGCTGCGCCTCCAGGCCTGCGGTGAGAGCAACCTGTCCCCGAGCCCCAGCTGAGCTGGGAATGAGGTCGCCCTTGGCCTCCTGTCCCCTGGCCGGGCGGGCGGAGTGCTGCCTCTGATTTGAGAGCATGCAGCGTTGGCCCACGGAGCGTGGGGCTGTAAATAGTGTAGGATCGTCATGGTTGTGTCTGGTTGTTTATTTATTTTACTGAGCGCCCGGGAGAGCACCTTTCCCCAATAAACAGGCTGTCTGGCCGACTGTCTCTGTCCTGGTTTGTCTGAATGTCCCTCTTACACGCGCTTGTCCCAGGAGGATGGTGAAGGCCTGGGCAACAGGCAGCAATCGGGGTCCCCCCCCCCCCGTCCCGCTCCAGCTCCACTTCAGCTGGCATGTCTGTACCAGAGCCCAGGTCAGCCTGGGGTGGCTCGGTTGGTTGGAGCGTCCCCCATATACCACATGCTGGCCGGTTCCCCGTCAGGGGTCAGGGTACGTACCTGAGTCACAGTTCCTTGTGAGGCAACCCCTGGCTGTTTCTCACATTGATGTTTCCCCCTCCCTCTTTCAAAAATCAATAAGAACCCCACCAGGTCCCAGAGGTCCAAATGACCTGGTTCCGGTTACAAGATGAGTCGTCACTTGTAGGCAGAGACCCTGTGATTTCTACCCCACCCCTCCCCCTCCTGTCGCAGAACGAGGATGGCTCACCCCCAGAGGTGCAGAGGGTGCGGTGGGGTGTAGGGCAGACTAGAGCCTACAGCCGCCCATGCTGCGGAGAGGGGGAGGGCGCACACGCTGGTGCAGACAGTGCCCGTCTGGGAAGCCTTGGGACTGGGCGGCCTCCACACAGGGCAGGGAGCGCTCCCCGCCCTCACAGGTGCTGGAAATTAGGGCTTTGCAGGGCAGTAATGGCCACCACAAACCCAGCGCTGCTGCCTGCAATCAGGCTTCTCTCTCACCTGCTATGCGTGAGCCCAGGCAGGGGTCCTCAAACTACGGCCCGCGGGCCACATGCGGCCCGCTGAAAACATTTATCCAGCCCGCCGGGTGTTTTTGCCGCTGCTGTGTGCATAGGAATTTGTTCATAGTTTTTTTTTTAAACTACAGTCAGGCCCTCCAACGGTCTGAGGGACAGTGAACTGGCCCCCTGTTTAAAAAGTTTGAGGACCCCTGGCCCAGGGTAACTGGCATCCTGGTAACCATGGCTACCACTGGGCGCTTAGGGTCAGGCACTGTGCTCAGCATTCCTATTGCAGCCCAGTCCCATGAGGCAGCGGCTCCTTTCTCGATTTCAGAGAAGGACTCTGGCTGCAGAGGGAGGGGTGAGCAGTGGGGCAGGTGGGGAGGAGGCAGGTGATCTGCATCCAGGCCCCCTTAGCCGCTGGCTCAGCTCCCCACGCACAGGCTGCAGTGGGCGTGGCTGCACTCCTCCAACAGGCTGTTTTTTTATTTTATATTTTTTAATTAAACCCCCATCCTTCCCCCCGCCCATGCTCTCAGGCTGTTTAAAGCCTACGTGAGATGGTTGTGAGGTAGTTGGTATCAAGTACCAATTACACAAGTGGGCTCTGGGGTCAGTTTGCTGGGTGACCTTAATCAAGTCTCATCACTATGTCTCAGTATCTTCTGTAAAAAGGGGGAAACAGTAGCACTTGTCTGCAGGGCGGAGGTCTGCGGTGAATGAGACGGCCCATGGGAATCCCCAGCAGGGGCCCAGCGGGTAGCAAGTCTCCCAGGAGGCTGGCGGCAGCCTCCACAGTGAACGGAGCGGCTCACACACAAAGAAACGTGGAGACAGAAACAGCGATAAAGCAGGTGCAGGAAAACGTTATCACCCGGAGGTGAACATTACTGTTGTTGGTGATACTGTTTATTCCCATTTTCTGTCTGGTTGAAAAAGACTCTATTGCATTTAGAGGAAGTCTAAATGCATGATCAATATGCACAAATAAAATGCAAACAAACTCAAAGCAAAGGTAGAGAGTCTCCTTGCACTTCTCTTCACCGGCCCCCAAGCACTCCCCAGTCGGGACCCCTCACCCTGAGCCCTCGGAGCACCCCTCCCTCCCGATGAGCCCATTCTCCAGGCTCTGGTCCCCTCCTTGGCTGGGGAGGGGGAAGTGGTGATCCCATGCTGATGAGGAGAGGCTGGTCTGTGACGGTAAGAAGCAGGTGGATAAAGTCATATCTCCAAATTCCAAAGCCCCCGCCTCAGCCTGGCGGGAGGTGGGTGGCAGAGGGAACAGGCTCTTCGTGTGAGGTGGGGAGGAGCTGTCCTCGCAGCATTACTCCACCACGCAGCCAAGGTCTGTGTGATCTGGTTCCAGAACCCTCCAGGCGGGGACTGAGGTTGTCACCTCTTCAGGTCCTGTTGCCACAGGTTCCCTTAAACCAGCGGCCACCATCCTTTCGGACCTCAGGGACCACCAGTGGCCCTCGGACCACCGGTTGGCGACCGCTGCTCTAGGATACAGTCCATGCACAATGCCCATGTTTTTCTGCCCCGATTTGGAACTCACTGGTGGAAAATGAGCCTGTTTTGGAAAGTCGGTGATGGTCTCCATGTGTAGAGATCACCCTGAAACTTAGCTAAGAGCCCCCCTGCTTTGCAGGCTTGGAAGGTGGAGCGAGGAGGGGAGCAGGGATGGGCTGGCCAGTGGCTGGCTGCTCAGGAGACAGAGCCTGGACCAGGCTGTGGGAGGCTGAGGCGCAGCTGGAAGGCTCCTAAGACAACAACATGAATCCATCCAGCCAAGCACCAGTCACGTGACACAACTTCACAGCAACACTCCTGAAGTCAGCCTTGTTTTCCCTAAACAACTGGTTCATGGACCTGGTGGAGCCTGGTTCTGATCCCCAGGCGCTGGCCCCAAAGGCAGAGCTGGTCCCCTGGGACATCACCCCAACTCCAACTGACTGGCCTCCCCAGCTGGGCGCCCCACCTACAGAGGGACCAGAGTCTTTAAGTCTATCCCAGCTCTGCCTGGGCTACTCTCCATCACTATTAGGGGTCCCGTTATTACTCTCCATCCCGCTAGGCCAGTGGTCGGCAAACTCATTAGTCAGCAGAGCCAAATATCAACAGTACACCGACTGAAATTTCTTTTGAGAGCCAAATTTTTTAAACTTAAACTGTATAGGTAGGTACATTGTTATTAACTTAATTAGGGTACTCCTAAGCTGGCCTTTGCTAAAAACGTCCTCAATCTGACTCAGGTACTTCGCTGAGGTCGACCCCCTCCAACTCTCCCATCCACACTCGTCTTGTGTACTTGTTTCCTATCTTTTGTCCCCCCCCCCCCCCCCGCGATTTGCGGAGGCGACTAGCACTAACCACTGCACATGAGACTGCGGACTGACTGGCTCACTCACCTCGCGCATGCCTCCCCCGCGCTGAGTCTCCCCTCGCCCAACCGACACCCCCCACTTCTTCTAACGCCACTTCTTCAACATAGACTCGCCCAGGCCGAAAACCGCCACTTCTTCAACATAGACTCGCCCAGGCCGAAAACCGACTCCTGCGCATGGGCCACGAAGTTTCAATCTCACTGTAGGTGCGGGCCCGCACGTGGTATTTTGTGGAAGAGCCACACTCCAGGGGCCAAAGAGCCGCATGGGGCTCGCGAGCCGCACTAGGCCCTAATAACAGGGGTCCTGTTTATTAATCCAGGTAACAGGTGCAAATAAAGAGGATAGTTCACTGTCAAGACTACCAGGTGTAAGACACAAGGTGCCCAACAGGAGGCCACAAAGATCCCAATTTCAGACAGTTGTTCAAATTAGATGCATAGAGTGGTCCCGAGAGAGCCCC
>NW_005366314.1:222759-223237 GCF_000412655.1 Myotis brandtii | reverse complement strand
TCTCCGTTCTTCCTCCACCCTCCCCTGGAGCTGCGACAGAGGAGGGGGTGACCGTTCCCCAGGGGCCCGGCGGGAGGGGAGCACAGTGGCTCGCTGGGCGTCTGACAAGCCGCCCCTTCCCCGCGGTCCCCCGCGGCCTCCCGTGAACCATCGCATTCCCCGCATCCAAGGAGCGTGGAGGGCGGAGCGCGCGGGATGGAGCTCGGGAGGGAGACGGGAGGGAGTTTACCGCAGGAGGAAGCGGGGGAGGAACCGAGGACTCAGAGAGACTGCAGAGGCGGCCCGGGGGGCAGTTGGGCGCTTCTGGAATATTTCCTCCCCATAAAGGCTCGCTTTACTTACCCGCCTGGGACAAAAAGGCGTTTGTCTTTTTTCTTTTACCCCCCAAACCTGTCTTCTATTTCCATCCCTCGTTGCTGCTCCCCAGGGCTGACACTGCCCGGCCCTGGCCCGGCCCTGGCCCTGGCCCTGCCCTGGC
>NW_005366314.1:221829-222742 GCF_000412655.1 Myotis brandtii | reverse complement strand
CAGGGGCCGGTGGGCAGGCCCAGCACAGGACTCTCCAGAAGACAGGACGGCCCACAACTGGGGCAGGTGGTGGAGCAGAGCTCCCAGGCCTCCGCGGAGGGACAGAGCCCGGGACCTCGGTGCGGGTGCCCCTGAGAGCAGGGGTGGTCCAGGCAGAAGGCGAGAGGGGGCTGGCCCCGCGGAGGCCGGTCCCCGGTTCTTTTGAGATCGAGATGCTCAGACAAGGAAAGACAGTCTGGGCTCGTTTCCTCTGACCCAGAGCGACACAGCCCTCCCTCCAGGTGTTTACTTTGCGGGTAACAGGAGCCCAGCGGGCTCTCCTGGATCTGTGCTCACAGAGAGCTTCACACTTGGTGTCTTGTCCTGTGTCCGTCTGTGGGTGTGTGTGTGTGGGGGGGGGGCGCTGCTGTTGTACTTGGAGAAATGCCAGGTTTTATCTCATTGGGGAGCTGGGATTCAACATTTCAGGGCAGAGCTCACACCCATGGCCCAGGAGGTCCAGCACTTTTCCTGGGGAAGACGGAGCTGATGCAAAGGGGAGGGACCCGAGGGGAAGGTCCCCTCGGGAGACGCTGGCCAGGCCAGGCCCCCTCACACTTCCCAGGCCCCCTCCTCCCCTCCTGCTGGGGAAGGTGCACAGAGATGGGTGCTGAGTGCTGGAGGCCTGGATGGGTCACACCTGGACACGCAGCGGAAGCGTTTCCTGCCCCCTCACCCCCACCCCCCGTTAGCCTCCAGGCTTCTGCCGCCAGGACTTGTCTACGAGCTTTATTCCCCTCCTCCCTGCGGAGCCTGGCTCTGGTTCCATCTGCAAAGTCGGGGCGGAGTAAGGTCCCCTTCTCACAAACGCCCTGATGTCGTCACGAAGGGCTGTAGGGAGACCACGCCTGAGTAAAGGAACCTGTCGGTCAGC
>NW_005366314.1:212878-219036 GCF_000412655.1 Myotis brandtii | reverse complement strand
GGGAGCTGGAGGAGGGCGGCTCCTTCTGCACCCCCATCCGCAGCCACGGCACCATCCGCACCCTGTCTTTCCCCCAGGGCAACGCCTTCACCATCCGGACGGCCAGCGGGGGCTACAAGTTCCGCTGGGTCCCCAGCTGAGCCTCGTTCCCCAGGAGCGGACCCCCCGACGGGCCGCTGCAGAGTCCTGGTGCAGATGCTCTGGTCCCGCCCCTTCCACAGCGAGCCGCGTGCGTGGATGTGCGACTATGAACACGCGCGCAGCAGCCGAGCAGCTTCAGCCGGTTACACTGTGCGCTTTAGAGTCGGAGGGGCTTCGCCACGTGGCTGTTTTCTAATGAGAAGGTGCCCTGGCTTTGTGAGGGCAGAGGAGGCTCCGAGGTGAAGTCATGTCATCAGGAAACACGGGACACGGAGCCCGGCCAGGCCGGTCCCCGCGGACTCAGCCCCCAGGCCTGAGGCTCTGTGACTGTGGGCACTTCTCTCCGGAGGCCAGAACAGAACAAGGAGCGCCCCCTCCACTTGCCTGCGAGGGCGAGAGAGCTGCCTGCGAGGCGGGCGGCGTGGGCCAGGCAGGGGCTACACGCATCCGATTGGAACGCCCGCTCCTATGATTCTGTAACGTTGATGGTAAATGTTTATGGCAATTTTATACACAGCATTGTCTAAACAGAAGAGCCACAGGAAACCTTTAAGAAACGTAAGCTGTTTTAAGAATGTGCATATCCCACATGGAAGTGTTCATATTTTTGGCCAGAAACCAAGTGTGGAAATCTCTGCAGAAGTAAAACCATGTGGACCCCATGGGTGGAGTGGGGCACGCCTTCACCTAACACCCCTTTTGCTGTGACCCCTTCTTAGAAAAACGTACGTGCTAGGCAGCGCCTGTCCTGTGACTGCTCTTCTGTCCCTCCGTGTGGCTTCCTTTTCCTTCTCTGTTGTGAAATTATGTGAGTAGCCGTGTAACCCAGTTCTTAATGTGGGGGCGCTTGTGTTGGGGCTCAGCTGCCCACTGGGCACAGGGCTCAGGTGACGGGAGCTGGGCCGGGGCAGAACCGGCTCCTCCAGTTTGCCCCGCGTGCTGTTATCTGGACTTAGCCATTCAGAAGGAAAAAGTGATAAAAGAGACCACATTTCCTCATATTTTGTCTAACAAATGAACTTAAAATACACACTGGATGGCTCAGAATTCTTACCAGCTCAACTATAACGTTAACACGTTCAGGACTAGAAAGAAGAAGTCCTTACCTTGTCCCAAGAAACAAACAGCTTGTCACTCCTTGATTGGTGTTTCCACAATGCATTAACTTCAGTGATTGAAAAGTTAAAAATTTTATATGCATGTTTTCTATTTGCCTTATGCCAGGATTTTTAAAAAATACATTTCTTGCTGCCATTTAGATTACAGACCTATAATTGTTATGTTGGCCACTGGCAGCTCCACTGCTTAAGCATCTTCCATTTCTTGTGGAGGGGGCAGGGGGTCGTGGGGAGCAGCTCTCCTGTGAACTAATGGCATAAATGACCAACTTTGCATTATTTAGCTGTAGCTGAGTTTTAAAAATCAGATTTTTTAAAAATATATATTTTATTGATTTTTTACAGAGAGGAAGGGAGAGAGATAGAGAGTTAGAAACATCGATGAGAGAGAAACATCGATCAGCTGCCTCCTGCACATCTCCCACTGGGGATGTGCCCGAAACCAAGGTACATGCCCTTGACCGGAATCGAACCCGGGACCCTTCAGTCCGCAGGCCGACGCTCTATCCACTGAGCCAAACCGGTTTCGGCTAAAAATCAGATTTATCCATCCATTGCATGTTACTGAGAATCTCGCTAATACAGATACTAAGGAAAGAGCAGATACTAAGGAAACAGCGAGAGAAATACTAAGGGATATATAAACCCGTGAAGGAGAGGGAGGAAGTTCTCAGCAGAGGCGACTTTAAGGAAACCCCAGAGGCTGGTGCTTAAACAGCACATTTATTCTCCTAGATCAGGGTGCTGGAAGCACAGGCCAGAGGCCGGCTCCGGGACTGTGATGAGGGATCCACCATGGGAACTCCACCCTAGGGCCTGTCTAACCCTAACCACCATCACATTGGGGGTGGGGCTTGACCTCTGACTTGGGGGGCACAAGCCTTAGGTTTTCAGCAGATAGAGGATGTCAGGAGCAGGTGATGTGGTAGGTAGGGTGGGCTCTCAGGGAAGCTCCTCTGACAAAGAGACGCTTGAGAAGTGAGGGAATGAGTCTTCTGGTGTCTGAGGGGCCAGCGTCCAGGCAGAGGCAGAGGGTGTGTGTGTGTGTGTGTGTGTGTGTGCGCGCGCGCGCGTGCACACACACATGCAGGGGGGGTGTGCCCGACTGTTTGAGAAAAGCAAGGAGGCTTGTGTGGCTAGAACTGAGTGAGTGAGGGGGAAATGAGAACATTGGGTAGAAGAGAAACCCTTTCTTTAAAAGTTGATTCTGGAGAGAGGATGGGGGGGAGAGAGAGAAACATCAATGTGTTGTTCCACTTGTTATGCCTTCATCGGTGGAACCTTGTATGTGCCCTGACCAGGACGGAACCCACTTTGGCGTATAGGGATGACATTCTAACCAACTGAGCTACCCGGCCAGAGCAATGAGGGCTTTGTTCTGAGAGGAAAAACATTAGAGGCTTTTGGCCAAAGGTTTATGTGATCATATTTCCATTTTAGATGGAGTATTCTGATTTCTTTGGGACAGTTGGAGTGGGGTGGGCATGGAGAGCAAGGTGGAAGCAGAGAACCCATTTGAAGACAGCTGGATAAGAGAGGTGAGGGATAATCATGAGTCATGCCAAGATGGCGGTGGCAGGTAGAACAGCAGTCCCCCAAGGATGTCCATGCTCTGATTCCTGGTGGTTGAACCTGGAATTCAGGGGAGAGGTTGCAGCTGAGACAGCAGCTTGTGTGTGGCATTCAAGGCCACACAATGCGTAGCTCACCTGGGGAGGAATAGCTCACCTGGGGAGGAGTAGCTCACCTGGGGAGGAGTGGCTCACCTGGAGGAGGAGTAACTCACCTAGGGAGGAGTGGCTCACCTGGGGAGGAGTGGCTCACCTGGGGAGGAGTAGCTCACCTGGGGAGGAGTAGCTCACCTGGGGAGTGATGCTGGTGGGGAAGTCTGGGCTGGCTCTGGGTTCTACAGTGGGATGAGGAAGAACTTTCTGTTAGGAACCCCGGTGGCTGCTGGGAAATGCTTATCTACAAGCATCTTCACCTAAAGAGCTACATGTAGAAATGGTCCTTCAAGTCAAATTAATCCAATAGAATAAATAATTGCTATTTGGAGGGGGGCAGGGATGAGTTTGAAACTGACAGGTAAACACCAGGGATCATTTAGCTCATCGTCTCCTGTGTGAGCTGAGGAAGCCAGTCAGGTGCGATGTGGGCGCTGCTTCCGGCCTCCTGTTAAGTAAAAGGAACGCCATGCTTTCTCCTCTTAATGTCTAAGAATTTGCTGGATAAAATGGGTGTCCTCTTACAGATGCTCTTCAAACCCTTGTCTTGGTTTGAGCATCTCATGGAATCACAGACAAAAATAAAGAAGTCAAGGAAAAATCTCCAACATGAGTCTTGGAAATGGATCCAAATCAACTTCACAAATGGCAACACCCTACGTACAGGCGAACCTGGCACAGCCAATGCCTCCTGCACGCCCCCGACTGGGGATCAAGCCTGCAGCCCAGGCATGTGCCCTGACCGCCTTGTTCCTAGGTCGGCACCCAACCACTGAGCCACACCAGCCAGGCGCTGGCTTTCAGTCCTCTAACATCTCCTGTGTTTGGGGAATGACCTTCAAACACCCTTCAGACCAGAGGGGAGAAAGTGAAGCTGGGTTTTCTGTGACTTAGGAAAGGACCACTTGGCAAAACTAAACAGGAAAACCGGAAGGTTCCTTTGCCAGCAGTTGAGCACCAGTATTGCACAAACAGTGTAAAACTTCAAGCTCAACAACAAATAAAGAACTCACAGGTGTTGCTGCTTACAGAAACTCCAGCTTTAACTTCTTTTGTCTCTGGCCTGAAAGCGAGACATGTTTGTGTTTAAATTTGGAAAGTTTTGCTGAGACCCAGGCTTAGAGTAAACACTCCGAGGTGAGTGGCTTAGCCTGAGGCACGCGAGGGCCTGGAGGCCGGCCCCTGGGGTGGGGGAGAGCGTGAGGGCAGCTGGGCGCCAAGAGCAGGTGGAGGAAATGCAGCCACACGTTCCACGTCTTTTTACAACAGTGGTTCTCAACCGTGGCTGCACATTAGAATCACCTGGGAATCTTTTTAAAATCCTGATTTCTGGGCCTCATGGTTTGGCTCAGTGGATAGAGCGTTGACCTGTGAACTGAAGGGTCCCAGGTTCAATTCCGGTCAAGGGCATGTACTTTGGTTGCAGGCACATCCCCAGTAGGGGGTGTGCAGGAGGCAGCTGATCGATGTTTCTCTCTCATCAATGTTTCTAACTCTCTATCTCTCTCCCTTCCTCTCTGTAAAAAATCAATTAAAAATATTTTAAAAAGAAAGAAAGAAAATAAAATAAAATCCTGATTTCTGGGCCTCATCCTCCGGAAATCCTGTTTCTTTGTTATGGGTTGGGGCCACAACATTAGTCACAAAGGAACAGAATTTCCGGAGGATGAGGCCCAGAAATCAGGATTTTATTTTATTTTCTTTCTTTTTTTTTAAAATATTTTTAATTGATTTTTTACAGAGAGGAAGGGAGAGAGATAGAGAGTTAGAAACATTGATGAGAGAGAAACATCGATCAGCTGCCTCCTGCACACCCCCTACTGGGGATGTGCCTGCAACCAAAGTACATGCCCTTGACCGGAATTGAACCTGGGACCCTTCAGTTCACAGGTCAACGCTCTATCCACTGAGCCAAACCAGTCAGGGCAGAAATCAGGATTTTAAAAAGATTCCCAGGTGATTCTAATGTGCAGCCAAGGTTGAGAACCACTGTTTTACAAGGACTTTGAAGTGAATGCAAGTTGCTAAATGAGGATGAAAGCAGCTCTATTGGGGAAGGCGCTTGATGGAGTCGTGGCATAAAGAAATGTGAGCTTCTAAGGGCCACAGGCATAGCAGGAGGATGGCATTTGTGCCTAGTTGATGTGTTCACTGGGTCAAGTGCAGCGCTACCTTGCACGAATGTTAGCTGTTATGTGCAGAGAGCTCTGACCTCACCAAGTCCTCTTGCGTTTGCTCACACATCCCGGGGCATTGAGCCTCCTGTGGACTCTGGGCGCTCTGAGCAGCTGGGACACGTGTCTGTCCCCCTCTCTCCGCCTGTCACTCATGTGCCCGGCCTTGTCCCTGCTTGACTCTCACTAATTTCTGCTAAGATGTCAGAAATTATTTAAGAAATAATTTACACTTTCCTTTAGGTTAGGCCTCGTAGGCTAATAAACAAAGATTCTAAAATTTGCTTTAATTGTGAAAATTTTATTACAAAATGAAGCATTTTTTTTTCTTGTTGGAAAGTCAATAACTGCAAGCAGAAGGAGTAACATAAACACCACATTCCTTCCGCTTTGATGGAAACTTCCAGACATTCGTTGTGCACACACACAAATATATTCTCAAAAGAACAGGAATATGGAACTGTGCACGCATGTTCTCCTACCTGACAGTATTTATGATTCCTTTATGACTCTTATTTCTTAAATATTGCACTGACTTCATTTTATTATATAGATGTGGAATAATTTATTTAACCAATGCCTGTGGCTGGATATTTAAGACATCTTCCCGGGATCATGAACATTTCTGCACTTATTCCAAAGTGAACAAAACGCTAGGAAAAAGGGAAGCCAGGCATTAACTCCAAAACCCAGCCTTTGGGGCCTGTAAATGGCAGAGTTTTTAGTTCCGTAGTCGAAGATAAATACGAAAACCTGAGGATTCGGAGGGCAGTAAACAAAGGCTTGAGAAATAGGAATTGCAATGATTCAATCTTAAGAAGCAAAAGCTTACAGATGACTATAGTTAGATTTACTTCCAGAAGAAAATGTCCCATCCACTAGTATTCTCATCACCTTGCTCTCCCAGCCGTCAGTATTAGCATTATCATGCGTGTCTCCTCTCCATTTTTGGTCCGAGAGCCAGAGAGCCAGCAGGCAGCAGGATGTCATTGCTCCATCTC
>NW_005366314.1:209695-212798 GCF_000412655.1 Myotis brandtii | reverse complement strand
CCCCGCCCCGCAGCAGGGCATGTGAGGAGAAATGACTGCACAGGAGTGGAGCATAGTTATGGCATCTCAAAGGAAGAGAGAGCAGTGAGAGTCAGTCCTGCCCACAGTCACTATGCTAATTTTCATAAATGCCAGCATATGAGTGTAAGCCTCTGGGAGCCCCTGGGAGCCTCCGGGAGCCCCTGGGAGCCTCTGGGAGCCCATGTAAGCCTCTGGGAGCCCCTGGGAGCCTCCGGGAGCCCCTGGGAGCCTCTGGGAGCCCATGTAAGCCTCTGGGAGCCCCTGGGAGCCTCCGGGAGCCCCTGGGAGCCTCTGGGAGCCCATGTAAGCCTCTGGGAGCCCCTGGGAGCCTCCGGGAGCCCCTGGGAGCCTCTGGGAGCCCATGTAAGCCTCTGGGAGCCCCTGGGAGCCTCCGGGAGCCCCTGGGAGCCTCTGGGAGCCCATGTAAGCCTCTGGGAGCCCCTGGGAGCCTCTGGGAGCCCCTGGGAGCCTCCGGGAGCCCCTGGGAGCCTCTGGGAGCCCCTGGGAGCACTTGTGCTTCTGCGTCTATGCCTGGAGGACTGACAGCTCCTCATGGCCTCACTCTAGTAAATTGAGTCCATGTGTATATGTCACCAAAGTGTAAACACATTGTGTGGAAATTTTGACCCAGTCGCTCAGTTGAGCTGTAGGAAATGGTGGCTGGCTGCTTCCGTGTGTACACAGGTATGTTTGCTTACGGGGCACGCGTGTTTGGCAGTGTTTCCTTCAGGTGTGATGACTGGACAGTCCTGCAACCCAGGGGCAAGTTCTCCATAAAGAGGTTCAATGCAAGTTTTCTGGCATTTAAAAAAATATATTTTTATTGATTTCAGAGAGGAAGGAAGAAGGAGAGATAAAAACAACGATGAGAAAGAATCATTGATTGGCTGCCTCCTGCATGCCCCCTACTGGGGATGGAGCCCACAACCAGGCATGTGCTCTTGACCTGAATCAAACCCAGTACCCTTTAGTCTGCAGGCCGATGCTCTATCCACTGAGCCAAACTGGCTAGGGCTCTGGCCATTTTTTGGATGAAATATCTAAGAGCTAAAGCTGTAAAATCTCTATAAAGAGCTTGAGGCTGGTAGCACCTGGCACACAGCACACCCTGAGCTCTGTGCTGGCCACACTTCGAAGGCTCTTGGAAATCTTACCAGCCCCTTGAGCAGTAAGGTAACTGTAAACTTTCAGGCTGTTTGAATCCTGGCTTCTCACGCTTGATGACAAAATAACTTAGGTGGCTTGTGTCTTGTTAAACTAGGTCTGATTCGGTGAGGGTTGTTTGGTGTTAAGAGGAAACAGGAAATGTCCTTGGGGTGAATCTTCCTTTCTATTTGGTAGCAGGTACAGTAAGGCTGTTCTTTAGTCAAGTCTCCAGGTAATAAAGGCAAACGTCATATCTTGTCTCTTTACATGTGATTTCTGGGGGGGAAAAGCAGAGAAATGACTTTATCGTAATTTCCCTAGAAAAATCAAATAAGTTAGAGTTGTGGGAGCCAAACGTCCTTTAAAAAAAATATATATATATATAATTGATTTCAGAGAAGAAAGGAGATGAGAGAGAGAAACATCAGTGATGAGAATGAATCATTGATTGGCTGCCTCCTGCACGCCCCCTACTGGGGGGCTCGAGCCAGCAACCCAGGCATGTGCCCTTGGCAGGAATCGAACCCGGGACCTTTCAGTCCGCAGGCCGACGCTCTATCCACTGAGCCACACAGGCCAGGGCCAAATATTCTTTCAAAATCGCCCGGTTCTTTATTCCGCAGCTGAAGTTTGTGTGAAAGTGCTGTAGTGTATGCAGTGCTTGGTGCAGGGGCTGACGTAGTTAACATTCAATACATCTTAGCTGTTAGCTTTTTAAAGGAAAACAATATGTTAATATAAAAATTCGCTCAACAAGTTAAAGGGTGCAGTTACAATAGGTTTATTGGGCAATACATTTATTAGGCCATCGATCTAATCCCCAGAGGGAGGAGGAGGCATCGCAATGGAGGGAAAAGAGCGATGAGGAGGGTGGAAGGCATCTGGGTTACAGACCCGTATCCCCTTGCACTGGCTGAACCCCAGGAGGTCGCCCCAGGCAGGTTCCGGAGTAGGAGGGCGATCAGAGCGGATCGCTGCTCCGCGCTCACAGCGCCCCCTGCGGGAGAGAGACCGCATCTCACTCAGCTCCTGCGGGATGGAGCGGGGCCAGGACCTCAGCTGCTCATCACCCCGCTGTCCGCGCTGATTCTCGCCGCCGGGCTGCGTTCCATGCAGAACCCAACACGTGGGCTTTGACATTGTGATTAAAACTCCAATTAAAAACTGATTAGAAGTGAATGGTTTCTAATTGAGTTTCCTTTGGAACATCATACTTAGAGCCTCACATATACATTATCCATTTTTATCTCCAAGAGGTTTAACAGTCCCCCCTGATCACCTGGCTCCTTTAACCCGTCTCATAAGGATGTTTTCCGTTCCATGGAGTGAAACACGGAATTCAGCGATCACCTATTCTCGGTACTTACAATAGCACCCATAGGATGAAGCCTTGGTTAAGGCACCAGCGCAGGTCAGATGAGGTGACCCGAGCGAGGAGGGGGGAGGCCTCCGAGCTGCTGGGATGAGGGCTCCTGGTCCCAGTGGGCGTGCGGGTCGCCACCAGACGGGGAGGGGCGGCAGCTGTGGAACCCGCAGTTCCCCACCCCTTCGTCCACCAGGCAGGTTTGCACTAATTCCAGTTTGATGCTCGCCTTCCGCTCCCCAACGCGGCGGGAAGGGCCTGCGGGGAGCCCCGGGGCAGGAGGAGGGGAGCGCGTAAGGAAGGTGCAGGCTTGGAGGCGAAGCGCCCAGTTACCCTGTAAGCGGGGCCGGCTGTGCCTCCCGCTTAACTGGGGTGAGAGGGACACGCACCCAGGCCCGACCCTCCCGGGGGCCAGGCAGGAGGGTGAGCGTCCAGGGAGACGCCTCCGACGGAAGAAACGGGCCTGTGGACGGAGAGGATGCGCCGTTACTGCGGGGACTTCAATTCCCAGGCGCGGTCTGGGGAGGCCGGTGTCTGAGCGAGGGGGACCCACCCCTCCCTCCTCCCCTCCCT
>NW_005366314.1:207375-209057 GCF_000412655.1 Myotis brandtii | reverse complement strand
GAGCCCAGGAGACCTGCCCGCAGCCCCTCGCCCGCCCTTCTCGCTGCGGCGCGGCCTCTCCGCTCACTTCTCTCAAAATCCCGGGGCTTCACCCCGTCCTCAGGCCCAATCCCCCTGCAACCTCCTCAAAGGCAGCGAGTCCCTCCCCGCACCTGGGCGGGTGGACGTGACCTCAGTGGGTAAAGATCAGCATAAAGGAGTTACTGTATGTTTCCAGGTTCTCCAACAGGTGTTCCTAGTGCTCATGTGACCCATGATGTTCAGGGCCTTTTAATTGTAAGTTTACTCTTTGAAACAATTTGACTTGGGCAAAGGCTACAAACGTGTGACAAAGAATTCCATCATATACCCAACTTCCCTAAATACTGACATTTAACCGACCCAGAGCACAAGATCGTACCTGGGAAATCAGCGTTACTCTACTAGCGAACCTACAGCTGTCACTCCAGCTTCTACATGACCCGGCAATGTCCCTTTTCTGGCCCAGGATTCAGTCCAGGGTCCCACCAAGTTATCACATACACTTCCTTCCCCCTGATCTGTGACAAATATTCATGATTGACACGTTTGAAGGGTACAGTTGGCCACTTATTTTTTTGAATTCCTTTAATTTGGGTTTGCTTAGTATTTTCTCAATTTTAAATTCAGGTTATGTATTTCTGGCAAAAAATACCACAAGAATGATGTATGCATCGTACCCAGGGGCACAGGACGTTAGCGAGTTGTGTCGTTTGTGGCGACATTGCCTGGTGACCTGGTGAAGGTGGTGTCTGCCACGCCGGTGCCGGGAAAAGCGGTGATTTCTCTGTTTAAGCAAAGGAGGCAGGTGTCCTCACCCCAGCACCGAGTTCCAGCACATTCCTGGTTCCCGCTGCGGTGTTTGCCAAATGGCGATTTTTTTTTCTGATTTCATCATTCTAGTGTTAAATTTTATTCTGAATATTTAAACGCACAGTGACATTTTAAATGGAGACATTGGACATTTTTTCTACTTTCCCTTAGGGAAAAGGCACTTGGAGGTTGTGCGATATGCTGTGGAATTAGCAGCTAAATTGGACTTTATGCATGTATTACAGATAACTGAATTCTAAAGGAGCAATTCGCTATTCTTAGTCCTTGTGAAAACGTGGATCTAAAATAATCCCAACTGGCACGGATGTCCCAGCCCGTTAATGGATTTGTGCTTTACTGCTCCTTGTACCTGGGCTTACAAATGGGCAAACGTAAAATGGTCTTTAGAAACAGAACGAAGGAAAAAGCCTTCACTATCAGTGCCAATGTGTCGCCGTTTTTAGCTGACATTTGCAAAACTGATCTTTTAATGAACAGTAGGGCCGACGCTCATCCAGGGACAGTTCACTGTACTTCGCTTGAACGTTTGCCGAAAGGACTGGCTGGGAGCCCGGCCGCGGACCCCCTAACGCACCGCAGGGGCGCAGGTTCCGGGGTGACACGGGGCTCCCTCCGGTGCCGGCTCTGAGCACGTGGACAGCCGGCCTGTGGAGGGTAAGTCGCCCCAGCAGCGCTTCCCTCCTCGCGTCCGAGGGTGGAAGCCGGTCTCAGCCCGGCCCCGCCTGTCGCGCCCGCAGTGAGTTCGGAGGGAACCTCTCCGATGCCCGGCTCCCGGGACGCGTCTCCCAGGAAAATGCAGATGCACGTGCTGCCTTAGAGCCAGCGCCACC
>NW_005366314.1:203962-206069 GCF_000412655.1 Myotis brandtii | reverse complement strand
CCAGGCAGGCAGTGCATCGCTAGCGGCTGTCGTTTCCTCCGAACAGCGGCTGCGTGCGCGCCCCTCTGCCGCGCCCACAGCTCAGCCTCAAAGGGGGGGATGGTGCCACCTGGTGGCGAGACGTGGCGTCGCCCAGGGCCTCGTTGGCACGGCGTTCATTCCAATGTAGTGCTTTCACTCCCCCTGTAACCGGTGAATAAGGAGACAAACCCGAGTGGCTTTTTCTCACGTTTTTCCACATAAACAAGCCTCAGGTGCTTTAAATCGCTCATCACCTTTCACTTCTCCAGGCCAGTAGTTCACATCCCTTTCATCTTCACACCAGGTTGTAGTTTCAACCCCAGCACCATTTTTTATAATTTTTCTTTAAGTGGTGACACTATAAAGTGAGCACTTGCAGAACGCAGTGATGAATACCTTTATGATGGGAACAAACAAATACCATGGAAGTTATTCAATCCCCTGAATACGTTAACATCGCCCCTCCCCCACCTAGCTGAGCTGTGTCCTAGGCCAGCTTCACTGCCTAACACAGGCAACCGTGGTCTTGGCAAAGAGAAGTAGTTAGAAAAGCCGTATATAGTTAAGTATAACTTTTTAAATTCATTTGTACTCCAGTGACCTATTCCCATATCCAGGCTTTTAATTTGGAAGACCTAAAGTGTAGGCATTTTGAAAGCTTTATAAGTTTTGGTTAGATTAAATGAAATATTGGTTTTGTTTCTTGCAACGGTTGTGGAGGAATACGTTTGTTTTCTATATGCTTTCTTCACCGTGACCGTTAGGATTAAAGTTCTGCCCCTGTTCCACACGACATTCCGCCTCAGTGACCCCACGGCCGTGAAAAGCAGCGGGACCGAGGCAGGCGGGCGGTGCCTGCTAGTGGCTGCGTGGGGCCCACTCAGCAGCCGAGACAGCCCTGCCACCTGCTTCGGGCACATTCTCCTGGCTGCCGCCGCGCGCTGGCCTGTGTGTGATGGGCTGGCAGTGTATTGTTAGCTGGTCGGTGTGTGGATGACATCAGCTAACATGCAACTGCTATCTCATTGCACGTACGCGAGCATCGAGCGTCACTAAACCTGGAAGGTGTGTGTGGGCCTCTTGCTACGACCCAGCAGATAAGCACAGTGGACTCACTCTTGCTGTTCAGTTACTCAATGTACCAGATAGATCCATATGGGGGAGAGCTACTCTGATCACTCACAAAATCCCAGGTCATGTTGCGGAGGCTCTAATACTTGTAGGCCTCAACTTTGTCTTCATTTTCTGTAAAATCTCAGACTCGTATTTGGAAGTGAGCAGAGATGTGGCTGGTGGAGGGGGAAGCGCTGAGCAGACGATATGATTGTAAGTGTTTTCTCCTTCCCTTGAGGCCACGGTGAGGCCTGGAGCGGGGCCAGGCTGTGCTGGGTCCCAGCCGTGCAGGGCGCGCACGTGGGCAGTGGCTGGTGTTCATAGAACTGACAGGGGGTCTGGGCGATGGGTACCCCCTAAGTGAGATCTGAGAAATACATCACATTCTCTACTGTGCTGGTTATAAGTTATTGGTAAAATGACCTTTATTCTTACTTAAATGTAAACAGTTCTAGAACCGTGGGTTAATAGATGCCTGTAATTTCATTCCTGTGCATTTTGCTGCTCTAATCTCACCCTCTTTTTGCCCAGTATCATTCCATTTGCTGGATCTTTGTGTTTAACCAGCCCGTCTGCATGAGTATTGTTTTCATCTTGTTTTCTTAAAGGTGAAAGTGCAGCATGTTATTTTTCATAGAAAGTCACTGAGCTGTTGATAAAAATAAAACCTACTCAATTTAGAAGGCTTGGCCTTTGTGTTTTAATTTTTGTAAACTAAAGAGCCGAACGTAAAATGCCAACATTTATACTCAATAAAGAGAATGTGTGTTTACAGTTGCTCTTCAGTTCCATATTGAGATGATGAGAAAGGAGGGAAAGTGGAATCAAGTGAAGAGAAATGAAGGAGAGCGTGAGTGAGGAGGAGAATGAGGACATGAATTCTCAAGGAAATGTCTCCCTGTGAGCGAGAGGGAGAGAGAGGGAGGCATGGCCTGGGACCCTGAAGGAAAAGGAGGAGGTAGCTTAATGGAGG
>NW_005366314.1:197845-203278 GCF_000412655.1 Myotis brandtii | reverse complement strand
ACTGTGACCAAATGGCTACTATGAGATTTGGGAATGGCCCCTCATAGTCCCGGATTGCAATAAATGTGACTCTTTAATTCGACTTCTTGAGGCGTCCTTCTGTGATTCACGGGGTACATTACAACATTTTCTCTTCGGGGCGGGCGGCCCCTGTGCTTCCACCATACCCTCCTACCCTCGGGAGGGCTCCAAATTCCCTGCTGCTCTTTATTCTCCCCGGAAAGGAAAGCTTCCCTCTGAGGGCGTGGCCTTTGCAAGGAGGGGAGGGGAGGGAGGGGAGGGGAGGGAGGGGAGAGTGGTGACGTGTAATTAATTCCAAGGCAAAGACGAAATCCCGCTGAGGGATCGCCGTGCACAGCGCTCCCCTACCAGCTCACCCACAGGCGTCCGTGTTCTTTCAGAGAAGCAGGAGCCAGTGTGATCTTCAGTCCAGGGACCACTCGCCAGCGTTTAGCGGGTGCCTGGCAGGCTTTCAGAGCAGAGCTTTGTTTCTGGGGGGAGGGGGCGGTTTGCGTCTGTTGCTTCTCCGTTGGGGCAGTGTTTCCCGCCTGCGGACAGTCCGCCAGGTCCTCAGGCCACAGCCTGACACCCGGGTGTTGTCAGCAGCTCTTCCCATAAAATGCCACGTGAGGGTCCACACGAAGAGTCATGGTGCTGTGGCTCCTGCTCTCTCTCTGGGGAGTCTGATTAGAATGTGGGTGAGCTGGAGGCTGCTCGCAGTGGCTCTCGAGAACCAACTGTGAAATCCTCAGGAATTCTGCCAGCCAGTCAGGAAGCCGTGGGCAGGTCGAGACTGGCACGTGGGAGCACTGGCACCAGGGAAACGGCAAATGCAGAGTGGGTTCTTCAACCTTGACCAGCCCCACTGCACGGATGTCACAGGTATTACAGTTGGGAAATGCACACATGTATGTGCACGTGCTGCAGGCACACCGAGTCACTTACCAGCCGCCATTGGGTGTATGCTGTCTGGGCTACAGTTAAGAAATGAGGCCCGGCCAGTGTGGCTCAGTGGTTGAGCGTTGACCTAGGAACCAGGAGGTCACGGTTTGATTCCTGGTCAGGGCACATGCCCCACACCGGGGATCGAGCCCGCAACTCGGGCTTGTGCCCTGACCTCCTGGTTCCTAGGTCAACACTCAACCACTGAGCCACGCTGGCTGGGCCTCCTGCTTTCATATCACTTTCATGAAATGAGTATTTCATGGCGCAACCACTAACCTCACCAACATGGCAGCCTCACCGATAACGATGAGGCTCACAGAGCTGAACGGCGTGACTCTGAAGAGGCCGGTCGCTCCTGCTAGGACTGGGCCCCTGCTGGCTCTTGGGGGTGATGCGCACGACGTCCACCATCAGATGATGTCACATTGAGTTCTTCCCAAGTGGCCAGTCTACTGACGAGATTACCGACCAACATCAACCGAAAAGGGCTCCAGTTAAATGACCAGAAACTCAGGGCTTTTTCCTTACACTTGGGGCTTTCACTCGGAAGTAAAGACCGACTCAAACTGTTAGTCCTGTCTTTATGGAATTTGAGTGTCTCCTGGAAAATAATAGTGAAATACTGAAAGCGATGAAGGCCTTTTCAGATACTATGATGATAATGTCATAATGACTATTTGGCCAGATGTAATAACACATACTATGTGCGGAGGGCCTGAGGCGGGAGCAGGGCGGGCTGGAAGGGGTCAGTGGGGGAGGAAGGGGGACATATGTAATGCTTTCAACAATAAAGAATTAAAAAAATAAGCATACTGCCCTGACCGGTTTGGCTCAGGGGATAGAGCGTCGGTCTGCAGACTGAAGGGTCCCAGGTTCGATTCTGGTCAAGGGCATGGACCTTGGTTGCGGGCACATCCCCAGTAGGGAGTGTGCAGGAGGCAGCTGATAGATGTTTCTCTCTCATTGATGTTTCTAACTCTCTGTCCCTCTCCCTTCCTCTCTGTAAAAAAATCAATAAAATATATTTTAAAAAATCATACTATGAACTTGTACATAAAAAACAAAATTCAGTACATGAAAAAAAACCCCAAATATAAGGATTTGGATCTAAATGTATATGTACTTTATAATGTTTATTTTGTGTTTTATTACATAAAAACGGTCATTTACAGTTAGTTACACATTTCAGTCGCACGGTGTCTGGCGCTCGGTGGTCTGTGGGCACGTCCAGGAGGGGCCTAGGGAGCGTCGAGCAACAGGACGTGACGCACGTGGGGACCGTCCTGCACTCTCGGTGCGGCCACAGGGCCTAGTGTGTGCCCTGGGGACCCCTCGGACGCCCTGTGTTTGCTTTGGGACGTTCATCACGAGCAAGGCAGCCTGAAGCCCCCGCAGCGCCCGTCTTGCCGGGTTTGCACTCGGGCCGCGCCGCCCGCTGAGGAGACAGACACTGGGTTCGGACTGTGCGTGGCGGCGACTCCTGCCTTCTCAGAGGTCCTCCCTCTTTCGAATGATCATCTGCCGGATCAGATCCGCCACCTCAGGCCGGATGGCGTCCACGGGCTCCTCGGGCCTCCAGGACCTGACCACGCGGCCCTCGGGGCTGACCAGGTACTTCCAGAAGTTCCACCTCGGCTCCTTGTTGGAAGAATCTGAAATACAAGGATACATTTTCAGGAGTGATTTCATTTTTTGTCCAGGTTTTCAGTTCTGGTAGGACCTTCCCACTTTAGAATCAACCCTAGGGTTGCCGTCATGTCACAGACAAAAAGCAAAGCGCCAAACGAAGCAAACGCGAGACCGGAGGAACCAGATTCCTCTATTGTCGGCGACTCCACTAAGGCTCCGCTGAGCTGCTAAAGTGACTTATTTCAGATCTGTGATCTAAACAAAAATATCACCTTGTCACCAGCTCAAAGCTTTCAGTTTCTTAACATTTTAAAAGATAAAATGATATTTTTAAAGTCCTTTGTAAAGGGAATGTGTAGGGTACTTTTCATATTAAATATAAGTTTTTCATATTGTTACCAATTACATAGCTGAAAATGGTAAGACATTTAAAATAACCATATATTTTGAGGAATTGTGACACCCTTTTGATGCATCTTAATTTACATGACAAACGTAGATTCTTCTCCTTTATATCACCCTGGATTTATGTGCATTGTTATTGACTGGCCTGAGAAAAAACATAACTGAAATTTATCAAGTGCCTGCTGTATGCCTGGCAGCCGCTTGGTGCTTTAAATGGACCGCGTGCGCTCTCCAGCAGCCCTGGGAGGTGGGCGTCGTCATTCTCCCCATTTTGCAGATGAGGAAAGTGGAGGTCCACGCACAGGTGTCACGGCCAGTGAGGGGGGAGCCCAGAGCGACAGCTGGGGGAGACGGCCAGTTCTTTTCTGTGCGCCTGGGACCCGGGCGTAGGCGCCCAATGGGAGGAGGAGCTGGATCTGAGGCTTCAGAGCTTAGGAGGCCGACCTCGCCCAGGAGAGGGCAGAGTAGGAAGAGCCCACGTGATTTCAGGAGAACCCCGAGGGTCAGAGGGTCAGCAGGGTGAGGGTGGGTGGAAGGAGGACGCTGCAGGGGGGAGGAGGAGGCGGGACCACCTGGTCAGCAGGGGCGTGACAGAGCCGGACACAGCGAGCGAGGAGGGGAGTGGAGGGAGGTGGCAGAGACACGGGGCTAGCTCTCCTCTCAGAAATGGAGGAGGAGGAGGAGGCGGCGGGAGGAGCAGTTTTCGGAGGCGGAGATGCTTTGCTTTGTGCTGGAGGAGAGCCAGCGAGGGCGCCTAGGTGACAGGTGTTACAGTGCAGCCTGTAGTCACTTCTGTGTCTTTGCTCTGCACACGGGGCCCAATGACCTGCAGGGAAAACAGGGCCGAGGACCCGGCTGCCTCGTTGGATGAGAGGACGGCACCTGAAGGATCTGAGTCGGCCGGGCAGGCAGGGGACAGTCCTTCACTCTCACCTTAACCCATCCCTCAAGCGACCTGAGGGGGTGGACACACACAGTGATTATCTCGTTTTACAAACGAAACAGGCACAGAGAAGGCCAGCGATGTGCCTGAAGCTGCACAGCAAAGGCCGGGGTTCGAGCCGGGCAGACGGGGCCAAAGCCTGTGCCTCAGTCACTCACCCTCACTGCCTTTCTGCTCCCCGACTCCTGCCGAGAGCCGACTGCAGGAACGGCCCAGCACTGCTTCCTCCAAAAGAGGGTTCTATGCTGTTTTGAATTTCAGCAAAAACCCGGTAAACTGAGTATTATTCCTCCTTGAGGAACATGAAATCCAGTGCGGACGTAAGTGCGGACGACAGGGCTCTGCACTGTTCACGGGAGGGGCCGGCCCCAAAGGCCACTTCAAGACCAGGGGACTCCGTGGACGTGGCTATGGCCACTTCTCAAGCAACGTGGTCAGTGAAATGATCAGAAGGAATAAGATACAGTGGGATGGGTTTGTTTGGTCATCCAAGAAGTCAAAACGTTGATTTCAGGGCAGCATAACTTCTAGAAGGCTCGAAAGGATGACATGCTGGCGCTCTGACGGCCTTATAAGACGTCCCCCGAAAGCATTTCCAATGAGATAGGAGAGTGGTCCTGTTTTAGGAACGAAAGCAAGGAGCAGCTTCCCATGGGGAGGAGGGGAGACGCTTACCGACAAGGAATCGGAAGGCGGGCTCGGCTTCGGGCCCCAGGATCTTAATCTTGTGGAAGATGGGGAAGGTGACCCCGTAGGTGCTCCTCGCGAAGGACACGACCTCCTTGCTGGGGCGGGGCTCGGCCTCCCCGAACTGGTTGCAGGGGAAGGCCAGGACGCTGAAGTGGAAGGGCCCGAACTCGCGGTGCAGCGCCAAGTAGTTGCTGTCGGTGAGCCGGCAGTCGCTGGCCACGTTGGCAACGAGCGTGACCTCCCGGGAAGAGAAAACAGTCGAGCGGAAAGTGAAGCAGGGAAGAGACCAGAAAAGGGCTCAGCCAGCAGCTGAAAGAAACCCTCACCCGGGGGAACGCGGCCGGAGAGAGGGTTATTTCATAGCCGGGCACCCCCCGACCGGATGGGGACCGGGGCCTGGATGCCCAGTGGAGACGCAGGCAGATCCCCCCCCCCGCCCCCCCTTTAAAGGCACCAGGTGCTCAGGAGGGTTTTTTAAGAAAGATGCTCATCGATAGAGTGCGTCTAACGTTGATGTCTCCATAGTCACATCACAGTTACCAGAATGTCCTAAACAACCGCCCTGAAGCATCGATGCAGCGTTTTAATGAAAGCAGTTAAGATGGTGAGTTTATCAGTAGAAGGAGGTGAGCTGTGAGAGCTCTGCTGGCTGACGGGACATCACTTCGCTATAAATGATAACCTCCGGCCACTGGACTGAGACAATCGACTCCACGGGGTGAACACGTGGCAAAGCAGAGAGGCAGCGACCTCAGGAGGAGCAACTTACTTTGCCTTTGAACTTCTCCAGGGAGACGGGCCTGCCCGCCGCGTCCTTCACC
>NW_005366314.1:195925-197739 GCF_000412655.1 Myotis brandtii | reverse complement strand
CAGCACCGCCAGCACCTTGGCCCTCGGCCCCGAGCAGCGCAGGGGCTGCGCGGCCAGAGGCTCCATCTTGGAGGATCGGGAGGGAGGGCTCAGGGGATGGCTTTCGAGGAGGAGCTGAAACTCGAAACCCCAAACCCAGTTCCATGGAAAACCCGGAAGGACGGATGGACTTGGACTTGGACTCGCCCGCCCTCCCGCCCGAGGAGCCGGCGGCCCTCCTCGGACGGGAGGCGGGGAGGGCGCCCAGGAGTCCCCGGGGCTTTGTAATGCCATCTGCACGTTCTGCCAGGAGTCAGGACATGGTTGGTCGCTCGCTCGCTCTCCCAACAAAGACACGATTCCCCCAGCAGGTGGCGCCCTTGTCCCTGGGAAGCGGAGGGCCGGGTACCCAGAGCACATGACCTGGGACCGCAGGGCGGGCATAAGATGAGCATGGATGTCACACACGCCCTGTGAGCTCAAGGAATTTATAATAAAACCTCTGAGAGGCTCCTGACTCCAACCTCCCCTAGCGAAGGCCATGCCCCGTGAATAGAGTAGAAATAAATGGATGATAAACGATGGCTTAAAAAACCCTCCTCTACCATAAAGGACACGACAGTTCGTGTTTTTCATGTTTTTGGTCATGACCGACAGTAGGAAATGAGCTTTGCCATCGAACAGGTGGCTGAGGAGTTCCGTGAAGCCCACTTCCCACTCGAACATCCATGCACCCGGCTCAAGGGCACCTTAAAGCACTTAGTTCTGAAGGTGGTTTCACGTTTCACCAATGGGCTGCGACCTACCGATGAGAAAACGTCGGACTCTATGAGAAAGCAGAATTTAACAAATAAGATAATTCACCGAGAATGCACCGCTGCTGGGGCGCAGCCTCCAGCTGCTTGATTCTCATCTCTGTCCCGCCCCCTGCGGCCCCTGCACTGGCCGGGGAAGGCCCGCAGCCCTGTTCCAACTGAGGTGCTTTGTTCCTCCCAGGCCTGCTGCTGCGTTTCCAGGGAGTGCTGGGAAGTGCACGGGTGATGGGAGCCCTTCCCGCCACCATTCAACTTCAGGGCGGCTCTGCCTCTGGCCCCACCTCTGTGGGGGCGCGTGGAGGTAGCTGAAAAAAGCCCACAGCTCAGCCCCGTCAGAGGCCAACGCCACTTGCTTCCCAGCCTGGGAGGAGTGGCTACAACAGAAAAGCATTGTCTCCTGAACACAGTTTCCAGCAGAGAACAAAAGTGTATCCAGCACGGATCACCCCGCAACTGTGACAGTTCCACTCGGGGTCTCTGGCCGAGTCACTGAGCAACGGGGTTCCTGGAACCCTGCTGTGAGAACCGGGGCGCGCCCCCACCCCAATCTGTCCGAATTCAAGCAACGGCTCAGAGACATGCGGCCTGGCGGAAACAAGACCTTTAATGCATGTCGAGAGCCGGTGTCTGAGGGCGGGGACGCCGAGCAGCGATTGATTGATTGATTGATTGATCGATCGCAGGCTATGTCATCCTCCCCATCCCTCCCGGGTCCTCCAGGCTGAGGCCCCTGCAGCTTACAGGCCCTCCCCTACTGCCCAGGTCTTACTGCCGCCCGCCTGCCTGTTGGGCTGTTGTTTTAAATGGGCCGAGGCCTTTCTAGTTGTCTCCACCCCCTTCGCTAGGCCCTAGAGAATGCGCTGCTGTCACACAGCTCTCCTGCCCTCCCCTTCCTGTACCTGTCTGCCCACTGGCCACAGGCTGTTTCTTTTCTGTGAAGATGGGCCCTCGAGGCCTGTCTCCTACGGCCAAGCAGCTTCCTGCCTCGCTGCGCTGCCGGGGCGGGGCCCTGGCACTGCG
>NW_005366314.1:194819-195789 GCF_000412655.1 Myotis brandtii | reverse complement strand
CCGCCCCTCGGCCCCCCAGCCCCCCAGGCCTCACGCCCCAGGGCAGGTGCACACTCCGCCTGAGAAAGGTCAGGCCGCGGCTTGTTTTGGTTTCCAGAGCGACAGGCCTCCTTGGTGTGCCCCTGCCTCCGGGGTAGATGTGTCTCATGTCTGGTCCACACGCGTATGTCAACCAGCTCCTCAGGCTGTGCCGCGTGGGCCCAGGAACCAGCCCCCAGTGAATTCACAGGTCGCCTGGAGAATGTGAACAGGGCAGGCGACAGTCCCCCGGGGCCCGGCCGAGGGAGGAGGAGAGGCTGACTGTCCCCAGGCAGCGCGGGGAGGTGGGGTAGGGGTGAGGGGAGGGGGGTTATTTTGATGAAATCATTACAATAGATTCCAGGAACTCGCAGGAAGGGACCCAGAGCCTGGCCTTGGAGAGGCCAAGATGATGCTGCAGACACTGGCCGGAGGCTCACAGCCTGAGGTGAAGCAGCAGCGCAGCCTGGGTTCCCCTGGGGCGACTGGAAACTCCCTCGATGGGAAAACTACTTAGAAAGCTCAGGCAGCCGGCCCGGGTGGCTCAGGGGTTGAGCGCCGACCTAGGAACCAGGAGGTCACAGTTCGATTCCCGGTCAGGGCACAGGCCCGGGTTGTGGGCTCGATCCCCAGTGTGGGGTGTGCGGGAGGGCAGCCATCCATGCTTCTCTCTCATCGTGGATGTTTCTCTCTCTCCCTCTCCCTTCCTCTCTGAAGTAAATAAAAAATATCCTATATAATAAAGAGCTAACATGCTAATTAGACCGAACAGCTGAACGACCGTCCTGATGACATTCAGGACGAAGCTGGGGCTGCGAGGGGCTGCTAGGGCTGAGCCCCTTGCACGAACTTTGTGCACCGGGCCTCTAGTATTTATATAAAAAAGAAATCGCTGGAAGGGGCTGAAGGTGTATCCTGATGTGACCCGGAAGGGCCACCGGCCGGCTGCCAG
>NW_005366314.1:192332-194662 GCF_000412655.1 Myotis brandtii | reverse complement strand
GGTGGGCAGGGGGCTGGGGACACGTGCCTGGAGCCAGTGGGTCATTGTTGTTGTTAATCCTGACCTTTTTCTTTTATTTTAAATCATTCTTTATTGTTGAAAGTATTACAGATGTCCCCTTTTTCCCCCATTGACTCCCTCCAGCCTGCCACCACCTCCCTCCACCCTCCCTCCCCTGCCCCAGTCCCTCACTGCCCCATTGTCTGGCTATGGGCCGTGCATATACACATACAAAGTTCTTGGTTGATTATTTACCATCCACCCATCCACCCTCCCCCACCTTCCCTCCCAGATTCTACACTCTGTTCCATTCTTCCATGTCTCTGGATCCACTCTCCCCCCCCCCCCCTCCCCTGCCTTCCCGCTGGGATTCTGCACTCTGTTCCATGCTTCTGAGGGTATTCTCCCATTGATTTCAGAGAGAGTGGGAGAGAGAGGGGAAGAGAGAGAGAAACATCGATGTGAGAGAAACACAGGGATTGGTTGCCTCCTGCACGAGCCCCGACCGGGGCCCCGGGCCGGGGAGGAGCCTGCAACCGAGGTACGTGCCCTTGACCAAAATCGAATGCAGGACCCTTCAGTCTGCAGGCCGACGCTCTACCCACTGAGCCACACCGGCGAGGGTGCTAAAGGGTCATCTTGCCGACTTCTGTCTCGACCTCAAGGTGTCCCCAGGGTCCCTCCTGGGATGTGCAGGGTCCCCCCCTCGCCCCCCGAATATTTGTATCGGATTGTTTGCTATTAGATGTGTGTGTTCCTATTGCATTTTGTTACTTCCTGACCTTGTTTTCAACCCCTCGAGGTTCCCATACATTCTCTGTGCTCTCAATTCCTCCTGATTTAGTGCCAACACGACGTGCCTCTCGAGGTAAACAAGCCAGACCGATGTGCGTGGAGCATCGAGTCATTCAACCCTCTTCCCTCCTTTGTCTTGTTTCTTATCTCCCTCTTCCTCTCTATTAATAAGTGCTCGCGTCACGTAAAACTGTGTGACAGGCATTTCCTGGACGGGAGGCAGGGCCTGGGACAGCAGTTCCAAACGCCGAGGGTGAGCAGCCCGACCGCGGGGCACTGCCCGCGCTGCGGCCTTACCCACCACCCCTGGGGTCGGGCCGTCTGCGCGCCGTTCGTTACTGACTCAGCATTATTAGATGGCGAGCGTCTGACACAGGAGAAGAAGCGTGCGTGTAAAAGGGCGGAGAGAATGTGCCCTAGTGTTGTGACATCCTAGGAGGTTATCTGCCTACCCTCCTACCTACTGTCTCTCCCTCCTACTTTCAGAGGAGTTTGGGTTCACAGCGAATGAAGGGAAAGGACAGAGTTCTCCTACCTCCCCCCCAACACAGGCCCGGCCTCCCACTGTCCACACCCCACACGAGACGGCGCGTTCGTCACGACGGATGGGCCTGTGTGATACATCACTGTGACCCCAGCCACGTGGGCAGCGGGTTCAGTCTTGGGTTGTAGATGCCGTGGGTCTGACACACGTACAGTGACAAGCATCCACCATGACAGTGTCTTGTACGTCACCCATGCCTCCCGCCCTCCTCCCACCCCTGCAGACTCCTCACTGTCTCCATGGTTTTGCTTTCGCTAGAACGGCACGTCGTTGGAATCCTGCAGCCGTAACTGTGCAGAGTGGCTTCCTCCACTTGTGCGTATTGAGGGCGCCTCCGTGTCCGCCCAGGGCTCGCTCGCTCGCTGTGCTGAGCACTGAAATGATATCCCGTCGCCTGGATGGATCGCGTCTACCATCCACTCACCTGCTCAAGCACGTCCTTGTTGCTTCCGAGTTTGGGCAACTCTGAGTAACGGGCCTGTTTGTCCATCCCATTGACCTGTGTGCCTCCTCTTTGCCAACCCGCCCTGTCCTGATTCCTACAGTCCCTGGCCAGCCTTGACGTCGGATGGTGCCGGTCCCTCACCTTGGCTCTTCTCACTCAGGCTTGTGTTGACTATTCTGGCACTTTTGCCCTCCAGATAAACCTCAGAATCTGTTTGTCGATATTAAAAAAAAACTTACCGGATGGCACTGAATCTTTAAATCAACTTGGAAAGAACTGACATCTTAACAGTATTGGATCTTCTCATCCACGCACGTGGACTACCCATTTATTTAATTTTCTTTGATGAGAGTGTCATAATTTCCTCGTATAGTCATTGCACACGTTTTGTTAGATTTCTACCCAAGTGTTTCCTGTTTGGGGGGATCAGTGAGAACTTTTCAGATCGACTCTCTGAACAACTTTCAAATATGCAACACGGTCTAACCCACCCTTATGATTTTTTAATTTCACACCCGGAAGTTTTACTTGAGTTTTGTAGAACCG
>NW_005366314.1:190645-192215 GCF_000412655.1 Myotis brandtii | reverse complement strand
GAGCATCGCGGGATCACGCTTTGCTCAGCTGCGGTCGAGGGGCCCGCGGGGCGCCGGGGTGGGCTCAGTTCCTGTTGATCGAGTCATTCTCAGCCGAGAGATGAGAGGGCTGTGGCCTGTGGTCTGACGTCGCTGGGGTGTTTTGATGAGAATTGAAACTGAACCCCAGATCCGGTCCCGACCTCAGGGAGTCCCGGGGGGCCGCCGCCAGGAGCAGCTCCGTGTGCTGGGCCGGAGCAGTGAGAAGGGCCAAAGGCGATGGATCCGTGTTCATTGACGGGCCTCCGAGTCGGCTCAGGCCCACGGCGGTGCTGATGTGGCGGACAGAATCGCACACGTGTCTTTGGCTTTACAACCTCATGTGACAGGAGGAATGCCCAGCGCGTGAGGCGGCGTCTCCGTGTCTCCCCACAAGATCCGCCGTTGCCCTCGGCCTGGCCCGCGTGTCTCTGTCTGAGGCAAGGCCATCCGGCTCTCGTAGGAAGCGAGGGTTTAAACTAACACGTGGTCTTTGTTTCTCCCTCTGCAACCGAACTTCCGTTTCATCGAGACGACCACTGTCTTTTTTTTTTTTAATTTTTTTATTGATTTTTTTACAGAGAGGAAGGGAGAGGGATAGAGAGCCAGAAACATTGATGAGAGAAACATCGATCAGCTGCCTCCTGCACACCCCCACTGGGGATGTGCCCGCAACCAAGGTACATGCCCTTGACCGGAATCAAACCCGGGACCCTTCAGTCCGCAGGCCGACGCTCTATCCATTGAGCCAAACCGGTCAGGGCACGATCACTGTCTTTACTTCATTGTTTCCCATCACCTGTGAGGATCGGCAGGGCCCCCAGGACCGCGGGGGTGCAGCCTGGCTCCCCGCAGGCTGAGGGCTCAGAGACGAAGCCCGCGTCCCAGCAGGTGCGGGGATGCACGCTGCTCCCCGGCAGCCAGGCGTGAAGACCCGGCGCCCGGGTCCTCGGTGAGCACAGAGTGACTGTGCAGACCAGGCCTTGGACGTTGAAATGGCGTCACGCGTCCTGTGCTCTGGCGACACCTGCAGCTGGATTTTGGAGGAGCCAGCTGGGCCTTGGCCTGCTGTCCGCACGGCGTCCCACCCCCACGGGGCTCATGCAGTCGGCAGCTCCGTGTGCAGTGCTCAGGCTCAGCAGGCTCCTGGGTGTCGCTGGGACACGAGAAGCACACATTTGTTTTACCCATGAGGACGACGGCGCGGATGGCGGCCTGCTCGTAGGCACTTACTTTAAACGTGGATACGTCGCATCCGTCAAACAATGACAAGTGTCCTCACAAGAGACACGCGGGAGGAGGCCTGTGGCTCCAGGGGCCGACCCTGAGCCTGTGGCCACAGGTCAAGGGCGGCCTGAGCTGCAGGAGCCCAAGGAGCAGGGACGGGGCCTGGAGCCCCGAGGGAGGCCCTGCTGGCTCCCAGGGCCCAGAGGGAGGACGTGCCTGCTGCTGAAGCCACGCGTGTGCGCACGTCGGTGTGGCAGCCACAGGACACGGGTGTGAGGGGGACAAGTGCCACCTTAGGCCGGCCACGTTGCCCGGGTTCCCGGCG
>NW_005366314.1:190250-190459 GCF_000412655.1 Myotis brandtii | reverse complement strand
CCTGTGGGGGGCGCTGCTGCCAGCCCTGGCCCTCATCTAAGCGACAGTGAGGTGTGGCCTGTCTCCCACGTGGGTGCTGAGGGTCCAGCTGGACGAGGGGCCTTCCCGAGGGGGTGCGGCTCTGAGCTTCTCGCTCAGGGGATGCGCTTTGCTTCCTCCGCGGCGTGTCCCACACCCGTCTCTGACCCTCCCCCTCCTCTCTCTGCTAC
>NW_005366314.1:182708-190238 GCF_000412655.1 Myotis brandtii | reverse complement strand
TATCCTCCTCCCCTCTCCTGCCCCCTCCGTCTCCTCCCCACCCCTCCTCCCACTCGGCACCCTTCTGCGATTCTAACCTGTCTCCCTGGGTTAGTTTTGCCTTATGCCAACCTTCAGAGAAACGGAGTCACTCAGAAAATACTATCTTTTTCGTCTGGCTTCTTCCACTCAACATCACGTTTGTAAGGTCAGTGCATGCTGCTGCATGCAGCGACAGCTCGCTCTCTTTCATCGCTGTGCAATAGTCCATCGCACGGCCGCACAGCAGTTGCCGAGTTTCCTGTGGGTGGCTATTCGGGCCATTTCCAATCCCGACTCTGCGTATCACTGAGACATGGGTGACACGGGTGACCCGGGTCCCCGCCCGCCCCGGCCCCTCCCCGGCCACGCTGTGGCCCTGCCTGGCTTCGCCGGCGGGGATCTGCCCCCGGGAATGACAGACGAGGACCCGGCACAGTCATGCAAGTGATTTTATTGATGGCGGGACTGAGGCGTGGCAGCAAGTGCAGCGGGAGTCAGCGATCTAAGCCGCCCTCCGCATGGTCTTCGTGATCCAGTTGAGGTATTTCGGGGAGAGCAGCATGTAGACGCCAGGGCCCCGGGGGTCCCCGCACTTGCCTGGCTTCCCGAAGGACGTGACGCCCCTGAAGGTGCCCTCGCAGACCAGGGGGCTCCCGGAATCCCCCTGCGAGACAGGAGGGGAGAGGCTGTGAGCACGGAGCACTCCATGTAACACGGAGTTAAGACCAACCCTCACTGAATGGAAAGTTAGCGCTTAGAAACCCAACCGCTGGGGATATTTTAATATTTTTAACTCGGCTTAATGTGCGGACCAGTGGGAGTTACAGTGAAACGTGTGCCACTGTTTGTTATCCTGTGACTTTGAGATCCAGTCCCTGCTTTAGGAAAGGAACTCTCCTGCTTGTCATTTTCTGAAAATGCTGAAGAACTAGGGGTCAAATTGTCAAATGATGGGATTTGAGGCAAAAAAGAGAAACCACGGTTTTTAGTTTCTCCAGCGGACAACTGTCTTCCCAAAGAAGGAAAACCAAAGCCCTGTCCCTCACCCTCTCCCTGGACACCCTGCTCCCCGCGCCTCCCGCGTGAGGGCTGGGGACGGAGGCTCCGGCCTCAGGGATTGCACGTCCAGCTCAGCCTGCACAGCGGAGGCTCCTGGGGCTGGGAGTCCCGCTCTCTCCTCCCCACGGGGCCTCCCGGTGTGTCCTCCCGGGGGATTCTAGAGTCAGCCTCGTGTCACAGGAGGCCCGGCGTCTGGGCTGGTGGTGCCAGGAGGGCCATGCCTGGGATGCTGGGCCTTGGGGCCTCGCTGGGACCTCCCTTTCCTGCAAGAACAGGCCCAGGAGGGTGTGAAGTGAGGAGCCCTGTGAGAAGCGGGGTCCTCCCCGCACAGATACATGGCACCCGCCTAACACAGTGCCTGACTGTCCCAGGAGTCCTTCAGGTGGAATCCACCAACGGCATTGAGCGCCGACAAGGGATGGCTAAGCGTGGATGGGGCGCGGGGCAGGTGACAGGGGTCTCCGGATGCTGCATGCGGTTCTCACAGCGGTGAGGGCAGGAGAGGGGGGGTGAGGAGGGCGGGGCAAGGAGGGGGGGAGTGGAAGGCTCTGAGGGCAGGTGCCACCCTCCCCTGGGACTGGCCCAGCCTGGTCCCGAAGGCAAGGCCGTCAGCTTCTGCCGACGAAAAGCAGCGGGAAGGGGGACAGACTCTGGTTCCCACATCCCACACCCCATTCTCCTCTTGGGTGAGGCTCAGGGTGTTTGGAAAAGGCGGGAGGTGAAGAGCCAGCGCTCAGAGCTCAAACACGGCAAGTACGTCTCCTGCCTCCCTCCTCCTGCGGGGCCCTGACCCATCCCTTCTCCGTGGGCCACGCTCGGAAGCTGTTTCCTGGGGACTGAGCTCGGGTCCCGGAGGCTGTGGGGTCTCGCTGAGCCCTCAGTTGGCTTGGGAATGACAGGCCTTTCAGAGCTCCCGGGGAACACGGCAGAGGCGTTTTGGGGGTGTGCTGAGATGTGGGGAGCAGGGCACAGAAGGGCTCTTCTGAGTGTTACGTATCTTAAAATCTATAATAAAAGCGTGATATGCTAATTAGACCGGACATCCTTCAGGATGTCCTTCCAGATGACCTTCCAGATGAAGCCGGGGCTGTGAGGAAAGCCCGGGTCCCGGGTGCCTGCCGGCGGCCGGGGAAAGGAAGGCCTACCCTTGCACGAATTTCGTGCATTGGGCCTCTAGTATATATATACATATATATATATATGCTTCAGAGAGGAAGGGAGAGGGAGAGAGAAACATCAATGATGAGAGAATCATTATTGGCTTCAGTCTGCAGACATAAGCTCTATCCACTGAGCCAAACTGGCTAGGGCTACGTTTAGGTAGACGTACGTTAACATGAGAGGAAAAACCATTGCTTCTCTGGTGGTTTTGGTATAAAATCCAGAAGATACCACAGTCCACCCAGGCACTAGGAGCCAACCTGTCCTTTTTGCTGAATAACCCCCTTAGCAGAAGCCACGGCCGCGAGAGGACTAAGTGTGACGAGAGGACTGAGCATGACGAGAGGACTAAGCGTGAGGAGAGGGCTGAGCGTGAGGAGAGAACTGAGCGTGAGGAGAGGACTCAGCGTGACGAGAGGACTAAGCGTGACGAGAGGGCTGAGCGTGACGAGAGGGCTGAGCGTGACGAGAGGGCTGAGCGTGACGAGAGGGCTGAGCGTGACGAGAGGGCTGAGCGTGACGAGAGGGCTGAGCGTGACGAGAGGGCTGAGCGTGACGAGAGGGCTGAGCGTGACGAGAGGGCTGAGCGTGACGAGAGGGCTGAGCGTGACGAGAGGGCTGAGCGTGACGAGAGGGCTGAGCGTGACGAGAGGGCTGAGCGTGACGAGAGGGCTGAGCGTGACGAGAGGGCTGAGCGTGACGAGAGGGCTGAGCGTGACGAGAGGGCTGAGCGTGACGAGAGGGCTGAGCGTGACGAGAGGGCTGAGCGTGACGAGAGGGCTGAGCGTGACGAGAGGGCTGAGCGTGACGAGAGGGCTGAGCGTGACGAGAGGGCTGAGCGTGACGAGAGGGCTGAGCGTGACGAGAGGGCTGAGCGTGACGAGAGGGCTGAGCGTGACGAGAGGGCTGAGCGTGACGAGAGGGCTGAGCGTGACGAGAGGGCTGAGCGTGACGAGAGGGCTGAGCGTGACGAGAGGGCTGAGCGTGACGAGAGGGCTGAGCGTGACGAGAGGGCTGAGCGTGACGAGAGGGCTGAGCGTGACGAGAGGGCTGAGCGTGACGAGAGGGCTGAGCGTGACGAGAGGGCTGAGCGTGACGAGAGGGCTGAGCGTGACGAGAGGGCTGAGCGTGACGAGAGGGCTGAGCGTGACGAGAGGGCTGAGCGTGACGAGAGGGCTGAGCGTGACGAGAGGGCTGAGCGTGACGAGAGGGCTGAGCGTGACGAGAGGGCTGAGCGTGACGAGAGGGCTGAGCGTGACGAGAGGGCTGAGCGTGACGAGAGGGCTGAGCGTGACGAGAGGGCTGAGCGTGACGAGAGGGCTGAGCGTGACGAGAGGGCTGAGCGTGACGAGAGGGCTGAGCGTGACGAGAGGGCTGAGCGTGACGAGAGGGCTGAGCGTGACGAGAGGGCTGAGCGTGACGAGAGGGCTGAGCGTGACGAGAGGGCTGAGCGTGACGAGAGGGCTGAGCGTGACGAGAGGGCTGAGCGTGACGAGAGGGCTGAGCGTGACGAGAGGGCTGAGCGTGACGAGAGGGCTGAGCGTGACGAGAGGGCTGAGCGTGACGAGAGGGCTGAGCGTGACGAGAGGGCTGAGCGTGACGAGAGGGCTGAGCGTGACGAGAGGACTGAGCGTGAGGAGAGGACTGAGCGTGACGAGAGGGCTCAGCATGAGGAGAGGGCTGAGCGTGACGAGAGGACTGAGCGTGAGGAGAGGACTGAGCGTGACGAGAGGACTAAGCTGAGGAGAGGGCTAAGCGTGAGGAGAGGGCTGAGCGTGAGGAGAGGGCTAAGCGTGAGGAGAGGACTAAGTGTGACGAGAGGCTAAGCGTGACGAGAGGACTAAGCGTGACGAGAGGACTGAGCATGACGAGAGGGCTCAGCGTGACGAGAGGACTAAGCGTGATGAGAGGGCTCAGCGTGACGTTGCCTTTTCTATTTCTGCACAACTTGACCCAACAGCCAAAGTGAGGGTCGTCTTTCACTTACGTTGCACGTGTCTTTCCCGCCTCTGCGGTCTCCAGCACAGATCATGTCCTGTTGGATCACAGGGTCGTGGCCATAGTATTTGGGGCCATTGCAGGTCTCCCTGTCCAGGACGGTGACCCAGACTTCTCTCAGTGTATCGGATGCACGGAGCTCGTTATTGTGAATCAGCCCCCAGCCTGCCACATGGCACTTGGTCCCGGGTTTTACGTCTTCCCCCGTTTTAGGGAGTCTCAGAATAGCCACATGTCTATTAATTGTTGCTTTTCGCCCCAGCTGTGGGAAGAAAGCATAGAGTTAACAGAATGAGATCATGAAATATTGGCATGTTTATAACCATAGGAGCCCCCTCCCGCAGCTACAGTCTGCAGCTATCGGGGCATCGAGGAGGCTCACCACGCAGGTGGCCCGATGGTAGGAGGTCCTATGACGTTGGAGTCACTGAATGTAAATCAAAGGTACGTGCCTTCAGAAGTTTAAGGTCGCCCTCGTGCCTGTTCTTATTATAGCGCGGATAGGGGATCTGCTTCTTCACCGACATGATCTGCTTCTCCGGCTCCTGCTTGGACTGGGAGTGAGCCCCCAGGATGACCTGCGACGATCGGTTCCTGGAAAAGACGCAGCATGTGAACGGGTTTGCGCCTTTGAGTCACGGCCCGCACTTTCATGGCCCATTTCTAAAGGTGCTCGCCGTGCCTGCAGCTCAGAACAAACGGGCACTTGAAAGACTAACAAGATGTTTATGAAGTTATCATCACCATTACCATCATCATCATCATCACCATCATCATCATCATCATCATCACCATCATCATCACCATCATCACCATCATCATCACCATCATCACCATCATCATCACCATCATCACCATCATCATCACCATCATCACCATCATCATCACCATCATCACCATCATCATCACCATCATCACCATCATCATCACCATCATCACCATCATCATCACCATCATCACCATCATCATCACCATCATCACCATCATCATCACCATCATCACCATCATCATCACCATCATCACCATCATCATCACCATCATCACCATCATCATCACCATCATCACCATCATCATCACCATCATCACCATCATCATCACCATCATCACCATCATCATCACCATCATCACCATCATCATCACCATCATCACCATCATCATCACCATCATCACCATCATCATCACCATCATCACCATCATCATCACCATCATCACCATCATCATCACCATCATCACCATCATCATCACCATCATCACCATCATCATCACCATCATCACCATCATCATCACCATCATCACCATCATCATCACCATCATCACCATCATCATCACCATCATCACCATCATCATCACCATCATCACCATCATCATCACCATCATCACCATCATCATCACCATCACCATCATCACCATCATCACTACCACTGCCAGTGCATTCACAACAAGCTAAGCTGGGTTTATTGAAAACAACTGATAACTCCATGGCAGCAAAGCCAAGTCGTGGGGTCTCTGTTGGGGTTCGGTGTGGCCCTCGCCCCTGTAGCTGTGAGAGGGCTTCGAGCTGCGCCCCCTGGAGAACAAGGCTCCCAGTGGCTTAGGGACAGAAGCAAAGCCACCAGGTGCCGCAGAGTAACTCCCTGAGGGCGGCTGTAAGAGCCACCAACTTACCTTACATGGAAAAACGTTCAGAATCAGGGGACCCCATCTGCACGCCCTTGGGTGTGAACACATTGGGGTGGCTGTCGGGAGGAGGGTCCGCGCCACTTCCCTCCCTCTGCGCTAAAGGTTCGTTTCGTGGCATTTACTTTTTAAATTAACAGTCACCAAATGGAAGGCCCCACCCACTCTCGTCTGCAACGCGAGCACTCACAGGGCGCAGTGGGCGGCCGTCAGCACCCAGGCGTCCGCGATCAGGGCCCCTGCGCACAAGCTGTCGTTTGTGCCTCTGATCAGCGCCATGTAGGGCCTCGAGTGAGCAGTCACTTCTGTTCCTCCGATTATTCTCGCGCAGAGGCCTGTGCAACGGGAAGAGGCAAGTCACAGCCACTGAGCCGCCCGAGCTCGCCCCAAAGCCTCGCTTCTCAGACCAGAGGTGCCATCCGCGTGGCGAGGAGTGCGGGGAGCACCCCATCCCCAGGGGTCCCCGTGGGCGTGTGAGTGCAAGGCCCTGCCCGCCGGGCACTCCCAGAGGTCCCACTCCTTCCCCCCAGAAGCACACCCTGTCCCTTCCAGGATGGCCAGGCTGGAAATGTGACCCTTTGGGGGGTGGGCAGGCCGTGTGCATTGGTCTCCAGGGAACAGTTGCTACGGGAGATGCTGGTGATGCTGACAACACCCAGTGCCTCCCTTGCAGGCTGAGTGACAGCTGAGCGCTGCCCCTTCACACCAGGTCCTTGCAAAAGCCCATACCAGGGGCGACCTTGCCCGGGGGTCCTTGTCACCATCCCCAGAGACGTCCTTCCCTGACCTCTGCCCTCCCCTCCCAACCTGGGAGGAAGCACCCATTGCGCCCCAGGCCCCTCCGGCTCTGGATGGACCCCGAGGTTGACCTCAGCGCTTTCCCGGGACAGGACGTCGGGGAGGGAGGGAGAAGGTGCCGCGGAGGGACTCTGCCCTCACCAGGTTCCGGACCACGGACAGGAGTCTGTCTGGACTCATTCCCGGGACAGGGAGATGGGACCGGGGGTGTGGGCTGCGTGAGGCCCTCCCCGGGACCCCTCCCTGCACCCCGTGTCCCGGAGTCTCTCACAACATTGCTCCCCGCTGGCTCGGACTCTGGCTCCTCAGAGGGGCTGGTGCCTGGACCGTTATTAAAGCGAGTCCCCGCAGGTTCCCAGTCAGGTGTTTTGGGGGGGGGGAGCGGGCTCGGGGCTCTGGCTGCCAGAGGGATGGGGAGGGGCCACCTGGGCTCTAGGAGGGAGAGGAGAGGAACTGAGGACCCGGTGCTTCCGTGAAGGCAGGTCCCTAGGTTCGCGGGGGCCTCCCGGGCGGGAAAGCCACGAGCAGGACATGGCGCAGAGCCTGCGTGACGCGCACACACCTCAGAGGAAGGCCACGCGCCCACCGCCCACCCCTGCAGGGCGGCCTTAGACAGACGGGGCGGCTTCAACACTAGCGCTCCTGGTCCCCACCCAGAGGCAAAATCGGTGGGAACCGCTGGGGCCGGGCAGGGGCTCAGGATTTAAAAGCCTCCGGAGGGTTCCGCCTGTGGGGCTGAGTCTCATCTCTCATCGCCAGTCCTGCCTCGCTGGGCCCACATTGCTCTCTGATGGCAGGACATCGAGTGGAGCAGAG
>NW_005366314.1:181034-182384 GCF_000412655.1 Myotis brandtii | reverse complement strand
GCTGGGGCCTGGGGGCTGGGGTGCCTGGGGGCTGGGGGCCGTTTCCTCTGAAGAACAGCTAGGACGGAGCTCTACCTGCTCTCATTCACTGAGTGAGAACCTGACGCGCCCGCACAGCCTCCTACTGGGCCGAGCCGACACCGTGCCCTCCCTTTTGTCCGGAATGACCTGCGACTGTGCATTTTAAGAAATTCTTCTCAGTTTCAGGTGCAAGATGCACCAGAGACGTTCCTTGGGGATTTCTGGGGGGAAGGTTGTTGTACCCTCAGCCGCTGCCCCCACTCCCCCTCCACGGTGTGACCCTGGGAAGCCCACGCTGCCCCTCACTCGCCCAGGAGGCCAGCCCGGCCCGGAGCCCTGCCCCCCGGAAGGTTTAGGGAAAATCAGCCGCCCAGGGCCGTCTAACCCCCGGAGAGAGCGTGGTTCCCCGGGGCTTCACGCTGACGCACAAAGCAGGGGCGTCCCAGCACAACCACGAATCCACTCAACGCACAAGACAGCTCCCGTGTCCAGGGTCCAAGGACACACTAGCCCGGAGAGATCATGAAAGAAATTTTCCATTGATTCTTAGAAAGAGTGGAAGGGAAGAGGAAGGAAGAGAAGGAAGAGGAGGAGGAGGAGGGGGAGGGGGGGAGGAGAGATCAATTGGTTGCCTCCCGCACGCACCCTGGGGCCAGGGATTGAACCAGCAACCCAGCGAGGTACCTGCCCTTGACCGGGAATCGAACCTGTGACCCTTCGGTGCTTGGGCCGATGCTCTACCCAATGAGCCACCAGCCACGCGACTATAACCCTGCTCATCCATGACTTGCTGCAGGTGTGGGTCCTGCTGTAACTCCTTAAACCGCCTGCATTTCTGTAGCAAGAGAGGCAGAGGCCGCGGCCCCTCCCGAGAGGCTGCGTGCTCCTCCCTCAGGGGCTGCCCATTGTTCCACGCGTCCTCGAGGGCAGTTTACGGGGCAGCAGCGAGCGCTGGAGGCTCCAGGCCCTTTTGCAAAGAAATTGTGCAGAAGAATGAGGACGCTTTCCCTTCTCGCACACAGACATTCACAGCCCCCAGCAGAGTGTGGGGCTGGGGGAACCGCCCGCTCCGGTTGGTCATGGACGTGACAGGGACCCGTCTTACCTCCGGGAAGGAGCAGGAGAAAGGTGGCCGCGGAGAGAGCGGAGGCCAGAGCCGCCCGGGAGCCCCTCATGCTGCCCAACCAGCCAGGTGGGTGGGATCTGTTCTCCGTCCTTGGCCGACTGCTTTTTATACTGCGCTCAGAGGATGTGGCTTTCTCTCTCTCTCTCTCTTTCTCTAAGTTTCAAAGTTGAGCCCTAGGAAGTGAAACACCAGAAGTGAGAACG
>NW_005366314.1:180225-180922 GCF_000412655.1 Myotis brandtii | reverse complement strand
CTCGGGGTCCTCAGAAGGGAGCCCACCCCTAGGAAGGCCTGCGTGTCCCCTGATCGGAGGGGTCCAGCTTCCCGCATCAGCAGCACTGTCCTCCACACCCACGATGGAGTGGGAGCTCTCATGACGGCTCACGTTAGAGCTTTAAAAGCTGTCCTCACGCGTGGTCACTGACCAGACTTCCTCCTGGTCCTCTCTGGGTTCTGGAAGGAGCCACAGGGCCGGGGCCAGGCGGTGCCTTGTTTGTCCGCCAGCTCCTGCCTGGACTCCCCTCCCACTACGTCCGGGACAGCTGTGCGCTGCCTGGGGCCTGAGGCAGGTGTGGGCAGGAGCTGCTGGAGGGAGGGGCCGGGCTCTTTGCAGACCTCGGATGGTGCTCCCCTGACGGACGGACTTCACAGCTTTAGGTCCGTGACCGGCAAGACGACGGGACCCGGGGCTTGTCCGCTCGAGGGAGAGATTTCAGCCAGGAGACAGGTGCGCGCAGAGGGCGGGAGTGCTCTGGCCTCGGCGAGCACATCAGGTGGCCGGTGCTTCCTGAGAAGGCAGGTGCCCCAGGTGTGCTGTGTGTTAAAGCCGGCACAGCGAGGCAGGAGGGCCTAGGACAGGGGTGGGCAACCTTTTTGTGAGTGCGTGCCCAAACCAGCAAAATCTCTGACTCAAAATTCTTCTGCGTGCCAACCCTCATTTTTTGAGAACA
>NW_005366314.1:169327-179825 GCF_000412655.1 Myotis brandtii | reverse complement strand
CAATCCATGTCTATGGTCTTTAAGATAACTTCTTATGTAAAATTATTTATCTAAGATGCACCTACACTGAATTTATCTGAAAAATAAAAAAGTCGATATTAAGAAAAAGATTGTAAATGGAAGATTATAAGAGAGGGTTTCGTGTGCCAGCAAAAGTTACTGGCATGCCATGTTTGGCACGCGTGCCAGGGGTTGCCCACCCCTGGCCTAAGAGAAGCCACAGGAGAGCCCTGGCCAGGCTGCCGGCTCACTGGGAAGCCTGAGAACAGGGGGCCTGGGGGACAGGCTCAGGGGTCAGCCAGGACGAGCGGCCGCTGCCCAGGGCTCCCCTGGTGGCCAGTCTCCTGGGGCCCCTTAGAGGTTAGCAGATGCCTGCCTGCGGGGGAGGAGGGGGAGGGGATGGCACCGAGTGCTCCCTGGAGGGAGTGTGGGCCGGTCCTCTGCCCTGAGGGCTTTAAAGGCGGAGAGTTTGGGGGGTCTTAGGGGAGGATCTCAGTAGAGTGTCCATCAGCTCCCAGGGGTGCTGGTCTCCCCGGAGTGGCCGGTGCTGAGTGGAGAGCAGGGCCGTTGGTCAGTGCGGCGGGTCCCGAGGCAGCCGTGGCATCGCTGGTCTGGTGCTGCTGCTTTCCCGGGCCTGGAGCTGGGACGCCACTGAGGCCCAGATGTTGCCTCCAGGGAGGAGAGGCCAGGGGTCCAACCGCATGGCCAGCGCAATCCTGGGGGGGAAGGTCACCTGGGCGAGGTCCTTGCTTTCCCAGCTCGGTCCCTGGCTGGGCATCGGGCTCTCCGCCTGGAGACCCTGGTACCCGGCCCATCGCCCCTGCTCTGCTCATGTCCGTCCGACTGCCCATGACAGAGACGCGGACGCACCTGTCTCCCCCCTCCCTCCTTCCCTTCCTCTCTCCCTCTCCCTCCCCTCCCTCCCTCCCTTCCTTTCCTCCCGTCCTCCTTTCTTCTGGATTTAGCTGAAGGAGAACAGGGGTGAGACACGGCTATTTAAAAAAAATATATTTTATTGATTTTTTTACAGAGAGGAAGGGAGAGGGATAGAGAGTCAGAAACATTGACCAGCTGCCTCCTGCACACCTCCTACTGGGGATGTGGCCGCAACCAAGGTACATGCCCTTGACTGGAATTGAACCCGGGACCCCTCAGTCCGCAGGCCGACGCTCTATCCACTGGGCCACACCGTTAGGGCGACCTGGCTATTTAGTTCCGACACTGGGCTCCCGCTGGCGGCGGGGCGGGGGTGCGGGGGGTGGCTCAGCCTCGGACCTGAAGGCACAGCCCGGCTTCCTATGAGCAATCGACGCCTTTGCTCTTTCCCGGAGCTGAGGAGCGATGCTCATGGTGACCCTGTGGTCTGTGTCGCGTCAGGACGTGGGTGTGTGCCCACCCCGGGGTTAACACCCCGGTGACTTCAGACTCGGGGTGACTTTCCCAGAAATCACTCCCAGGGGGGCGCCCGAGCCCCGGGTTTCCTTTTCCCGGGTTGCTGGTGCGTCAGGGCCCTCCCGCCGGGGCCTGGCTTCTGGCGAGGGTGAGCAGCGGTGGTGCGGCCTCAGAGGGAATCGAATGCTCACGGCCACAGTCACCGAAAACCTCGAAGGAAACTGGAGGGTCTGTTTCTTTCCGTGTGAATGTGGTTGCTCTGCCCCCATCATGTGGACGGTGAGCATATCCTTCACCTCCATGATTAATTCTGGAACATTCTCATCATTTCCCAAGGCAGCCCTGTCACTCCGTGACCTCCCTGCCCCACGCCCCTGCCCTGGACAGCCACTCACCCGCTCTGTCTCCATCGAGGCGTCTATTCTGAGCATTTCCTTACGTGGAATTGTATAGCGTGTGGTCTTCTCTCACCGGCTCCTCCCATTTAGCACAGGCGTTTGAGGTTCATGTAGCATGGGTCAGTACTTCAGTCCTTTTTTAAAAAAAATATATATTTTATTGATTTTTTTACAGAGAGGAAGGGAGAGGGATAAAGAGTTAGAAACATCGATGGGAGAGAAACATCGATCAGCTGCCTCCTGCACACTCCATACTGGGGATGTGCCCACAACCAAGATACATGCCCTTGACCGGAATCGAACCCGGGACCATTCAGTCTGCAGGCCGACGCTCTATCCACTGAGCCAAACTCATTAGGGCCCCCCCTTTTTTTAAAAGATATTTTTATTGATTTCAGAGAGAAAGGGAGAGGGAGAGAGAGCTAGGAACATCACTGATGAGAAAGGATCATTGATCAGCTGCCTCCTGCACACCCCCTACTGGGGAGGGAGCCCACAAACCAGGCATGTGCCCTGACCAGGAATAGAACTGTGACCTCCTGGTTCCTAGGTTGACGCTCCACCACTGAGCCACGCCGGCCGGGCACGCTAGTCCTTTTTGATGTGAAATATTTCATCATCTGAATGTACCACCACATTTATTTAGCCATTCATCAGGGGATGAACATTTGGGCTGTTTCTACTTCCTACCTGTTATAGATATGCAGCTGTAACATTTATGTACACGCTTTTTGGCCCTGGCTGGTTTGGCTCAGTGGATAGAGCGTCGGCCTGCGGAGTGAAGGGTCCCAGGTTCAATTCTGGTCAAGGGCACATGCCTGGGTTTTGGGCTCGATCCCCAGCCGATCAGTGAGTCTCTCTCATCACTGATGTTTCTATCTCTCTCTCCCTCTCCCTTCCTCTCTGAAATCAATAAAAAATATATATTTAAAAATAAAAATAAAAAAATAAAGGAGCGTCCACGTTTTTTGGGTGGAAATGTGTTTTCAGTTTTTTGGCGTATAACTGAGGAGCGGGATCACTGGGTCCCAGGGGAAGTCTGTGTCTAACGTTGTGAGGAACTTCTAACAGTTTTCCAAAGTGGCCGCCCTGCGTCTCACTCCCCTACACACGCGCGAAGGCCCCGATGTCCTGCCTCGTTGCCGGTATTGTTACTGATTATTATTTTTAAGTCACTGGTATACTGGTGGTGGGACGTAGTTTCTTACGGTGGTTTTGAATTGCATTATTTCCTTTTCCTTTTTCCAGTACAGCCGGGGAGACCCACCGGACACATTCAAAGAGCCGTAGGCACTGAGCTGCATTCCTCCATGACTGGGGATGTGCTTCTTTTCACGCATTTAGTAGACGTTCACTTCTCTTCTTTGGAGAAATGCCTCTCAAGCATGTTGCCTGCTTTTAGTTGGTTTGTCTCTGTGTTGTTGAGGGGGAGTGCTCCTTGTGTGTTTGGGTCCGAGCCCCTCGTCAGACATGTCATTTGCAAATAGTTTCGCTGGTCTGTGTCTTTTCTTTTTCTTGGGTTGCCATCGGGAGTGGCCGCCTCTCCCTCCCGTCCGCCCTGTCCGCCCGCCCGACGGAGGGAGGGAGGTGCTCCTTCAGGAAAGTCTGCTTCTACTGACTTTTAAACCAGAGGGCGAGCGAGGGAAGGAGCAGGAGGGAAGGAGCGGGAGGCCGACGCTGGCGAGGCCCCTGCTAAGGCCTCTCACCTGCACAGGCTGGTCCATCGATGTCCCACGGGGGGAGGCAGCCGGGCCCCAGAACCGCAGCATCTGTGTGTCATTCGCACTGACAGTGACTCATCACTTCCCTCCTCGCAGCAGCGGGGTGGCCTCCCCACAGCCTCCTTTCTGAGGCCTGCGGGCGAGAGAGGGGCTCTGACAGGGAGCGCTTTCCGAGGTCCTTCCCGGACAGACGGACAGATGCCCTTGGAGACACTGGCCGCTCTGCCTCCAGCCCTTCAGGGGCCCTGCAGACAGCTCCTTAGAAACATTGAAATATAATTCCTCCCTTTCCATAGCATTCACCACTCTAACGTGCACAGGGCAGTGTGTTTAGTATGTTCACAGGCGGTGCACCCACAACCACTCTCCGCCCGGCCACACTCCTGTGCTTTCTGTCCTGGGTTTGCCCATCTGGACGTTCCCGTGGACTTTGGTCTGGCTGCCTTCACTCCCTACAGCATGTTCACGGCCGGCCGGGCCCACGGCTCGGGACAGCCTCGCTCCGCGTCGCGCTGCTCTTCATGGCCGAGTGCCCTTGTGCCGTCTGGTGTGTCGTGCTCTCCTTACACATCCACCCGTCGGGAAGCATCCGGTTGTTTCTACGTCTCTGCTGCTGTAAACGGCGCTGCTGTAACATGGATGCGCACGTTTAGTGAGGACACGTGCTTCCGTCTGTCGGAGCGGCACTGCCGGGTCCGTGAACACCAGGTCTGGTCTTCGGAGGAGCTGCCCGGCGTCTTCCACAGCCGGTGCCATCTCCCGTTCCCACCCGCCGCGAGTGAGGCTCCGGGCGCCACGCCCTCACCAACACCTGCTATTGCCTGTTTTTTGATGAGAGCTGTCCTAGGGGTGAAGGACAGCCCTGAACTTCAAGTTCTGGGGGCGCCTCTTTTCAGACCCGTTTTATATTTAGATGTGACACCCATTTCACAGATGTGAGTGTGGAGGCGTGGGCTGACTCCCTGCTCCAGGCCTGACACGCTCAGGGACGGAGCTGGCGTCTGCCTGGCAGCCCAGGGCCTCCCACAGGCTGCGGGGCCTGGGTCCTCCCAGCCGGGAACCTGAACTGGGACGGGCCCGAGGCCGACTCTTAGTGCGGATTGTGACGCTGGTGGGGGTGTGTGAACGATTGCTCACCCGCGGCATCGCCTGCTGAGCCCCGTGGGCAGCCCTGTGGAGAGTCTACGGCCCTGATGCCACGTCCTCTCACCTGTGGCTTCTGGTCTCCACGGGACTCAGCTTGGTGAGGGCCGTGGTCGTGTCGTGGCATTGACGGTGCTGGCGTAATGCCTGGCACATGGGGGGCCCTCAGGAAACGTTTGGGGAGTTAAAACGGGGGCGTCAGTCAGGATTGTTAGAGAACGAGTTTATCATAAATCAGCAGTTTGGAGAAACAGCATAACGCAAAGATGAGCTACAGGTGGGCGGAGCTGCAGGTGGGAGGCGGTAAACAGGCCGTCTTCTTATCCCTTACCCCAGTGGTCGGCAAATCACGGCTTGCGAGCCACATGCAGCTCTTTGGCCCCTTGAGTGTGGCTCTTCCACAAAATACCACGTGCAGGCGGGCACGCACGTACAGTGCGATTGAAACTTCGTGGCCCATGCGCAGAAGTCGGTTTTCGGCCTGGGCGAGTCTATTTTGGAGAAGTGGCGTTAGAAGAAGTGGGGGTACATTCGCTGAGGTCGACCCCTCAGATTGAGGACGTTTTTAGCAAAGGCCAGCTTAGGAGTCCCCTAATGAAGTTAATAACAATGTACCTACCTGTATAGTTTCAGTTTAAAAAATTTGGCTCTCAAAAGAAATTTCAATCGTTGTGCTGTTGATATTTGGCTCTGCTGACTAAGGAGTTTGCCGACCACTGCCCTAGGCCATCTATTAAGACTAACAGACTCGTAAGCGGACTTCTCGCAGCTGTAAACTGACCGGCCGAGGCCAGGCACACATCAGGTCTGGGCTGGTCAGAGGCTCTCGGTGCACGGAGCCTTCGCCCACTGACAGTCACTAAAGGGAGCAGCACTCCGAGCCACCCCTGCCCTCAAGTTCCACCCTCCCTGGTGTCGTCAGCGCACACTGGTTGCTCCTCACTGTCCTTACAACGTAGAGTTTTATGAAAACGAAACTGTAAGACGGGTGCAGGAGGAAGCGACAATCCCCTCCACCTCTCCCTTCGCCCCCACGTTGGGTAGAATGTCAGGCTCCGGGTTTGAAAGGCCACGGGAGGCACCATTGGAGGATAGAGAACATCTAACTTCCTGAGATTGGCCTCCTTTGGAAGATGGACGGGAAGGGTCAGTCCTCAAGCCCCGCACAGAGCGAGGTCGCAGCATGGGGGGACCTTTGCTCAGGGGCAGCTCGTCACGGAGGCGTGGAAGGCGGGGGCCATTTCTGCACCGGCTCCCTGTGCTCCGATGGGCGGGCGCGGTGCGGGGTTAGGGCTTGAGGCGCTGCTTCAGCGTGGCAGGCGGCTCTCCCGTGGTCTGCGCCATCAGCTCCGGAGTTTTCTGTAAGGAGCATGTAGATGCTTCTGACGGCGCCACACTCCCCACAGGAAGTGCTGCCTCTGGACTCCCAGAATCCCCCGGGACAGACAGGCACGTTTTCAACAGGGCCGCTTCCCCGAAGCGTTTGCTCTTTTTACTCATTCGTTCATTTAAATAAATAAATCTTTATTGATGCCAGACAGGAAGGGAGAGGGAGAGAGAGACAGAAACATCAGTGATGAGAGAGAATCATGGATCAGCTGCTTCCTGCACGCCCCCCACTGGGGATCAAGCCTGCAACGTAGGCATGTGCCCTGACGGGAATCGAACCCAGGACCCTTCAGTTCGCAGGCCCAGGCTCTAGCCACTGAGCCACACCGGCCAGGGCTTATGCATTCACGTATGCGCTCACACACTCTTTCTTTCTTTCCTTATTGAAAGGCTAACTGGTGTCTCTCTGATTCATCAGCTCCCACTTCACATTCTCTCTGACCTTGCAAACCACTTACGCACCAGGAGTCCCAGCCCAGCCCAGCCCTGGTCACGCCTGTCCTTGTCCCTCTGAGAGGCCGGACGCTCAGGAGCTGGGGGTCAGATGGCCCGGGCCGCAGCCAGACTCACCCACCGACAGCCGAGGGGCAGGTCCCATGCCTCAGTGCCCTCACCTGTCGGATTGATGATAACAACGCCATGTCCCGGCTACCGGGGGGTCAGTGGGATGGGGGACAGGGTTAGGGAGAGGCCATTGTGGGGAAGGCGGGGGGCCATCCAAAGGTGGCGGTTAAAGGGTGCCCAGCGCGTGATCCTAAGGATGAGGGGCCCTCCCTGAGCAGAGATCCCCCGGGACCGAGCGCACCGACACCAGGGGCACCGCGGGCCTCGCCGGCCGTGTCCGGAGGAAGTAGTAACAGCTTCCGCCCTCCTCCTCCTCCAGCTCACTGTGTCCGAGGGCCAAGCACGGTTCCTTCGGCACGGACGCACTTCACAGGAAGATCGTCACCGCTCCTCCCACCGCGCACAGCACGCTGCGGTGATGACGAGGAGTTTGGGCTTTGGAGTTCAGAGTCATTCCCACCCCGCTCCTCCCGATCGATCGCCCATCACCGGAGGCTGAGGGGAGCCCAGCTGACTCCCAGGGCGCAGTGAGCGGCCGTCAGCACCCCGTTCTCTCTGATCAGGGCCATGTAGGGTCTGTGGGACCACGGCCCGTCCTTTCCTCCTATGAGCTCCTTGTGGGATTCTGGAAAAACTGAAAACGCAACCGGAGTGACCTCTCACCTTACCAGCCGCTCAGGGCAATGGACGGCTCCGCGGGGAAGGCGGGCGCCCTGTCAGGGAGGGAGGCAGCGGTCAGAGGCTCCTGTCACTGTGGCCCCTCAACACTGCACGGCCGATGCTGCTCCCTGCCCCCCGCCATGATCGAGCCACAACCCGGGCATGTGCCTGAGGGAGCCGAGTGCCTGAGGGTGCCGGGTGCCTGAGGGTGCCGGGTGCCTGAGGGTGCCGGGTGCCTGAGGGTGCCGGGTGCCTGAGGGTGCCGGGTGCCTGAGGGTGCCGGGTGCCTGAGGGTGCCGGGTGCCTGAGGGTGCCGGGTGCCTGAGGGTGCCGGGTGCCTGGGGGTGCCGAGTGCCTGGGGGTGCCGGGTACCTGGGGTGCCGTGTGCCTGAGGGTGCCGGGTGCCTGAGGAGTAGAGTCGAGGAGCAGAGGGGATTCAGACTTGGGAAAGCTGTTTCCTAAGGAGACGAAGAACCCCGAGATTTCAGTGGGGGGCAGGTGGAGGTTCAGCTCCGGCAGCGGGTTGGGGACCCGAGGGGACGAGGTGGCCACAGGCAGTGCTGGCACGTGGTCCGCTCACAGGTCTACACGCCTCTGTGTCCAGACTCGATGCTCACCTGGGCCGCTCCCTGGAAAGGTGGCTGTTGCACAGCGACTTTCTCAAAGCCCCACTTGCCTTGCTGTTATTCTTGTAATTGTGCAGGTTAAGGTTCTTTCCAGCGTCTCCAGTTTTCCGTGATAAAACTGTAGATTCTCCGGGTAACAGCGTCCTGAATTCTTACTCTCGTCCCCGGGAATTGACAGCCCCTGTCCCCTAACCCCAGCTCCCGCCAGCCTCACGAAGTCGGAGCAGAGGGGAGACACGGCTCTCCTGACCCCACTCCTGCCTGTTCCCGTCCGACGACAGGCTGGGCCGTCCAGTCTCAGCCTGGCCCGGCACCATCGGTCTTAAAAACCTCGCCTGTTCCCAGGTGGGATTGTTTTTGGAAGGATAGTTTAGTACAGTGGTTCTCAACCTTGGCTGTACATCAGAATCACCTGGGAATCTTTTAAAAATCCTGATTCCGGAATGAGGCCCAGAAATCAGGATTTTAAAAAGATTCCCAGGTGATTCTAATGTGCAGCCAAGGTTGAGAACCACTGGTTTAGTAAGTCATATTCAAATCAAAGGAAAACATCGACCACTGTAGTCACTGCAATAGAGAGCGTCTGTGATCGCCAGCACCCGTGACTGAGAGCATCCGTGGCTGAGAGCACCCGTGGCTGAGAGCATCCGTGGCTCGCTCCAGACCAGTGATGGCGAACCTTTTGAGCTCGGGTGTCAGCATTTTGAAAAACCCTAACTTAACTCTGGTGCCGTGTCACATATAGAAACTGTTTGATATTTGCAAACATAGTAAAACAAAGACTTATATTTTTGATATTTATTTCATATATTTAAATGCCATTTAACAAAGAAAAACCAAAAAAATGAGTTCACGTGTCACCTCTGACACGCGTGTCATAGGTTCGCCATCACTGCTCCAGACCCTGGCTCCGAGGGCGGGGGCTGCTGTTACCCCCACACGGAGACACGTGGGATAGTGGCACTGACTTTCAGGTCACCGTTAGGAAAAGCACTCGTCTGACCCAATCAGCTCGCCCGAGTTCACACCCGGCTGAGTGAGGAAGCGGCGTTCCCGCCTGTTCCACGTCCTCCGAGAGCCTTAGGCTTCCGTCGGGATTCCCTGTCTCCCACAGCAGCGTCCCCACCTTTTTATGTTTGAAATATCAGTGTCTCGGCTACAGCAGCACAGACGCACGTCTGACAGCGTGGGAGGCGCGCAGACCTTGGATGCCTGCCTGTGGCCTGGAGGCGCCGCTCACAGACCCCCTGTGAGAACCCCAGCTCCGGAGGCATCAGGGCCTCTGAGACACCATGGCGCCGGGTTCAAATCCTGGCTCTGCTACTTTCTAGCTGTTAACTTCCTTGTCTGGCCTTAGTGTCCTCGTATGTAAAATGGGCTGGTCACACGGATACTGCAGGAGATCGAGTTAAATATAGACACTTAACTGTAGGTTTTAGTAAAGGCTGGTCTATATCCGTTCATCGGGTTATTTTACCCGGATGCTGTTGCTTCCTCCTCACCGCCTGCCGTGGAGACGGACACTCACAAAACACCTTCTCAAACCGCAACTTTGAAGATGTATCTGATGCGATGACTGTTCAGCTGTATTTCTGTGACGGGAAGGCCAAGCTGACAGGCAACTACACATCCCCAGGTTAAAGGGCTTGTCCGTTTTTCGCTTAAAGCAGCGGTTCTCAACCTGTGGGCCACGACCCCTTTGGCGGTCGAACGACCCTTTCACAGGGGTCGCCTAAGACCATCCTGCATATCAGATATTTACATGACGATTCATAACAGTAGCAACATTACAGTTATGAAGTAGCAACAAAAATAATTTTATGGTTGGGTCACAACATGAGGAACTGTATTTAAAGGGCCAGAAGGTTGAGAACCACTGGCTTAAAGGTTTTCCCCGTAGACCTGCCTGCCTGTACCAGAGCCACCGTGTAGCGAACGCCTCCCTGTGTTTTGCTGTAGATGCTCGGGTACATTTTCATCGTGAAAAGTCAACGCAGCTTTTTACAGCAGAGACAGCGGTAACAGGGAAGTCTGTTGGAATGAAGTTGGGAGGTCCCTCTCCTCCGTCACGATGTTAAGGGATGAGCACCGGCTTCCTCGTGAGCAAACCTGGAAAGCTCTGGGCGTGAGGCTCACCCCCAGGCACGGGGGGAAGGCAGGGCCGCGAGGGGGGAGGCAGCGGGGCTTCCTGGTGCCGCGCGTTAGTGGTAGAAGCTGGCCCTGGAGGATGTGGGTCTTTCTCCGCGGCAGAGGCTTTGTTACAGGAAAACGTCGTCTGAGCGACGTGTGGTCACTGGTTTCGCTGCTGAGGTCACTTCCCTTGGGGTCGGCCACTCTTCCCTTTGAGGTGAATGGGAGGCGTGGAGCCCGTGATAAAGCGAGAAATTAAATAGGAAGCTCTCTTCCTTGGACAGCTTTCTCGCTTTTATTTATTTTTATTTTTTTATATTTGAAATCAAGATATGCTTGAATATATTTTCGCTTATTTTACAATTTAACTTAAACCTAGAATCCTTACCGTTTATACAAACTTAGTTCTTAAAATAGGCATTTGCTATTTTACATAAAAAAGATTCACAAAGTTCAGGTGGGCTCCGACGGGCAC
>NW_005366314.1:167362-169264 GCF_000412655.1 Myotis brandtii | reverse complement strand
CGTCCCGCAGCCCCCAGCCCCACCCCCGGGTCATTCCCCTGAGGTTTTGAAGCTTTTTTCCATATAATTTCTCCTGAAACGGATGTCTAAGGGCTGGAGACCCTTAGGACGGGTGTGCTCACAGCAGAGGGACGGACGTAGGCGGCTCTGCCTTCGGAACCTGAGGAGCGGGGCCTCACGTTGTCCTTGTTGGCTTTGGAGGGGGGCTCAGCAGGCTCAGGGGGGGAAAAGGCCTCTCAGCTGCCCCCTCACCCCCGGCCTTCTCACTTAAGTCCTGTTTATGTGAAACAGCTGAGACCTCACCATCCAACAGAACCGTTTGGAAACGTCATCTCTAAACGCATCCAGTGGGGAAAGGGGTACCTGACGTGGCCATGGCCAAGGCTCCAAGGGAGCACACGCACACGCACACACACACGCACACACACACACGCACATGCACACACGCACATTTACACACACGCGCATACACACACGCGCACGCGCACGCACATGCACACACACACACATATGCACATGCACACACGCACACGCACGCCATCAGCAATGGAAGTGCAGCTGTGAGCACTCGCGCCCGGCTGCCTAGCGGATCGATACGAGTTGAAACCAGAAGGAGCCCCTTTCATTGCAGATTCTCTCGTGTTGGCGGCATTTCCAGCGCGACTGGCTTTCTGGAAGGCAGAGCAGAGAGGTGGCTGTTACACGCTGCATGACCTTGGACCCAGCAAGTCAGGCCTATGGTTTCTGAAAAGCCGTGGAGATGCATAAACGTTTCGCTTTAAGGAGTTCCATTGCGTTCTTGTTCCTAACGAGAAACAGCTGAGAAGGATCGAAATGCCCCAAACAAGGACCTAGGCCGGCCTTTCCCATCGCGGCTGGAGCAACTGCCACGCTCGGCGGCCTAAACAGCGCAGTTTCATCCCACAGCTCAGGGGCTGGAAGCCCGATGCGGGCCCCTCGGTGAGGGCCAGGGAAGAGCGGTGGGAGCACACGGAGACCTTCACCCCGCGCCCCGCGGTCACGGAGGTGAGTGGACCTGGGAAACTGGAGCCAGTGGGGCTGTGGAGCAGGAGTGGCCGGGATTCTGTCCTGCACACGGGCAACAGGGTGAAGGCCGGGAGGGCGGGCAGGGAAGGGAGAGGTCAGTGGGGGAGGAAGGGGCATATGTATACTTTCGACAACCAGGACTAAAACTACAGAAGTGAAGGGGTCACGCTGCACCCCGTGGAGGCTGGATGGACGAGGGTGAGGAGGGTGCTCATGGAAGGCGGGCTGGGGGGGCTGCTCAGTGTGAGCAGGTTCGGGCCCACAGGGTGTTTCCTGAGGAGGGCGCTTACTGGGGGCGATGGGCAGGAAGTCATGTTTGGGGGTGAGGCGGGCTGCCTCCTGCCGTGGGGCAGGGAGAGGCTGCAGGCGGTGGCCCCCCGTTTCCGGGCTCCCAGGGGCACGGATGCTCTGACCAGGAAGCAACTGTGCGTGTCTGGTCTGCAGGGACGGGCTGTGGGGTGGGACGGGACGGATCAGGGGCTTAAACCACTTTACCCAGCGACCATGCGTTTCCGAAACAGACGGGGCCAGGGAGGAGGGTGGCCTAGAGGTGGGCGTGGCTGGGGCTCCTGGCTTCCTCCTGCGAGGAAGAGGAAGGACATGCGGAGGGGTGGGGAGGGGGCGGTTGCAGCCTCTGACCCTTTGATCTTTAGGGTTTGGCCATGGGAAGAGGCTTTTCCGAGGTTCCCACCACGGCTCTGGTTGAGTTGTGGCCCCGTAGGTGTGGGCCGGGCCAGGGCTCCTCTGCGGTGGTTTCCAGGTAACGAAGGGCCAGAGCATCCTGCCCGAGGCCCCCCTGCTCTCTGGGCCCAGGCCGCCCACCAGGCCGCTCCCAGCCGCTGGGCTGCTGTGACC
>NW_005366314.1:163088-165030 GCF_000412655.1 Myotis brandtii | reverse complement strand
CACTGGCACCGCCCGCCCCCTCGGCTCATTTCTGTTTTCTTAACCACATCAGTGAGACCAGGCCTACGGTTGAAAATGTGCAACCGAATGGTTTTGGATACATCACTGGTCATTTTTAAACATTGTGGGGAAATATGTGTCACGTAAAATCTGCCATTTGGACCATGTTACGTGTGCAACTCAGTGGCATTGGGCACATTCACGGTGTCGTGCAACCATCGCCACCATCCAGCCCAGTGACCTCGCGGCCGCGCGCTGTCTCTGTGAACGCGCCTGTCCTGGGCGTTTCACGAGGTGAAACCACACAATCGCCTGTCCCTCGTCCGGCTGCTCTTACTTGCCTGTGTCTGCAGGGCTGGCCCGGGCATCACGCCCTTCCTGCCACTGCGGACAGCCTCCTGGGACGGCCCGCATCCGCTCGCCCATCACGTGACGGACGTGCGCGCTGCCTCCCACGGCTGCTGTGATGGCCGCAGTGGGCACAGCCTGCAAGAACCCGTCCGGCCCAGCTCTCGGTTCCATCCTCAGGAGACATTTCCGGGCCAAGAACCCGTCCGGTCCTGCTCTTGGTTCCATCCTCAGGAGACATTTCTGGGCCAAGAACCCGTCCGGTCCTGCTCTTGGTTCCATCCTCAGGAGACATTTCCGGGCCTTGGGTGAGCGTAGGTTTCGTTTAGGAGGAACCTCTGCGCCCGACAACGCTAGCGGCGACCTGGTGGCCACTGTTTCTGTGGTTCCTGGGGCGTCAGGACAGGAGTCGGCGCAGAGCCCTGGCTGCAGGCCTCTGGTGTCTGCTCAGGCGTCTGAGGTGGGAAAGAGTGTTAATTCTTTACAACAAAAAAATGTAGGTGATCTGCAACGTCGTGATTTTTCTTCAACTTCTCAGAGTTGAAGGGGCAGGTCAGCCAAGTAGGCTGGGCTCTCAGGGTGCCGGGGGAGAGACGGGCCTGCTCACCTGGCAGAGCTGGCGGGAGGGGTGCTGCAGGTCCAGGTGAATTCCAAACAACAAGCGGCTGAGGGCGGAGTGTGGGTAACAAGAGAAGACAGTGCTCCCGGCAGCTCCAGACAAAGGCGAGGCCACATGAGGCCTCAGCGTGAGAGAGTGAGAGAGTGAGAGACAGTGAGAGAGTGAGAGACAGTGAGAGAGTGAGAGAGAGTGAGAGAGCTCAGGGCGAGGCAGGAGATGGAGGGAGCCCTCATTGAGGCAGATCACAGTCCACGTCAGATGCAGCCCAAGGGGAAGCTAGGGTCTTCCTTAGCGTCACTGGGGCGGGAGACAGATTGAGTCAAGGAGGGTCCCAGAACACAGGGGTCAGCCTTCAGGGTCCCCCCTCCCCTCCGTCCTGCAGGCCAGGGACTCCGGCCCCTGGGCAACGCACCCTTGCCCCTTCCCGGGCCACAGCACACACCTCGGAGAACGATGTAAGACATTACGCATCTACCTTCCAAAGGCCTGAACTGGCAGAATCTGATAATTAACTGGTGATGGGGGCCAGGCAATGGATGGTTAGGGGCTCAGAGCGGGTTCGCTATGCGTCTCGACGCTAAGAAACAGCGTCCTGGTGGCTCTCCTGTGTTGTCTGTGTTACCTGTACCTTTGACAGAGAGTGACTTGTCATATGTTCTGGCCGTTTACAGGGAGGGGTATTGGTGAGCATGGCTAGTCACCCATGTCCCACATCATACCTGCAAGAGCCTGTGGCTGGTTACATGAGCCACATGGTAAGCGGCCTTCAGGGTTCCCCTCAGTGTGTGTTAGGTGTGGATTCTGTTTGTATTTGGAGTCGGACGTTGCTGGACTGAGTCTGGGAGAGCTGACTGAGTTGCGTGTTGTTGGGTCGGGTCTGGGAGAGCTGACTGAGTTGCGTGTTGTTGATCGAGTCTGGGAGAGCTGACCGAGTTGCATGTTGTTGGGTTGAGTCTGGGAGAGCTGACTGAGTTG
>NW_005366314.1:158340-161718 GCF_000412655.1 Myotis brandtii | reverse complement strand
GAGTCTGGGAGAGCTGACTGAGTTGCGTGTTGTTGGGCCGAGTCTGGGAGAGCTGACTGAGTTGCGTGTTGTTGGGGTGAGTCTTGGAGAACTGACTGAGTTGCCTGTTGCTGGGTCGGGTCTGGGAGAGCTGACTGAGTTGCGTGTTGCTGGGCCGAGTCTGGGAGAACTGACTGAGTTGCGTGTTGCTGGGCCGAGTCTGGGAGAACTGACTGAGTTGCGTGTTGCTGGGCCGAGTCTGGGAGAACTGACTGAGTTGCGTGTTGCTGGGCCGAGTCTGGGAGAACTGACTGAGTTGCGTGTTGCTGGGCCGAGTCTGGGAGAACTGACTGAGTTGCGTGTTGCTGGGCCGAGTCTGGGAGAACTGACTGAGTTGCGTGTTGCTGGGCCGAGTCTGGGAGAACTGACTGAGTTGCGTGTTGCTGGGCCGAGTCTGGGAGAACTGACTGAGTTGCGTGTTGCTGGGCCGAGTCTGGGAGAACTGACTGAGTTGCGTGTTGCTGGGCCGAGTCTGGGAGAACTGACTGAGTTGCGTGTTGCTGGGCCGAGTCTGGGAGAACTGACTGAGTTGCGTGTTGCTGGGCCGAGTCTGGGAGAACTGACTGAGTTGCGTGTTGCTGGGCCGAGTCTGGGAGAACTGACTGAGTTGCGTGTTGCTGGGCCGAGTCTGGGAGAACTGACTGAGTTGCGTGTTGCTGGGTCGGGTCTGGGAGAGCTGACTGAGTTGCGTGTTGTTGGGGTGAGTCTGGGAGAACTGACTGAGTTGTGTGTTGTTGGATTGGGTCTGGGAGAGCTGACTGAGTTGCGTGTTGTTGGGTCGGGTCCGGGAGAACTGAGTGAGTTGTGTGTTGTTGGGGTGAGTCTGGGGGAACTGACTGAGTTGCGTGTTGTTGGGTCGGGTCTGGGAGAACTGACTGAGTTGCGTGTTGTTGGGGTGAGTCTAGGAGAGCTGACTGAGTTGCGTGTTGCTGGGTCGGGTCTGGGAGAACTGACAGAGTTCGGCTGGTTGACCTGGAGAAACGGACAGGGGCACTTACTGAGCGTGTTCATAGAGAGCGATGCAGACCCCGCCGTGGCCGTGGCCGTGGCCGTGGCCATGAGCTGAGCCACTTGAAAGGCAGCGTCGGGCTGGAGGGCGGCTCCGGCTCTGCGTTCAACACCACATCTAACTGAGGGGATGCGCAGCGGCTGGAAACCACATCTGAGGCTGTGGGAGCAGAGCTCAGTGCCGGGGCTCCTGCGGGCGTGGGGTGTGGGGTACAGTGCTCCCTTTATCCACCGACCGCGTCATGGCAGGCAGTCGCCGCTCAGGAAGGTGTGTGCGGGCCAGTGGAGACCGAGGTCTCTTTATCTGCTTAACTGACACTGGGGAAGGGCTCGGGGTGGGGTCCCGGGTGCCCTGGGCCTGGGATGGGTGGGGTGACAGAGTGTACGCTGTGCTGTAAGCTGACTGCATAAAGCAAAGGCTCGATTACGATGTCTTAGTTACAATAAAGCATTCCAGCTCAGCTGGGAAACCCAGGGCAAGGCCGTGGTGCTAAGATGCGGAGAGACAGCCCCGGGGGGCGCCGAGGTGAGGAGGAAAGACGAGCAGCGTCACAGGGAGTGCAGGAGAGCACGGCTTCTTACACAGCAGCCGATCGGCACAGAGCCCACTGCTGTGGCGTCTCTTGCAGTTTCCTCAGCCGTCCGCTTTATACCTGGGGAACCGACGACTAACTGAACACAGATGGGGAGTCGTGCACCTGGGAGCCAGATCCAGGCTGCTCCAGAGCCCGTGCGCTGAACCACCATGCAAGGGTGTCCGTGCAAATGTCTGTGCAAGGGTGTCCGTGCAAATGTCTGTGCAAGGGTGTCTGTGCAAATGTCCGTGTGTGCTGGGCTGCATATCTGGCGCTTTGGCCAGATGGGTCGTGCTGTGCTGTCTGTTCCTAAAACACATAGATAGGAAGGTACTGACATCAGGCCAGGCCTTGAGATATGGTCTCATGGCCCCTTCCCGGCACTCTGTGCTCTCTGTTCCTAGAACACTTAGATAGGAAGGTAGTCACTGTAATGATGCTGTACTGTGTCGGGAACTATGGTTTTGTAGCTTTGTGGTTTTTGCAAATAAAAATGCTGCAACTCTTGCAGTCAGGGCTGTAGTTCAGCCTCTGCTTCAGCAGGGTGCTGTAACTGGAGCCGCTGGCCAGCTTAATAAAGGCTCTTAAATTTAAATTCTGAGTCGGTGGTCTATCTCGCTGAAGTGAACCCATAACACGTGCAAGGGTGTCTGTGCAAATGTCTGTGCAAGGGTGATGCCTGTGCCACAGGGAGTCTGGGCGGGAGTGGTGTCTGAAGTTGGCTTCCTGAAATGAGGGAGCCCCTTTGCAGTGGGTGGAGAGCAGCAGGGAATCTGAGTCCAGCCCCCCCCCCCTCCCACACCCCAGGGGCTGCCCGCTCCCATCCATTGTGTTACTTTGCAGCTACAGCTTGTCCCTGAGGTCGGGATCATCAGACACGAGGTACCTGAGCGCCCTCGGAGGCTGGGGACGCCTGTAAATGAACCCGCAGAATGTTGTCTTGGGCACGTGTATCCAGACCTGCCCTTTGGTTGTGTTTTAGTCCTGGCCAAAGTGGGGGACCTCTGAGAAGTGGGAGGGACCCGGGGCCAGGGGACAGGGAGAACCACTTGAGTGACCGGCCGGGCAGCTGTCCGGGGCCTGTGAGGAGCCTGATTTCTGCTCCTGGGGGAGTAGCCCGGGCCGGCATTTGGGGTGCTCTGTACGTGGCTGACCCCTGGGCCTGCGCCGAGGGATCACCCAGCGCCCGGGGCCAGGGCTGCGTTGCTCACTGGGCTCAGAAAATGCCAACCAGGGGTGTCTCTCTCGGGGTGTGGGGACACCTGCTGTTCGTTCTGAGGAAGACAGCTGACGCCAGGCCTTTGACCCTGTGTGTGTGTGTGTGTGTGTGTGTGTGTGTGTGTGTGTGTATCTAGAGGGGGCCTGTGGGAGGGCTATTTAGAGAGTTCTAGAACATCAGAGCTGGACGGGTCTTAGAGACCATGTGCTGGAGCCGAGCTGGCTGACACGATAGCCACTAACCACACGGAGGATTTACATGAAAAGTAAATTAACTGAACTTTAAGTCCAGCCCCTGGTCTCCATAGCCACCTGTGATGCTCAGGCGGCGTGTGTGTGTGTGTGTGTGGGGGGGGGGGGGCACACGCTGGGCACCGATACAGACTCGCCCTCCCAGAACGTCCCAGCGGCCGCGCTGTCCCAGGCCAGCCCCGGGTTAGAAAAGGGGGAATCACAGCTCAGAGGCGGCGCTTGCCCCCGGGGCCTTACCGAGCCGGGAGGACCAGGTGGCGCACTTCCCGCGGCGCCACCTGCGCTG
>NW_005366314.1:155841-158276 GCF_000412655.1 Myotis brandtii | reverse complement strand
CCGTTCCCCCTGCGCCTCTGCCAGGTGCCAGGGAGGGTGTGCGCCCGGCCCAGCTCCCGGGGCCGAGTCTTCTCCTTCTGAGCCGAGAGGCTCGTTGGTGAAATTCACCCCCTCAGACCTGTGCCCTCTGATGGCAACGCATTCGTTTCCTCCCGACGGCCCAGCATGACTTCCCTCCCGTCACTTTGTGACCGTCACGGAGGAAGGCGGTGCAGGGAGCCCGGACACGGCATGGGCTGCGGAGGACGCTCTGTGCTGAGTGAGGAGGGGGGCGGTGGGCAGGGGTTAGGGCTGCGACCCAGCCCACAGGGGTTCTTGCAGAAGCGACTCATCCCAGGTGGGACCAGCATCCCCCGAGTAGCAGCTGACCCCCTGGGCTGTGTGTTCCATGGTCTCAGCCAGGGGGTGGGAGGACTCTGTCAGGATCCATGGAGGCTCGGGGGGAGGTGATTCAGAAGCCCCACAAGCCTTCCCCAGAAATCCCCAGAGCTCTTCCTCAGGGTCAGGACTTAGGGCAGGTGTGTGTGTGGGGGGGTGGCAGGTGTGGCGGTGTGGTGGGTGTGGCAGGGGCTGAACTTCCTCATGGGGTAGGAGCCACCGAGCCCACGGGGTGTCAGTTGCCTTCGGCCGCCCCACCGGGGTCCGGGTCGGGGTCGGGGTGGAGGAAGCCGCTCAAGGGAAGGTCAGTCAGGTTTGCTGCCCAGAAACATTTTGGTTTGCACCTGAGGGAGGGGTTTCGGATGGAAACCCTGGGTTTATTCATCTATTCAGCAAACGCTAAGTGAGGATCGAGCTCGGGCTAGGTTCCCTGTGGGGCTGAGGGACTGAGAACATGGCAGCCACAGCAGGGGACACGGTCCAGCAGGGAACACAGACTTCTCAGGAACAAGTAAATTATTATATATTTTCCCAAATATATTTTTATTGATTTCAGAGAGGAAGGGAGAGGGAGGGAGAGAGAGAAACATCAATGATGAGAATCACTGATCGGCTGCCTCCTGCACGCCCCCCACTGAGGATCAAGCCCACAACCCGGGCATGTGCCCTTGAGTCCCCAGGCCGACGCTCTAGCCACTGAGCCAAACCAGCCAGGGCTGAACGTATCTTTAAAAAACATCCTCATCATGTAATAGCTAGAGAAGTTTTTAGAGTCACAGTACATGAACATAGAAGTGAATCTTTGAGTACATACTATGCACTAACCTATAGGATTTGCACTGACATCACCAGTACTTCCCACTTTTCATTCATACAATTAACGGTGTGTTTTCAGACTTTACACGTGATGGTTGAGGTTTTACTCAGCAAACATTGACTGAGCATCTACCAGAGCAGGTTCTGCTCAGCTCTCTCGGTGTGAAACTTACCAACCAGCAAAAACAACCAGGAAAAGAGGCCCTGTGTGGTCCACGTTATTTGGGATCATGAGGCAGAGAAACAATCCGGACGTCCACCAGCAGAGGGCTGGCTGGGTAATGATTGGAACGTCCACCAGCAGAGGGCTGGCTGAGTACTGACTGGGCCGTCCGTGCACGGGTGCAGCCTGCAGGCGTGAAGGAAATGAGGACGCGCCCTGCACGTCGCTATGCGGGGGGAGCCGATCCGTGATTCTCTCTCATCATGGATATTTCTCTCCCTCTCCCTCTCCCTTCCTCTCTGAAATCAATAAAAATATATAGTTTTTAAAAATGCACTTAACTGAAAAGATTTTTAAAAAACACAAGGATGGTTATGCTTCTAAAGAGTCCTTGTCTCTTAGAGACACGAGTGGAAGCACTGAGGGGAGCGGACGTGATTCGAGGGTTCGTTCACAATAGTCCGGAGCTGGGTGGAGGGGACGGGAGGGAAGTGAGGAGACAGGTTGGCCGTGAGCGGAGCATTGTGGAGCCGGTGATGGTGCGTGGAGACGCACTGCAGCATGTGCTCTGTGTTTGCAGACATTTGGACGTTCCACGGTAAGAGCGTCATCACAGAGGCGGCGGTCTGTGACACAGGCTCCCTCCGGAGCTCACTGACGCTCGGTGGGACCGCGTTCAGGACCGGCCGCCCGGGCCCGCGCCCTTAGACACCAACAAATATTATTACAGGAGGAAGGCGGCTCCGCTGAGATGCTTTCCCGTCAGCTCCCATCATGTCAGAAAAACGGGGCTGCCAAGCCCGTGAAGCTGAGCCCGGAGTGGGGGCCGGTGCGGCTGCCGACTTGCTCTCTGGGCTCTGCTGCTCCCCTTCGGTCGCTGACACTGGTCCCCGGCAGCGTCTGGGCTGTGGTCGGGCGTGACGCGGCGTTGGACCGGGAGGCACGTCCCCCGGGGCTGCGTTCCCGGCTCAGAAATGAGGAACAGAAGAGCTGCCTCCGCAGCGTAGCCGACGCCTCCGGTCCGGGTCTCTCGGGCCGTCAGGACCCATGGCTCGTCCGGTCCAGATCCTGCGGCGGA
>NW_005366314.1:150302-155727 GCF_000412655.1 Myotis brandtii | reverse complement strand
ATCTGGGGGAGGGGACGTTGGCTTTGGTCCCATGTGCCATAGTGACCAGCACACCGTGGGGCTAACGTGCAGTGAGTGCTGCAGCGTACATTCAGGTGAGATTTCTGCGAGCGCGCCATCTCTATCTAAAACGTTTTTTGAAATATATTTTTCCTGATTAAGACTCAGACAGTTCATCTGAGGCCTAATGCTTTAAACAGCCTGGATGTCAAGGTCAGAGAGCTGGAAAGAAAACGCAGGCCCGTGCGATAGAGCTTAGACCCGTGTAATAGAGCTCAGACCCGTGTAATAGGGCTCAGACCCGTGTAATAGGGCTCAGACCTGTGTAATAGGGCTCAGACCCGTGTAATAGGGCTCAGACCTGTGTAATAGGGCGCAGGCCCGTGCGATAGAGCCAAGGCCCGTGTAATAGAGCTTGGACCCGTGTAATAGAGCTCAGACCCGTGTAATAGAGCACAGCCCAGCATGTGCAGCCCGCAGCCTGAGCAGGCGGTGTGGCATTTTTGGGTGCCGTCCCTGCTCAGCAAGGCAGGGAGGGGCCACTTCAGTTTAAATGCTATTTAGCTGGGTTCCTTTTTCCTTTTTTAATGATTAAGAGAACGATAGCTGCAGGGAGACCCATTTTGGGGTGAGGCTATCCTAGAACTCCCATGTCAAGTTGGGGTTCCCAAATTCTTCTGGACCCTGGTCCCCAAAGCTGCTAAAAGGGCAGATGAAGCCCCGCTCCCGATGCCTGGGTCGGGCGCGCCATCTCTCGCTGGGAGAAGCGAGCTGTTTCCTCCGAGGGGTCGGCCGCCCACGTTGCCCGTCTCGGTGTCTCTGTGGAGGAGGTCGTGGTGGCAGCCAAGCCCTCCCGGGGGCGCACGTGCGCAGCCACGTGGACACGCTGCGCTCCAGCGATTGCTGTCCTCCTCCTCTCTCTGGTCAGAGATGCAAGTGCAAACCTGGGGGCCCAGCTCTCTCTCCCTGGGGACATGGTGGCCCACCCACCGGAGGAGCAGGCCCATCGGGACGGGCCAGGGGCCCCGCAAGCGGTCCCGCAGGAATCGGATGCCTCACCTGGAAGGAGCTTTCTGTCCTCATGTAACAGTGTTTGGGTCATAGCGTCATTGTTTGTGCACGTCTCCGTTCTGATGGTTTGGTACATGCCACCTTTATAACAATTTCGGGGGCAGAGTATAGTTGTTTATTAGCCGGTCCGTGTTTGCTCCCCAGACTCTGAGTTCCTGCAGGGCCCGAACTGCGTCTTGTCTTCTTGGTGTCTCCCGTGACCAGCACAGGGCCCGGTGCTAGTAGTGTTTGTTGATTGACTGATGGACTGACTGAATGAGTGAGTGAATGAGTGAGAGAGTGAATGAATGAATGAGGGAATCTCTCTGAGTGCTCAGCACTGAGCATGCCGGGGTCCATCTGGATTGGCTGTTGACCCCGTCACTCTTTGCACCGTGGGTGGTCGGGGGGCCTGCTTTGCTTTCGACAACACTGCTCCTATCCAGGGCATTACCATGTCCAACCGCCTTCCGGTGGAGCTGCGTTCGTCGTCTGGATGGAAAAACTGCGATATTATTTTAAACGATTGTGAAATAATAAAACAAGTAATAACCTCAAGTGCCAGAAAACATTATTTTCATGGAGCTTTGCACAAAGCAGCTCTACAAGATCGACTTACAAAATACACTCAGAAGGAGAGACTAGCGTTACCGACGACAGTGCCGAGGGCGTTTCTGTAAGAGGGACAGGAATGCGTGCCCCCAGCGGTGTGTGGTGAAGACAGAAACCTCTCCGCGAGCGAGCGAGCCAGGCGTCTTCTCCACGCGACCGGAGCCGCGAGGGGGAGATGATGGGCTGGTGACATTTAGACGTTCCTTTTCTGGATCAACTCTTAGCTCCACAGGGTGAGGTGGGAAGCTAAAGCCATGGGGATTTTGGAGGATTGGGGCAGAGGGACGTGAAGACATAGGCTTGCCATAGTTTGGAACATACGTTAGGGATGGGAAGTCAGGGTTCTGATGGGGTGAGGGGCCGTGTAACAAAAACGCCACATGACAGTGGCTCACACGTATGTGTGTGTTCTCTTTGATGTAAGGAGCCCTGGTGAGCACAGGACGGCAGGGCTCCTTGCGGCTTCACCCTCACTAACACCTGGCCCTGCTCGTGTCTGCCTCATGGCTCCAGTGGGGTTGCTGGAGCCCCAGCCATCGCATCTGCAGCCCAGGCAGCAGAAAGGGGCAGGGGAAGGCCACTCCTTCCTGCTGGATCAGTTCTCTTTAAAGGAACCTCCTGGAAGCCCCATCGGTGATCCACGTCACCTCCTCGGCCACGTTCGAGGGGGGGAGCCTAACGCCGTCGCTGAGCTGGCACATCGGTGGCGCCCGGGAAAGGTGAGCTCTGTTTGCCGGGAGGAGAGGTGGTGGCTGCTGAGTAGTACGCCCTAGTCCTCGCTACGGAGCGGACGGCCAGCTCAGCCCAACCACCGTCACACGTCCTGGAGCTACTGGCTCATCGGAGCTGACGGGAGTATGTCTGCGCAGACTGCGAATACGGCACATCCCGTGCCTGGAGGGCGGGGGCGCGGGGTCCTCCCTAGGGGGCAGGCGGGCGGCCCACCTGCCGTGAAGCCCCCAGGGGTGAGCACTCGGTGGGCAGGTAACTGTCCAGGGTCCAGGGTTCGACCGTCACTGATAGGGGAGCCGATGTTCTCGGCCCCCAGCAGTGACTTTCCATCTCAGGGAAACTCAAACGGCGCCAGCGTGAGTCTGGAAGTAATAGACGTAGAAAAGCAAGCACCGTTGATCTGGCGCAGGGAGCAGCCGCTCCCAGAAGCGCTTGGTGAGCGGGAGCAGAACAAGATCAGCCGAGCCCAGTGCTCAGCGCTCCCAGACCCAGGAGAGGAGCGGCTGGGGGACCCGGGCAGGTGAGGGCGCGCCTCCTCTCCCGCCGCTCCTGTTGGTCGTTACCCGTGGCGCCTCCTTTCCCCGCACCCACGGCTGAACCCCCTCTCTGACCCGGACCTCAGAGCTGTTCGCAGCAGATGCAGCCAACCTCGGGCCTGGGCCCTCACTGCCCTCCCGGCGGGTCCTGTGACTCTGCTCCGACTCAGGGATTTAACTCCCCCCTTCCCGGCCTCAGGACCAGCTCCAGCTCCGTGTGCACGTGCGCTGCCTCCCGCGGGCCCGGCCGATGGCTCAGCCCAGGAAGCCAGCAGCACCCCTTCGCGGGGGGAGGATGCGAGGCGACGGGGCGGGGCTGTCAGGCTAGAGGGGCTGATATGACTCAGCAAACGACCCAAGAAGCTCACATCTGTCAACAGGAAGCGGCGTGTGGCCGCGTGAAAGTGGGGCTGAATCAGTCAGGACGCGGGCGCCCAGTGCCGCCGGCCTGCGTGTGGCCTGGACCTCATAGGGCCGCATGCGATGGCTTTCCAGGTGGGAATCCTGAGACACTGGAGGCCTCTGCAGAGGCTGAGCCTTCACCCTCTCCTCCCTCTCCCTTGTCACACATGCCGCGTCCACACTGAGAGCTCAGGCAGAGGAGGGCCTCGCGCACCGAGAGCCGGTCTCCGTGGATGAGACCTTCCTGAGAAGGTCAGGCTCCGGCCCGGCCGGTGGCTCAGTGGGTGAGCGTCCACCTATGACCCAGGAGGTCAGGGTTCGATTCCCGGTCAGGGCACAGGCCCGGGTTGCAGGCTCCATCCCCAGTGTGGGGCGTGCAGGAGGCAGCCGATCAGTGATTCTCTCTCATCACTGATGTTTCTCTCTCTCCCTCTCCTTTCCTCTGTGACATCAATAAAAATATATTAAAAAAAAAAAGTCAGGCCCCAGGGTCTGCTCTTCACCCACCACCTCTGCCAACCACCAATCTGCTCTCTGTACCGATGAGCTGGTCTCTTTTGTTTTATTTATTTAAGATTCCACGTAGGAGAGAGATCGTGAGATAGTCACCTTTTCCTGTCTGGCTCATCTCACTTAGCATAATGCCCTCGAGGTCCACTCCTGCTGTTGCAAATGGCACCATTTCATTCTGTTTTATGCCTGAATGATATTCCTCGTGTGTGTGTGTGTGTGTCCATCGCAATTTCTTCACCCATGAATCCAGCGATGGACACACACGCTGTCCCGTGTCTTGGCTGTTAACTAACCCTGCAATGAACTTGGGGTGCACAGATCTTTTTTGAGGTTGTGCTTTCATATTCTTTAGATAAATACCCAGGAGCGGAATTGCTGGGTCGGGTTCTGAGGAAAAGGTATTTTAAGTTTCCTATTTCGTTTAACGGCAGATGTTTTTGTTCATTGCTCTGAGTCCCGTTTGGAAGAGGGTCTGAGTAAGTATGCGGTGAGTTGGGATTCACTCTCACTCTGAGAGCCCAGCTCCGGGAGCTGCAGCGCAGGCCTGGTCGGCGGCGGAGCTGCCCTGTTCCCTCACCTTTGCCCTGTGGGGACGGGGGCACGGGGACATGTCATTGGCTGGGCTTGTTCCCACGACAGACAAGCAGAGCGGCGTCTACCCTTTATTCAGACCGAAACCAGCAGCGTAGGCACACACCAGCGAGACGTGGGACAAAGGACTCCGTTCCATAACCAAGGCAGTCCTAAGGGGCTGGGGGCCCTCCCCAAGCCCCACGTTAACCGCATCCAGCGACATCGGACGATCAAGTTGGCCTGTAGAACATGTTCTGGGGGAAAAAACAGACACAGAAACAAGCAGCAGGCGGGCCGAGGCACGAAGCGCAGCCTCATTCCGCAGGAGGGCGGGGGAGCTTGCGTTGGATCCAGGCCTGGACCTTCCGGGTGAGGAGGGTGTAGACCCCGGGTTTCTTGGCGTCGCCGCACTTAAGGCCTCCAGAGACCAGGCCGGAGAAGGCGCCTCCGCAGACCAGGGGGCCCCCGGAATCGCCCTGCGGGGGAAGGGACACGCGCGGGTGAGAGACTCTCCATCGCCCCCTGCCGCAGACGGTGGCTGAGTCATCGGGGTTCTCTGGGTCCCGAGACACCCCCTCACCCATGCAGGGCGCCTGTGTCTGTGTCTCTGTCCAGGCCCACGGTTCTGTCTGTCTGTCTGTCCGTGTCCCTGTCTACATCCGTTGGTAATCAGTGGCTGTTGAACCTTATTCATCAAGGAGTGGGCGGGCGTAGAGTTTGAAATACTGACATGAAAGGGGTTTTTAAACTGAGTGTCCCTGTGGGCCTGAAACCAAGCTGCGGGGAGGAGGGTGTCGTGCCTGTGCTGGGCAGGGCTCTGGCTTCTGTCCTGGTTTCCCGCCTCCCATGGCTGAACAGAGGGCTCTGCGCACGCACAGCACGCGGGGAGGACTTGCTCAGGGGGCTGATGCTCGAGACTCGCTCTCACAACAGAACCTGTCCCTCAGATCTGTCAAGGCAAGTGACAGGCGCAGGCTGCCTCGGCCCTGCTGCCCCGCCCCCGCCGC
>NW_005366314.1:149083-149942 GCF_000412655.1 Myotis brandtii | reverse complement strand
GCTGCGAACACGTGCTTAGGACAGCGATCTTGCAGCCGTGTGCTGCGGCAACAGGCGTGCCGCGAGAATGCTTACAACACGCGACACCGGCTCCTGACCCGGGCACCGGCCTCCTCCCCCCCGAGGTCGGTCGCCAAATAAGAAACGACAACAGCTCACGCAGCAATAGCTGTCGGTGTGAATGAATCAAAATTATGCCTATGTTTTTTGTCAGATCAGAAAAATAAAATATTTTTTGGGTGTGGGCCAGAATTTAGTCATTAGCCTGTGTGTGCCGGGGGTGAAGGACGGTTTAAATTGCTGGGTTGGGGAATGGTGGTCTTGGGGCGCCACACACACATGATCTTGGAGTCATCACAGCCTCCGTCCCTTAACCACACGTATGTAAAGTATGATGTGAACAGTGTGCCACCGACCTGTCACCTGCCACCATGCACGCCTATTTCTTAACTCCCCCCGGAAACACGATTGGAAATGTGTGACCGCTGTGCCTTTTGGCGAGTCGGTCGGATGATTCCAGAAACGCACTGCAGTGTGGCTTCTGCACGTGAGCGTGGTGAGGCCTCTCTTCTCCAATGTGAGGGGCCTGTGCTGGGAGAGGTGCCCTCTAACCCCGCTAGTGACCTCCCAGCTGGGACGCTTCCCAGGGATGGAGGCCCCGAGGACACCCCGGAGAGGCACCAGGCGAGGCCTAGTGTCCTGAGGCACACACATGGGGGGAGCACACATCCCGCGTGGGTGTGTCCTTAGGATTCGTTCACACGGAAGAGGGACAAGGCCGAGGGCGCTGTGCGGGGACGGAGAGCGGCTGCCGGACGAGGCTCTGTGCTCTCCGTGCCCTGGGCTCGGTGCTGGGGAG
>NW_005366314.1:148603-148824 GCF_000412655.1 Myotis brandtii | reverse complement strand
AGTCCTTCTGGCCCTTGGCGTCGCCGGCGCACACCAGGCCTTTCGTGATGACGGGCTGGTGGTTGTAGTAACTCGGGCTGTTGCAGAGCTTGCGGCTGATGACGGTCACGGTGACTTCGCGCAGGGTGTCCGAGGGGCTCAGAACGTCTGGGTCGGTGGCGCCCCAGCCGGTGACCCGGCATTTCGTTCCCGCTCTGAGGTCATCCCGGGGGCGCGGCTGG